>NC_137890.1:163314806-163485384 GCF_963455335.1 Martes martes
AACTGCCAACCTGATAGAGCAATGAGATAGAATTTTGAAGGTACAGTTAAGGTGTGTCAGCTTGGAGATTACACCCTGCAAGGGTGCCCCCTGTACCCAGGATTCAGTATATACTCTAACTCACTCACCATTATATGGTATTGAGTCCATAGAAGGTGAATACATATATCCAGAACCAAGGGGTGGAAGTAGGAATGGTCCCATTTACCATCATGCCCAAAGATTTTTTTTTAGCCCCAATAATTTCAGTTTCTATGGATTTAAAGATTCTAGTTCCTAGAGTGGAAACACTTGCACCAAGGGATAAAGCAAGAGTCCCATTCAACTTTAAGCTACATCCAGTCACTTCAGTCTTCTCATGGTAAGAAACAAGAAGGCAAAGCAAGTTGCTTCCAGTCTGATTGGATTGATTCTGATCATTAGGAGGAGGCGAGGCTGCTGTTACACAGTGGAGGGGTAGAGAAGACTGTGTTTGGCCCCCAGGCAACCCAGTTGAGCTTCTCTTGGAACTCCCTGTCTTGTTTTGATAGTGAATGGATAAATGTAGGGTAGCACAGCCTGAGAAGAGCGTATTTACCAGTGTTCAGAGACCTCAGGGTTGAGGTTCTGGGTTGTTCCATCAAATAAACTACCCAAACCAGTAGAAATGGAAGCTGAGAGTGAGATATATTAAGAAATCTAGAATGGGCAGATTGTTTGCAGCTTTAAGACCAGCTATAGTGGTGAGGCCTGTAGATCATCCTTGTAATTTATTTTCTTATAAGTTTGCCCAAGGAAAGAGATTACAGAATCCTCTAGGAGTTATTCTCAGAAGGTATTATATTTAAAAAATTACACGTAAGCAATGTAAAGGGTAGTAGTAGAGCACATTTTAGTACAACACTCAGATCCTCACTCTCAAGATTAAAGTAGCCATTCCCCCACTTTTCGGGAATGTTGATAACAGAAAACTTTCAGATTAGTTTCCCTCAGAAATTGCCTATGTTAAGTAGAGTTACCTCACCCAAGGTAATGACTTCTTCTCACACTCTCTTTTTCTCACTTCTCAATGACTGGGTGATCCTGGGAGGGTATAAAGAACAAGGCCCTTTGCCTCAAAGGCAATTCAGAAGGGCTATACCAGTTTCTGAGCTCCCCATGAAATAAAAAAGTGCATCATAGTTCACTTTCTCCCTATGACCAAGGCTGCTTTCATCAACCTCCCATTATTATTGATATTAATGATACTTCCCCAGTGAATTTTCTGTACACCAATCTTCATCTCAGGGTCTCTTTCCTGGGGAAACTAAGACAGGAGCCCTCATAAAGGAAGAAGGTATTGCATGGGTTTTGAAGCCTCATGGAGCCAGTTCAAATCCTTGATTCCCATCAACTCTAACCTGTGAACTCTTCAATGCACTGCTTACATTGTCTGAGCTTCTGATTCTGTATCTATACAATGATAATAATGTGGCACTAAAATGGTTATGCTGATAGAATATTGTATGATATAGTTCTTAACACAATGACATAATAAGTACTCAGTAAATGGAAGCACATATATTTAAATGTCTTCTGCTGGGTTCTTCCTGGAGCAGACCCTGAGCCAAGTATTTGCATGTGGGTAGTTGATCAGGGAGGTGATTCTGGGAAGCACAAACTGGGGAGAAGGGAAGTATGAAGAAGAAAGGGAAGAAGGCAATGCTGGATACAATAATGAGCAAGTTACGGCTATGAGCCGTAAGAACTCAGTCCTACCAGTGACCACTGAAAGACTGTCTAGAGCTTACTTCCCTCAAGTCGTACTACCAGAAGGCTAAAGAAGCTGGGATACATCCTATCCATCATCGGTTGAATTATTTTTCCTGGTGCATTAATTCCTTGGTATATTTAGTCTGCTTCGCTTGCTCCCGGGCCAAACACAATCCAGCAACCAGAGAATACCCTTAGGCAGAATGAGAGAATCTTGCAGGTAGAAGGTGTTGGTGTGTCTGGGAATCGTCGCCACGGAGGGGCTATGAACAAGGAAATCACAGCCCTGGCTACAGTGTGTGTATGCACAGACTATACAATAGCAATTTTCTTGTTTATGTACTTTCCTTTTCTCTCGAGCCCCTTACTTTTATGTGTTGGGGAGTGTAGTGGATTCAAGGATGTGCCCTCTCCCTCAGAAGATATGTCCCACATCCTAACCCCTGGAACCTGTGAATATGAACTTATTTAGGGAAAGAGTCTTTGCAGATGTAATTAAGCTATGGATCTTGAGTGGGGCTGAGTCATGTGGGACCTAAATCCAATGACAATTGTCCTTATAAGAGAGAGACAGAGCATGTTGGGACAGAGGCGGGAAAGGCGATGTGACCACAGGGTCAGAGGTTGGAGTGATGCTGCCAAAGCCAAGGAACACCTGGAGCCACCAGATGATAGAAAAGGCAAGAAAGGATTCTCTCTGAAAGACTGGAGAGGGCACGGCCTCTGGAACTGTTCAAGAATCCATTTCTGCTGGTTTAAGCCACCCAGTCTGTGGTAATTTGTTATAACAGGCCTAGTAAATGAAATTAGGTTCCCTGAATTTGTTTCTGGCCCATCTTCAGAGAATGCCACCAGCCATTACAGTATTTGAGCTTTTTACTAGAGAAGGAAGAGTCTACCCTTACTGTATTCCCAGGCTGGTACAGGTGAGGCAGGCCTTAAGACCAAGGCTCTGGTCCCCTGGGTCCTCTGGCTCTAGACCACAAGCATGGCCTTTCTCTGAGGTTCTCAGGCCATTTCAAAGAAGCCACAGAACATGTGATCTCTTTTGTGCTCACTCAGGGAGTCTGAAAGAAAATGATTTAAATTAAAGCTAATTGATGAAGCTGATTACTCCATCAGAAAGACTTCAAAACGCTTTCTGAGAATTGATGCAAAAGTTGGATATTTATTCCACAAACATTTATAAGCTTCTCTGTGTGCCAGGAATTTTTCTGGGTGCTAACTTCCCAGAGGCAAGAATCCTTCAGGAAAAGTAATGGTTGTTGTGTTAAATGTACATTTATTGAAGTCCATATTCCTACTCCAGACAAGGAGTAGGTGTGTCAGGGTGGAGAAGATCCACTTTGATTCCGTTCAGAGTTCTGACCCTCTGACCCTTTGGTTGGGGACTGATGTTCATCGTGCAGTCCATTCAGTTCTGAAAGTGCTGTCTAGACACGGTGTACAAGAGGAGCACCATCCCCTGGACAAATTGGATGCAGAGGCTGAAATACCCACCAGAGTTCCATCCATATTCTAAAGAACAACACCTGCAATCTTGAAATAGAAGGAAAATAGGTACCTTTCCCCCTATCCTTCCTGGACCAATTAGTCCAGCCTCTTCCAGAATGCTTCCCAGACTTGTCTAACCCAAGTAATCCACCAGTGGTACTCTGGGTGAAACCACCCATGCTGACCCAAGCATTTATATTGTCACTTACCTGGTTAAGTTTTATCACTCCTGTAGCGGTCAAGTGTTATCACTCCTGTATAGTGGATGAGGACCGGGAAAGCAAAAATAGGACCCCAACACTGTTCTAGCTCAGGAAAGCTAATAGATATTCAATAATTTGTTTGAATGACTATTAAATGAAATTGATTAAGCACTTGGAAGAAAATGAATGAATTTCAACATTTAATCACTCAAAGCTTCCCACTGGCTTCCTGTTACACACAAAGGAAAAACCAAAGTTGTTACAGTTGCCCTTGGGCTCTCTGGAACCCAAGCTACCTGCTTCCTCTAGGACTTCAACTCCCATCAGACTCCCCTTGCTCCTGTCTCGGGTCTAGTCAGTGTTCCTTAAACACACTCACCATATTCTTTCCTCAAGATTTGGCAAGGGCTGCTAGATTTAGCAAATAAAAATATAGCATGACATGAAAACACAGCATGACCAGCTCAAGTTGAAAGTTAGGTAAATGGTGTTTTTTTTAGTATAAACGTGTCTCGTGCAATATTTAGGACATACTTATACTTAAAAATTTTGTTTTTTAATCTATAACTCAATTAAAACTGGGAATCCCATATTTTATCTGGAACCCCTATATGCTAATACTTCTGCATGGGCCACTCTTTCCCTAGGTGTCTGCGTGGCTTAGTCCCTCACTTCCTCAGATGTCACCTCATTGGAGAAGCCTGCCTTTAACATTCTGTCTAAAAGAGCACATCACCTTACCAAATCTGTTCCTATCCCCATTCCCAGACCAATTCTTCTTAGCACTGATGACAACTTGACGGAGTACATTTTTATAGGCTATTGTATATCTTCCCCCACTGACATGTCAACCACATATGAGCTGGGACTTGTTTCCTTCCCTGATAAATTATTCCTCATTTGTGGGACAGAGTCTGGCACAGGGTGGGCCCCTAGTAACTACTTGCTGAATAAATAAATTCAAATGACTTCTAATTTGCTTTTAATTGTTGATTCCTATGGATGCGATTTGAAGGTAAAAATCTAAGCTTTAAATTTTAATATCACTCCCCTTCAAGATTAATACTCCCTTCCCTCTCCCCTTCATCCGTCATGACAGACCCTCTCAATCAGAAAACGTCTCAGAAGAGAAATGAATTTACCTTGACTCTTGGGATTCTTCAGTTCTGTCTTTTCCCTCCTTTGTTCCATGCTGAATGCCAGCTTGGAGACAGATGTCATTTATTTAGAAGTCACAGAAAAACATTCAAGTTTTCATCCTTTAGTTGGCGGAAAAGTATCGCATAGAAGTCCCACAGACACTTAAATCAGAGGACTTGTTTGACCTTGAATTTTCACTGAAGTGTTGTGTGAGCCAGTTTATCTGTAATTGACAATCCAGGGAAGGCAAAAATAAACATTAGTAATTGAGGGGATGACCCATGTTATTCCATCCCACGTTCCACTTTTCTATTTGTTCCTTGCCCAGGGATAGGGAGAGAAATTTCCTTCTCTCTTATTATAGAGTTTGGATAGAAAGAAAATTGTAGCTGTTGTATGAGCGCCAGGTGAGACATGCTGTTCTCATTCCCATTTCTCAAGTACTTAAAGGACTAGGCATTGCTTGAGAGCATCTAACAGGCAATACCCTGGTTTCTGCAAAGTTGACAATAAGGGAATCTCAGATCCCTCATCCACTATCCAACAAGACAGTTTTTGCCTTCTACATCTTTGCCCAAGGCAGAGGTTTGAGCCAGAAAAGCACTGGTCAGTCTAGACTAGGTGGGGCTCAGAAGAACCTATAGCTCTCCCAAACTCCCATAGTGGAGAGTCTTTGTGACTTTTTCCCATTCCTACCACCACCACCACCACCAACACATTGGGCCAGGTTCCACTACCATGTCCCTGACTCCCCGCCAACCAACACTTGATTCCGGGTGCTGCTCAGGAATCTGCTGGTCTCCTGCAGGGACTAATTTTCATGATCTCTTTCACTTATTTAGAAATTGTTAGTGATCTGTCTGTCAAGGGTCAACTGCTTGGCTCTCAAAATCCTCCATCATCTAATTTCTTCCTAGCTGATCAACCTCCCCATCCCCACCCACTCATCTCTCCAATTTCTACATTCTTTTCTCATCTACATCAACCCCCAGGCATTCATTCAGAGAGCCCCCCTTTGCCATCTCTCTACCCTGAGACTGCCTCACCTTCAGTGTCCACTCAGCCTTTATCGATCTCCCCTTGAAAGCCCTAAAGCTCCAAATTAAGCATTTGATGAATACTTGCTGCATTTCAAAGTTTTCTGTTGTCTTTTCTTCCCAGCTGGATTACCTTGAGATCTGGAATAACTGTATGGAAAATAAAATCTGTATCTGTTGATTTATTTTTAAATGGTTCCAGTAGCACAGTAACTAACACCTAGCACCAACAACTAAATTGGTAGCTATCCCTTTGTTTCTCTCCTACAAGCAATAATGAGAAGAGAGGTCTTTGTTGGTTCAATGGCTTCCTGACCCCGGACTAAATAAGACAAGTTATTTTACCGAATTTGGGGAAGCTGTAGTAGTTTGACACTGGCTCAGTAAAGGCTGTTCTATAACCCCTTTTTGAGGAATCATAGATGTATATTTATGTACTCAACACTGATTATACATTATCCCTCATTCTCAAAATAAACTCGTGTAAAAGGATTATTAACCTCATGTTAAGATTTTTTAAAAAGCTTATTCATATAAGAAACATGCCCAAGTTCACGTGCCCAAGCTCACATAGTTAGTAGAGTTGAAGTCAGGATTTGAATACAAGATAGGCTAACTTTCAAGCCCTCAGGTTTTGGCTTCCAGGGCATCTCCCATTCATTTGACAGGTGTTTTTATAGAAGTCAAGCACCAACACCATTAGGACAGAAATGGGTGAACAAAAAAGTATGTGCTCCCTGGAGCTGTCAAATGTTCAAATACACGGGCAGCATCATACCCTTAGGAATTAGTCAATACATCATTTCTTTACATTTCCATGGATATTTGGAAAAACTAAAATCACAAAGTCTTCAGAGAGCTCCATATTTGCTCAAAATTTTGACATGCTAAACCTGATGGTGCTCAAAAAATATTAAATATCTAAATATGATTGATTGACCTCCTTGGCAGGCAGGAAATCAATGTTCTGCTTTTCCTCTAGTTTGGAAGAGTCTTTTTTCTTTTCTTAAGCTCTTCCTTTAGAAATATAAATGTTTAATCCAAGTAAGTCCTGGGACCCCCACATAGCTCCTGTACAGTTGCAAGGAAAAATGCATTGCTCAATAGCCCAAAAAAGTAACTTAATGGAAATTCCATTCTTTATTTGCATCTCTTATAGAATATCAGAAGGGATCAAATTCCTAAACCATGTAAACACGTATCCAAACCCTATTTCCTCTCACACCCATTTTTTTTCTATACAGAAGTTGTTTGAAGCCTCTCATTTGCCAAATCCCCCAAATTCTTTCTGACACTCAACCCACATGAACCCTCACTCTCCTCCACCCCCTCCTCTCTGTTTACTACCCCTCTCTGCCCATTCTTCTCATTGATGTTGCAAAAAATACCAGGCTAGCAGAGCTGCAGCATTCCTAAGTGTGGAAAATTAAAATTGTCCACAATGTTTCATGCTTCTCCATACCCATACCTTTTGCAGTATGATTTCATAACTCTTCTTGTTGAGATAGAAGTGACCATGTATCAATTCTGAGCTTAGACTTCCAAAAAAATGTTTTGCCTGTCATTTCTCTCAGAACACTGACATGGCAACCTGAAAAAACAGAGGCCAACCTACTGGAGGATGAGTAGAAAAGACCCTTGTTGTTCCAGCTAAGAACATCCTAGACCAGCACATAGCCAAACCTCCACCAAGCGTGTGAGTATAGTCAAGATCACAAAGCCAGCCAGGAGCTACCCCTCAACACATCCCAGATTCATGAGCAACCCCTGCTAAGACCAGAAGAACTAGCCATCCAACCCAGAAACTCATGAGCTAACTAATGTTTGCTATTTGAAACCCCAGAGCTGAAGTTGAGCAAAATAGAAAATATTCTCTTTTAAATATGTTTTATTTCCTTTTCATACTTACCAGTGAGAGTTTCTCACAGTCAATGGCACTGGGTTCAGTGTTATTTTCTTCTTCTTCTTTTTGGTCTGATCTATCAAAATAACATTGATCAATTTTTTAAAATGTCCATGGACTTCCTATTGTAAATGTAGAAATATTTTCTAGGCCCTATATGATCATAACAATTTAATCTGCAATCTCCCTTACAATCTGAAGAAAACGTCCTTTGCCACCACCCACAAGGCTTCTGGTCAGGGTCCACTGCTTGAAGTTTTGCTGAGAGCAGAGCCTACATATCAAAGAAGGATTTTTCATAATCTGTGATAGGTTTATGTGTAAGTGACAGCAATGAGTAAGTCATTGGTTCCTGGGACAGAGCTATAATAAAATCTACATATTGGCTGCATCCACTTAGGAAATATTTCCCTACTGAGGATATTTGTTTGCCTTCAGACATTTGGACATAAATTATTTTGAAGTCAGGGTGCCTGTTTCTGAGATATTGCCAAAGAACTGCTTTCATCACACCCAAATTCTGTCCCCACAAGACACTCTATAGCTAGGTTTTTAGACAGCAGAACTATAATATAATCATGATGATAAAGCATTTCCCCAAGATTTAACAAACACACATTTCGAGATAAATTGGATTAGGAAATAATATGTAATGTTGTCACCATCTGGTGACTCCCCCAAAATGTTACAACTATCTCCATGCCAATAATCAACATTTTATTAATGCCTCAAAGCAAGAAAAGATAATATTTAAAAGGACATATGGGAATTGTTTTGCTGTGTTTGATAATCTCATAAAGAACAGTGTATCGGCGTGTCTTTGGGGGTTCTTTGCTTACAACACAGATATGAACCATAACTAAGTTAAACAAAAAGGAACGTGCTGGGAAGGATAGGGGATGGCTCTCATAATCAACAGAGAAGCTAAAAGGAAAACAAAACATAGCAGACTCCAGAAAGATAAGGAATAGCAGAGCACCAGGTATGAGGTGCTAGAAACTATTGAATGTGTCACATCTTCAAGTTGTTATTGTCGTGATGAACCATCTTCAGCAGAGAGCGTCTACTTGGCCAAACTTATGTCACTTACTCAATCTTGCCCAAGGGAGGGTTGGGCCATCTCAACTGGCAGGTCCAAGAGGACTGCTCCCAGTAGGGCAGAGAATGTGAGAAGGGAAGGGAGAGGGTTCCCCACAGCTACAGGGTTTCCATAACTTGACTCATAAAAAAAAGTGGTGGGAAATCAAAATCTAGAAGTCTACACAGAAATCCAAGCTCAGAAGACTGTGGGAAGCTGAACAAAACTGAGGGCAAAGACTCCTTCCCCTCATACTCTATCAGCTCTGTGTACAGACTTAAAAATATTGTCAAAAACACTCCATGGACAAGGCCTGGGGTGAAGGTGGAAGACTAAGTGTTTTAAGGGCAATTTGAAAGGATAAAGGCTATTAGTTTTCAGCTTAACTGGTATTAAGAAGATCCTGTTATAATCACTGAGGTAATGTGAAAACGGGAGTAGAGCATGTATGGAAAAGGGAAAATGAACACAGACAATGAAAAGCAAAGAAGGAAGTAAATTTATTATCACTAACAAATGCCATAATAATTATAACTTCCTATGAAACCATGCAGACTAAATAGACCCAGAATGGATGCCTGCCTGTGTTAACATCACAGCATTTTCCATGTGAAATGTGATTTCAAGGATACCTAGAACAATTCCAATTTCTGTATTTTCTAAGCTGGTTCTTACTAGAACTATCTCTGTCTTCTTTTCTTTGTACCTCAACTGAATCTTTCTTCTTTTAATGAATTTAACTTAATCTTGTACTATTACTGGTGATAGTGTAGAATAAGATGTCATTACCCTTCCTATAAATATCTTCTCATATACTCACCATTCTTAAACCTACCCCCAATCCCACCATGAATCAAGCTGAATGATCAGACAATCTTCTGCCATTGGTCCTGTGTACTCAGCCTTTAACAAGCTTTTTGGAAAGAAGAGGTGTCACCTTCACTGTGTTCCCAGAAGAGGCAGAAGTCTATTTGTTCTCCATTCAGGGTGGAAATTATTTTTTAAAAGGGAACAATCACATGGAACTAACTTGGGTTTGATCCCCTTCCTTCCTCTCAAATATATACACGTGAACATCCCCTCACACAAAGGTAAGGACAGAGTTTCAACCTGAAGGTATACTAGCATCTCAGCATCTCAGAATGCTGAGGAAGGGCAGAAAGCCATAAGAAGGAGGATCCAGGACAAGCTTGGTGAGCAGCCCCAGCTATAAGATGAGCCCCCAACCAAATCAGACAATTGCGAGATTACTAATGATCAAGTAATATTGCTATGTGCTGGACCTTGCATCAAATGCTTTACATACATGATCTCATTTAATTCTCTTATTCACCCTTGCTTTAGGGTTATTTTTCTTACCTACAAATGAAGAAACTAGGGCTTAGAGGGTGAAGAAATGTACTGAAGATCACACTGGTGGGAAGTATCAGACCCTGGAATTCAGATCATGTAACCTGTTTCCATGGCTCAAGTTGGAAATTTCTATTTTCCCAGGGGCAATACTCAATGCTGGAGGCGGAGAAGGAGAACCCAGGCTGGTGGGAAGCTGCCTGAGGGTTCTTGGGAAAGGTAGAAGGGCAGGTATAGCAAATCCAGTTAAGCCTCCTGGGCTTTGCCTGGAGCCACAGTGGGAACCTGTAAGCCAAGAAGTGTCAGTCCCTGACTACCTCAGGCATGCCCAGGATGAGGACCAGTGACCTGTTACCTGATGGGTCATTCAGGCAGATCTCCTGAGCCAATGAGAGACATGCCTGGTGATAGATTAGCAGTAGCCAAACCACTAGGGTCATGTCCAGTGTTTGGCCCTGAACCTAGATAGACGATCACCCAAGAGTTTCAGAACTGGAACTAGAACCTATGTACTTACTCCCTACCCTAATCCCTGAATGTGAGATTCAGTACTTTATGTGTCCAGTCACTATGTCCCCAGGCTCCTGATCCATCCCCTGCTGGACCAGAACCCCAAGAACCTGCCCAGCTTGTTCCTGTCCCCTTCTTTCTCCAGTGAGTGGAACCCTGTTCCTCAGCCTACCAGCAATTTGTCAGTAACACTGTTCCGTTCCAAATACATTCTCCCTGGATTGAAAATGCTACTATCCACTACTCCTCAGAGAGCTTACTACTGTACCCTCAGTCCCCAAACTGGACCACTAGGGTCCTGATGCCAGTCACATTAAACGTTTTTAAGATGGCTGGCTCCCTTTCTTATATAGGCTGTCCCAAATGGTCACTCCCCCATTGTATCAGCCAATGTGACCCCAGCCCCGTTGAATCATCTTACCCCCATTCCCTGTGAGTTTGTGGGTGGGAACCCCATATGCTTGGGAACAATGATTAAACGTGTCATTACAACACAGGTTGCAAAGCAGAAGCCCAATTTTACTGACTGGCTCCACGGAGTGAGGGGCAGGCTGTAGTGAGTGCAGACTGACAGGACTTATATGCAATTGCAGTCACCAGGGTGGGCTGCTGTGAACTGTCTGACTCCACACAAGTAAGGCTGGGGATCATGGGGCCCACCAGCCCTACTCCTTCTCACATACACTTCCATTTCTTGGCATCCATACAAGACGTTCTATTACTAAGGACCTGCCTCTTAACTGTGCTCCAGGTTTCGCCTGGATAGCCACTGGATTTTCCCATTTGAACTTTGCATCTCTTCTCTGCTCATTGTTTTTGGAAAAAAATATTTATGAAAGCCCTTTCTGTGGCTATCCCCTTGGCCTATCTCCAGGCAGGTAGGGGCCCTACTTCATTCAAACACTGGGCTGTTGAAGCTGATGGCTTCATTCATTCAGGGAAACAAGGAACCACTCCAGACAACCCTCGCGAAGAATAACCTCAGCCTGGCTGCTGTTCAAAAGGTATCAGAAGCTGGGATGAAGAGGCAGTTTTTCCAGTGGTCTGAAACTACTTCCCGAGAACAAGGATTTAAGTTCAGGAATGAGAATGGGTTTCAGGAGTCTATAACAGGAGTCATTATGATTGTATAAAAAATTTTGAGGACACCAGGTTGGGGCAGTCAGTTAAGGGCCTGATTCTTGGATTCAGCTCAGGTTGTGATCTCAGGGTCCTGAGATTGAGCCCAGAGTCAGACTCCCTGTTGAGAGCAGAGTCTGCTTGGGATTCTTTCTCCCTCTCTCTCCCTGCCTCTCTCGCTCATTCTCACTCTCTAAATCAATCATCAATCAATCAATCTTAAAGAATACTTTTTTTAATGTGAATTTCATTGAAAATAGGGTCCACAGCTTTCGTCAAATTCTCTCCCTTACCCTTCTTCTTATGTCTTATCAGTACTATCCCTGGACTCTATCTGTACCTGTGTTCTTTTACCATCACCCTGGTCCAAGCTCTCAGGACTGTTATAATAGCCTCCCAACGGCCTCCTGACCTATGCATGCTCTTGTCTGCTCCCCATCATCAGACTCAACTGCAGCCAGAATGATCTCTTGAAATGCAGATTTGATGGGAAAATTAACTCATGCACTAAAATTTTTGGCTTTTGCTTCTTAATTTCCTCTACTTTTCTCTACCCTTTATGGTTGTTCTGCCTTTGTCAGCCCAATTCCCAGGACTGTTGTGATCTTAAAGCAAGATGAATGTATGGAGAGATGATACACATTAGGTGGGAGGAAAGGTGAGGGTAGATAGATAGAACCATGGTCCTACAGGCTGAAAACTGGGGAAGAGTAATGGTAGAAGAAGGGATGGGCAAGGAAGAGGTGACAGGTTCCAGAGCTGCCCTGCAATTGGGGTTGATATAAGTGGTGGTTTTAAGAAATACCACTGTGTGTTATAAATCATATCCTGGATTAGTTTATTGTAGTGAGTTGAATAGTGTCTTTCCAAAATGAGTTTCCACTAGGAACCTCAGAATGTGACTTTATTTGGAAATAGGGTCTCTGTAGATCTGATTGGTTCCATTAAAATGAGGTCATACTAGATTGAGTTGGGCCCTAAATCCAGCAGTGGTGTCTTTAAAAGGCCATCTGAAGACACAGACAGAAGAAACCCATATGAAGATGGAGGCAGAGACTGGGTGATGCAGCTACAAGCCAAATAACACCAAGGATTGCCAGAAGGACCAAAAACTATGAAGAGGCAAGGAAAGATTATTTCCTAGACCTTTTGGAGAAAGCACAACCCTGCTGACACCCTGATTTCAGACTTCTAGCCTCCAGATTTGTGAGAGTATAAATTTCAGTTGCCACTCAGTTTGTAGTAATTTGTTATAGCAGCTCCATGGAGCTAATACAGTTAAATTATACCAGAGTAACAAGAAAGACTGAAACCTCAATGACTTTAAAGGCAGGAGGTCTTTTTTATCACCTACCCAAAGTCTGATTTCTGCAGGTCACCACAGCCCTTTCACATCTTGCTTACTGTGACCTCGAAGTTCACAGTAGCAGGTAAAGCAAGGACTGGAAGATCACAGGCATGTTTTTAAGAATCTGACCTGGAAAAGACTTACATCATTAATGCCAAACCCAGTCTCATGGTCCCAACCAAACTGTAAAGAAGCCTGGAAAATGGAAAGGAGCAAATAGATACTGGGAGAGCTCTCATACTTTCTGTCAAGGATCCCCTTTAAGAGGCCCAAGTAATGATTAGAACGTTCACTGACAGTATTATGCATTTGAATGCAAGACTATGGCAAGCCTGAGCCCAAAGGTGCCCAGAAAGTACTGGTTAGGTCATGATTCTCAGAGCCCATCATTATCTCTTTTTCTCTTAGGAGAGAAAGAAAAGTCCTTACTATGGTCTCTAAGATCAATCCTCTGTCGTCTGGACCTTGCCAAATCTTTAGTCTTAGATGTGCTACCTTTTCCCCTTGTTCCACAGATCTCCTGCAGGTTCTTCTAAGGCATCATGCTTCATCCCAGCTGGAAGCATGGCACAGGCAATACCCTCTCCTTAATACCTTCCACCCCCTACAATGGCTCTCAGATCTCAGTTCACACATCACCTGCTAAGTGACGTTTTACCTTAATGCCTCCCCTTCCCAGTCTAAATTGTATCTATTAGTTATTCTCACATAGTTCCTTATACTTTCCCTTCTTCTTATTTATCATAGTTTGTCATTATATGTGCCTGTGATTATTTGTTCAATAGCGCGCGCTCTCTCTCTCCTTCTTTCTCCCTCTCCCTCTCTCTCTTCTGCTGCCATTTCTTAAATATCTGTTAAAAATAAATGGATGGATGGATGGGTGAGTTCTGAAAAGGGCTTTGGATCTAAATAAAAGCTAATAATTGCTTTAAAACATTCTAAAGTAGGACATGATTATTATGATGCTTTCAGTTATAAGTGAAAGAAATAATTCAAATTGCCAAGAGAATAAGGAATACTTATTATCTTATATAACAAGACATTACAGGGTAGGGGCATCCTTGGGTTGGTTAAAGTAGCTCAATGACATCATCACAGACCCAGGTTCTCTCCATCTCTTGTCTCTTTGTCCTCAACACGTTGCCTTAGTTCTTCTCATGGTCACAAGATGGCTGGTGTAGTTCTGCGCAGCAAGTAGACGTGATCTCTTTCAATATGAATCTCTTTTCATTATCAAGGCAATCTTTCTCAGAAGCTCTCCCACCAATTGACTTCCCTGTAAATTATTTCTGCCTATAAACCAAACATTGGCAAAGAAAATGGAATTATCATGATTGGCCAAGATTAACCAGGGTTTACTTCTGAAACAGCAATCAGAGAGATAGATGAATAAATGGCTGAACAAAATCCAATCTCTGTGAGCAAGAAAGGGGGATGACATTTGCAGTTGTCATTATGTGTGCACATGACTACTCAATCAATGTCTCTCTCTTTTGCTGCCATCTCTTAGTAAGTATTTGTTAAAAATGAATGAACAAGAATGGTTTAGGTAACTTCGTGCTATAAACAAGCATACCTGCAACATAATGGTTGGCAACCAATGTGCTGCCAAGTATCATAATCTCTCCACAAGTATATTCCAGATTTTGACCTGAGTATTGCATTTATTATATGAATGCCCAACTCAATGTGTTAATAGGTGTCAGAGAGAAATGTTACATTGAGCTGTTTGTACTGCTGTGGTACGGTACAAGAAATACTTCCCCATGAGTAAGATGCAAGAGGACATCAAATATTACCAAGCTGCGTGCATTGGAACACATGAAAACCTTTTCTCGTGAGTGAATCAGAGTAAGCTCTAGACATAGGGCTAAAGAGGAACCATGTGGATTATTTCAGACCTATGTGTAGAATAGCAAAGCTTTAGCTTTCAAAACTGTTTCATGTCTTAGTAGGAATAAACACCCAGAGTGGCCATATGTTTCTCAGTGCTGCTCTGCAACATCAGGAACCAGGGCTCTTTGAATAAATGACTGATTCTAGGATTGGGTAGGTAAGTAAGATGAGCCTGGAGCATCCTAGAATTCCAGAAAGCAAGAAAGTGATCAAAAGACAAAAGGATGGAGGGGATGGAAGAGGACATCCCAATGGCGAACTCTGGACAAATCTGAACAACAAAATGAATAGGGTGTTATAGTATTATAACCCCAACTCTAAAATAAACAAAAATAAGTCCACTGGCATATAAATACATAACTGAATTAAATATATCCATGGGGAAAAGGGACAAATCTTTGCCCATGGAAGATCTCCCGTTTAATTCAAGTAGATATTGCTACCTCCAGGAGGTGGAGCTCGATCTCTTTGAGGGTGCACTGAACTGAGTGACAGGTAGCCAAAGAACAGAGCATGAGAAGGGGGAAAATGGAGAAACGTGGCAAACACTAGCTTACCCACATAACCAAGGTTAATGACACCAGTGATGCTATTGACAGAATGCAGTCCTGATACGTTGTGATGGGAAGGGCACCTCACATTTGTGGTCTTTTCCCCAAAACCCAACACTCCAGTCTAATCATAAGGGAGACTGTAAACAAGCCCAAATCAAGAGATATTCTACAAAACACCTGCTCAGTAGTCCTCCAACAGTCAAGATCATGAAAAACTAGGGAAAACTGGGAATCTGTCACAGACTGAGAACACTACAGAGACATGACAGCTAAATCATTTTCTCAGGGGAAAAAAAAAACTGGTGAAATCCAACAAACTCTGGAGTTTAATGACAGTGTGGCAGTGTACATTTCTAGATTTTGACAAATGTTCAATGGACTGTCTTTATCATCTCTTCAGCTTTTCTGTAAACCTAAAATTATTCCAAAATAAAAGTTCATTTTTTTTTAAAGTGTGGCTTGTAAAATGAAGAGAGAGAGAAAAGAAAAGGAAGGAGGGAGGGACAGAGAGAAGGAAGCTCTCTAGAGACTGTATTAATCAACATGCTGCAGGCTATTGCCGGACCGGCAGGATTTGTGGAATGTAAAAGGATCCCTTTGTCACTCCACTCAAAAATATCTGCGCCATGGGGTGATACATTGCTCACTATTTAGGGTTGATGACAAGAAAATATCTCATTAAAATGCAAATAAAAGCGAGGGTTGAACTTGATTTATCACCTTCATTGGCCAGTCCTCTGGGATGAAGCACAGGGCGGGTGACTTTTGATGTGTGGAGGAAAGGGCCCGAGTTTATTGGCCCTCCCAAGAGTCAGAGAGAGGAAGAGCTCCACTTGGGAAATCTGTGAGGGGCCCACCTGAGAATGTTGGGGGTGGGGGTCAGAGGATGCCTACAGCAATGAGACAGAGGAGAAGCCCCCGAAAGCTGAAGAAGAGCGTGAGTGAAAGCCTCAGCCACCTGCATGTTTCTCCAGGGACTGGGTGGTTCTGCAGGTCATCATGGAGAAACCGGCTTAGGGTACTGGGAGAACAGAAGTCTGAGAAATCTCCCAGGTGTACCACGTTCTGTTTACTTTACTCTGGAAAAGTGAGGAAACCCTTGTCCTCATTCTTTCAAATCCTAGAATCTAAATTAGACATAACAATCTCAAAAAGACCGAATTTATGTAAAACACTATTTCTCATTTCTTGCATGCTATATGGGATGCCTATAAGCCTGCACAGAATCAGAACATCTCAGTTAGGATAATGATCATAGGAGTTGTTTCTAAGTGCTTTTTACATGCTTTTTATTGTATCTTCTCATCAAGCCTATGAGACAGTATTACTACTTTGTTTAACAACAACTAATTGAAGGCTTATAGATATATGCAGGGAGTTACCTAAGACTTTAAGTTAATAAAGGTGAGAGCCAGGAGTTGAACAATGGTCTATCTATCTGGCTCTTACCCAGTTATCCATATGGCCTCCTGGTCTACCTATATGGTCTTGGGCATGTCACTTGGGTTCTTGGACCCCAGCTGCCTTGTATATTAGGTAAGTGGATTAGACCAGTATTCTTAAACTTCAATATTCATATGACTCAAGTGGGGATATTATTAAAATGTAGATTCTGATTCAGTAGGTTGAGGGCAGGCCTGAAATTCTGCATCTCTAACAAGCTCCTGGGTGATGTTGATACCACTGGATCTAAAAATTGCATCTTTCAGAAGTAAGGGCTTGGACTACATTGGTGGTTAGATGTGTGTGTATAAGTGACATCTGACAGGCTTGTTTAAAATATTCAGATTCAGATGAATGCTGAATGACTCGATCTTCGGATGGATTCCCAGGTGCATTTTTAATAAGAATCTCTCAGATGATCTTGCAGACTATCCTTGGACTACATTTCTAAAACATCCTGGATGGAGGATCTGTAAGGTCCCTTCTTCATCTTAGAATTGCTGAAAAGATGTTAGATGCTAAGATAACACAGGCATTGACAGTATGTGTTAAGAGATGCAGTGAGTCAAACTCAATGAGGACCACCTCACAGTGGAGTTGCATCTTCCTAGATCCTTTAGAAGTCTGCAGAAGGTAGACTGGAAAGGCTGAAGAATATCTCCCCGTGGTCCTTTAGGAGTTATTGCTTAAAAAGTGACCATGGGTCTCTGTGTCTGGTGTCACTTAATAATTGGCTTTTATTCTTTAATCAGAATCAGTCTTGGGGTACCTGGGTGGCTCTATCGTTTAAGCATCTGACTCTTGATTTCAGCTCAGGTCTTGATCTTGGGTTTTGTTTTCTTTTGTTTTTTTTAGCGGGGAGGGGCAGAGGGAGAGAGAGAGAGAGAGAGAGAATGAGAATATCAAGCAGGCTCCATGCTCAGTGCAGAGCCTGACATGGGGCTTGAACCCAGGATGCTGAGATCATGACCTGAGCTGAAATCAAGAGTCAGATGCCTAATTGACTGAGCCACCCAGGTGCATCTTGATCTCAGGGTTTTGTGTTCAAACTGCATACTGGGCTCCACACTGGGCATGGAGCCTACTAAGAAAGAAAGAGAGGGAGGGAGGGAGGGAGGGAGGGAGGAAGGGAGTGAGGAAGGAAGGAAGGAAGGAAAAGAAAAAAAGAACCAGTCTGTCCTCAGGGTCTCACAGAGATGAGGGCAGCATTATCCTCATTAAATCTAAAATGGTGCACGAGGAGAGGTGGAAGTGGAAGCAGAGGAGGGAGGGGGCACTCAGGGTCCTTCCCCGCGGTGGGAGGCTGGTGGCCGGGATCTGTGAGAAGTGCGTTGTTGTGGAACAAGATTCAGCGCGTGTCAGCTCCTGCCCGGTAACCAGACACGGAGCTAGTTCAGCAGCCTGCAATTTTTAAAAATTAATTTTTTTCTCTCCTGCTCAGAAGCTCTTCTTGAGAAGGCTGGCTATATCCCCTCTCCAGTCTGAGTGTAATTTCTTGGTTCAGGGTCTTCCTGAGTATTTGGAGACAGTGCTCAGAAAGCTCGTGAACCTGGTGTAAAGGTAGGGACCTAAGAGAGTAGACCCTTTCCTCTACTTAATTGCAGAACACTTAGTTTCACTTTCCCTTCCCCCAACATCTATCCTTAGGGACTGGGACAATAGCAAATGCTATCATTTATTGATTTCCGCAATGTTCCGGCAGCTGTAGCACGTGTGCAGAAAGTGCTGGTACAGAGCAGAATCAGCAAGGAACCAAACTAGACTAATGAAGATCAATCGTGTGCTTCCGAATTAACAACAACGATGTTATGGGCTGACTGTTTGTTTCTCCCCCACTCCCAAATTCATCTGTTGCAACCCTGACCCCCCGCGGGACCGAATCTGGAGATAGGGGCTTTGTGGAGGAGATTAAGGTTGAAGAAGGTCATAAGGGTGGGCCCTCATCTAATAGGATTAGTGTCTTTATAAGAAGACACACAGAGCTCTCGTTCTCCCGCTTTCTGCGCTTTCTGCGTAAGCACAAGGAGGTCATATGAACACACTGAGAAGGAAGCCGTCTGCAGCCCCCAAGGGGAGTCTTTTTTTTTTTTTTTTTAAGAGGGAGAGAGAGGGTGGGGAGGGGCAGAGGGAGAGAAAGATAATCTTAAGCAGACTCCATGCCCAGCTCAGAGCCCCATGCAGGGCTTGATCTCACCACCCTGAGAACATGACTGAGCTGAAATCAACAGTCGGATGCTTAACTGAATGAGACTCCCAGATGCCCTTCAAGGGGAGAGTCTTACCAGAAACTGACCATGCTTGCACACTGATATTGGATTTCCAGCCTCCGGAACTGTGAGAAAACAAATTTCTATTCATTTTGCCCCCCAGCCTATGCTATTTTGTTATGAGAGCCCCACCGGAATAATCCAAGTACTCACGTTTGTGAAATTCTTGGGACTTTACAAAACACTTTCACCTAAATTATCATATTCCTTTCTCACAGCCCATAAAAGGCATTGTTATTCTTCTGGCAGACATGGAGAAACTGAGGCCCAGGAGAAATCAAATGACTTGCCCAGGATCACAATGTAGAGGTTCCAGCACGGGGACCAGAACCCAGGCCCTCCTCCGCTGTGCCGTCTTCTGAGTTCTTCCTGCGTGCAACGGTTTGAAGATCTGAAAGAAATGGAAGACTAAAGAACACGCAAACTGCTCAAGTGCCAAACCTCGCTTGGTCTGTGAGTAGTCCTCAGTTTTTGAAACAGTAAAATTAATTGTGTTGTTGATTCATTCCACAAACATCTACTGTGGCTTTCCCTATGCCAGGCACTGTATGAGAACTCAGAGATATAAAAAAAACAAAAAATACAACTATAGCCATTGCCTTGAGGTTAGAACCTACACCAACCAAATGCTTACATCCGAAGCAGGATGTGGTCATGTGAACTAAGCAACCCACACTTAGAGCTGCAGGAGTGCTGAGTGAGGACCTACCAAGCCTGGCCAGGCTGAGGGAAGAAATTGTGAAGGATGGAAATTATTTTAGTGGTGGAGAAGTGTGGTGGGGGATGTCCAAAAATGGGCCCAGACATCCCTCGCATCCTGCACGCTCCTTTGCCATGCGATTTTTCCACTCCTCTTGTTATGGACTAAACTGCGTCCCTCCAAAATCCATATGCTGAAACCCCAACCCTCAGTGGACTGTGCTTAGAGCTAGGGCTTTCAAGGAGGTAACAGAGGTTAAACGAGGATGTAAGTGTGGGGCTCTAATCCAATAGAACTGGTGTCTTTATAAGAAGAGGAAGCGGGGCACCTGGGTGGCTCAGTGGGTTAAGCCTCTGCCTTAGGCTCAGGTCATGATCTCAGGGTCCTGGAATCGAGTCCCGCATCAGGCTCTCTGCTCAGCAGGGAGCCTGCTTCCCCCTCATCTCTCTCTGCCTGCCTCTCTGCCTACTTGCGATCTCTCTCTCTCTGTCAAATAAATAAATAAAATCTTAAAAAAAAAAAAAAGAAGAAGAAGAAGAGGAAGGGACCCAAAAGATCCATCTCTCCCTTTGCCTCTCTCTCTCTCTCTAAGAACACGCATGCACACAGCAAGAAGGCAACCATCTGTAAGACAAGAAAAGAAGTCTCACCAGAAACCAATCCTGACGGTATCTTGGTCCGGGATTTCTAGCCCCCCAGAACTTGAAGAGAATATATCTGTTATGTCAGCCCCTGAGTCCGTGGTATCTTGTTATAGCAACCTGAGGTGCCTAGAAAATCTCTCATCAGGAGGGAATCTGCTTCTCCTTGAACCTGAGATAACTCTGTGATCTGCTGTGAATGCAGCCGAAGTGACTTTGTGCTAAACCCAAGGCTAGTCCTTACGAGGTACTGCAACTCCTGTTTTCACCCTCTTGGTGTCTTGAGCTATCACATAAGGGAGTCTAAGGGCTGCTGGAAAATCTGTGTAGGGGGAACGCCCTCAGTCTGAAATACAAGGGGGGAAAGACCCATGAAGATGAAAACTGGAGGAGATCCGTGGCAGTGGGTTCCCACCGTCCTTGCAGTCCATCCGTACATGTGAGTGAGGACACCTTGAATCCTGCCACTGCACGACTGAGGTCAGACAACACTGGTGAGTCAGAGATGAACCGTTCAGCTAAACCCTGCCCCACCGACCCACAGAACTGTGAACAAACAAAATGGCTACTTTAAGCAATTAAGATCAGGAGAATTTATAGTGCAAGAATAGGTAATCGAACAGTAGGAACAAGAGAAGGGTATACAGAGCAGAGAAGACAAGTTTGAATGATGATACAGTGATAGAAAACTACAATATGGATTCAGGTAAATAATTCTGATTAGTAAAGACTTTAGGACCATCTTAGAGAAAATGAGAAAATACAGCTAGCCAGGTAGGTTGGAGTTAAATTGTGGGGAGCTTTCATTGTATTAATTTTTTTATTGAGCACTTGGCTTACTCAGCTAAACCCCTTTCATGGATTAACTATTTCTCATATAAATCCATGTTAAGATTACACTATTACATTCCTCCATTTTACAGATAAGGAAACTAAGGCTCAGAGGTTAAGTTACTTGAAAAAAATCACAAAGTGGTGAGAAGTGAATTTGAACACAGGTAGTTTAATTCCGGAAGCTGTGACCATGACCTCTACAGAAGATTGCCTAAACCAAGGAATTTTTACCTTAGTGAAAAACATGGAATCATTTTAAGTCAGGGCATTATGATTAAAGCTGGCAACGGTGGGTAGAATCTGAACGCTGAGGGAATGGCTAGGTGCTATTGGAGAGAGGCCAGGCATCAAGTGATAAGTGACTGAATTAGTAAAAAAAAAAAAAAAAAAAAAAGGCAAGGGAATGGGAGAATGAGAGGGATTTGGGTGAAAAACTATTAATCTACCCCAGGGAATGACTGAAAATGGATGAATAAAGGAGAGAGGAGAAGTCAAAATACAATCCCATCTTTCTGGCCTCAGTGACCAAGAAGGCAGTCTTTCCTCTGAAACACTTAGGGAGTACATGGAAAGAACTGCTTAGAGGAGGTAGAGAATAAGTTGGCTTTAGACTCACTAGGTGGAGGTGACAACAGGACACTAGGTGGAGGTGTCCGCCAGGCATTTGGAGATATGCATGTAGGATCTGGGGACAGAGGCCAAGGTCATCTGTAGATATGGGTGTGGAATGCGCTCAGAACTAAGCAAAGTTACACACATCAAGGATATGCCTGTTAGAGGTCCCTAGTTGCAAGCAAAAGAAACAAAACCTGGCTAAAAGCGGAAAAGACTAAAAAAAATGAAGAGTCGCCTGTCGACCTCTACCCACAAGGGGCAGGAACCACAACGGTTCTGGGGGCCCCAGTGGGAAGAACTCAGGAACTCTCTCATCAGGCTGAGATAAGTCAGCTCCAACTACTTTCCCCACTCCTCAGAATTCAAAGTCCTGGGAGAGGATCCTCTTGGCTTGGACATATACCCACCGCTGGGCTAAAGGAAGTAAGGACACTTCATCTTCCATTCCCAACTACGTGGCGCAGAAAGCAGGAGAAGTGATTTTCCCAAGAAAACCAGATTCGGCTATCAAAAGATGGGGGCGGGGGGGTGGGAATTCACGTTGTGTGGCCACAACGTCAATGGTTACTCCCCTGAGCGAGTGTGCAGAGGAAAGGGAGCTGCCGGCAGCTTGCGTGGCAACAGTCAAGGTGGAGGAGGATTTGATGAGGGAAAGATAAAGGCTGGCTAAGAAACTGGAAGAGAGAGAATAGAATGAGTTTCGAAAATGGGCAAAACACCAAGAGATCAAGGGTGATGAAGAACGGCGAAACGCTGCTGGGGCTGCCATCATTGGAAGTTATCGGTAACCTTTGGGAGACAAGGGGGGGGAAGGATGAAGGTGCTGAGACAGGTAGGAGAAGACCCAGTGACTTAGGAGAGAAGGCCAATCAGAGAGAGGGGCAGGGGTCAGGTGGCAGTACCCATTGTTTGGTGGTGAAAGGAAGAAGACCTACATTGGGGATTGAGGGGGGGCAGTACCACAGTGATCCTCAGCACCGAGGGCTTTCCATCTCATTTGGAAGTAGTAAGACAAAATAATGCTCAGCGTGGCACTACTGATATCTTTTCTCTGAAGCTCTTGTGAAAAGTAGTGACAATGGGAAAGTGTGAATTGATGCTCTGACTTCATCTGTTTCAGAAGTTATAGAAAAAGAAAATTGGATTTCTTTAAAAGCCAACCAATAAGGGAAACAAAGAAGACAAACGCCTTTTGTAAGCTTAAAAAAAAAAAAATCATACAGATGCAACAGTCCCAGAAACTAATTGTCCAACTGAACTGTTAGAGGTATTCTCCTTTCCTCCAGTTGAAACAATCTTACGTAACAACATTTGCATCCATAATGTTGTGTAACAAGTAGTCTTGTGGTGTAATGTGTTTTAAATAGGGGTTAGATAGCAGAGGAGTGACTATTACCTTACTATCATGATATTGGTCACTCTTCCAGACAAAACACCATCACCCGTTGGGAAGTAGGGACAGTTTTTCCTTAAATACAAGGTCATACTGTTCGGGTGTATGGGGGAGCGGTGGGGGTGGGGCAGGGGGATTTTCATCTTCTTCCAAAGCACTCAACTCTGGATATCTTCCAAGAGAGGAAACGAGACTAAATAGATCATTTGTTTTATTCTGTTTGGGCATTTCGTGTGTTTCTCTCAACTGCGGCTTATGGACACAAAGCCAAACTTAGAGACTGGCTGGAGCTGGCTAAATTCCAGGTCACTTTTGAAATTTTTTTAAGGAATAAACAATTTGAAGCTCTGAGGATTAAGGCAAGCCACACAATTGAAGGACAAAATGAAATTCTGCTGTGAATGTGAATCGCAAAGGAAGAGGAAGGTAGGATAATTATTTGGATTTCTCAAATAAGACAGAGGTAGAGACAGGAGGGAAATGCATGCTTAAAGTACACATCGATGAGAAATAAACTTCAAAGAGGGCCAAATATGAGAAGAATGGCTGTTTCTGGACACCAACTGAGGTAGGAACACAGCTGCTTTGGGGCAGCCTCCTAATGATGGGCGTCAAAGTGCCCTGTCACTTGAATGTCACAGAAAGCTTAGGAGACTGCTTCTGTATCCTCTTGCTGGCATCAGGAGGGCCAGCCAACACCAGCCATGCACATTCTGTAACAAGCATAGTTGGTATTCCCCACATATCCTAGTGGCAGAATGGGTCTTTGTCTTGAATCACTTCCCTTTGGGAGATACTCATTGGCAGTCCCATCCAATGTCCAAGGAGAGAGAAAGGCACATTCGTGGTTGGGCTTAGTTTAGCAGATTAGTTAACACTGCATCCTGTCTGATTTCAGAATTGACAAGTCATGTACAGTATTGCTCAAAACGTTCCTTCGACAGTACTGGGTAGGACAGGGAAGTGAATGGCAGTCATTAAAATGTAAACAAAAGAGGTAAGTCCCAAAGACTTCTGACTGTCTTTTATAGCTGAAGAATTCGGGCCCTAATTACGCCCTAATTGGGAAAATAAAACATTTTCCCTCTAAAAAATGTTGGCTCCATTAAAACAAGAGACCAAAACCCTTTAAAATAGTATCTGTGTATTCTTTCAAAAACTTAGAGTAACTTTACTCTAAATTTTAAATTGCAAAAAATTAACCAAAGTGTTTGAGATATAAATCAACACATAATCTTCTGTTTGGGATATCATATAATAGTTTTGCAAAATGTTACTATTGGGGAAAACTGGACAAAGCATACCCGGCAACTCTCTGTGTTATTTCTTAGAACTGGATGAGAACCTACAATTATCTCAATAAAAAATTTCAATTAAAAAAAGTGATTTGGGAGGAAATGGGTGCAGGGAATCAGGCAGGCTTTCCTAAACGGACTCTACCCACACTTCTTGGTTCTAATTTATTTCTCCATCCACTAATTCCCTGAATGACTCCCTTCCATTTGGAAGGGGCTACTCCCAGCTTCTCAAACACAGCTCTGGGCTGTTCTGCTCTTAGCTTCCCCCTCTGCCTCATTCCTCCCAGGTCCAGATGGGCCTCCCAGTCTAGAGTAAGCCCTAACACGCTGCCTGGAGCAATACTTACCATGTCAATAGTCACTTGGCCCTTGTTCATCCACCAGTCAACAAATATTTATTGAGCAACTACTGTACGTGTCATGTTGGCTCCAGGCACTAGGGGTGGGGTGAGGTGAGAATCATGGTGAAGTGGTTTCTCTTCCCTGCTTTCTGGAAGTATAGTTTCTTATGAGGAAGGGTGGAAGAGAATTAGCCAAGAAAAACGTAGAAGGAAAAAAAAAATGATGCTGAGTGCTATGAAGAAAAGAGCAAGTTGGAAAAAGTTGGAAGTGATTTTAGTTCAAGTGGTCAGAGAAGGTTTCCTAGAGAAGGTGACATTTGAGTTGTGACCTGACATATAAGGAGGCAGTCATAGGCCGATCCCGGAGCGTGGGAGAGCATGTTAGGCAGAGAGAACAACAAGGAAAAAGCATTTATATCCTGCCCTGTAATTAAATATGAATATCAGGCATGACTGTAAAATAATTAAACAGGTTTTCTTTCTGTGGACTGTGCTTCCTTTTTATCTGAGGAGCCAACCCTCCCATAGCATGTTTCCCTGTAAGAGAGGCTGTGAATACCCTCAGGCTGGCCCAGATTTTACACTTTTAAAAGTGACTCCTTCACCCCAGCACACACACACACACACACACACACACACACACACCGTCTAGCATGGCCGCCTACACACCAATTCTAGATCATGAAGTTGCTCTAATCAGTAGATGCAACCTTATTTCACGGCTGTGTCTAGGAGATTTACCACATTTCCTTCTCACAGCTGGGGCCGTGGGCCTGCCGGGGAGTGTTCTGCACTGAGGGTAACATAAATTATGTCATTAAAGTTGTGTCCCCACAAACCCAGGTGGACGCAAAGGAGGACTGCATATACGAGGTCTGGGTGCCAGAGCGTGATATGTCGCCCGCCTCTGGGATCTGAGCCTCTGTTGCCCACAAGGTCCCATCCGTTGTAGTTACCGACTGGGAACGGCCTGATTCCCAGGACTCTGCGGGTACCTCTCGCTGTCACCGCAGACACGAATCCAGATTTCTAGATTCCCTTGTCTGCCCTCTGCCTACGGCCACCAGCCGACCAGTCGACCAGAGGTCGGCTCCGGGGCACCCTGCGAAGCGTCTCGAGGGGCGGTGTGCCCCTCCCGGGCCGCGACCCGACACCGTTATCCCCATCACCCAGACCGGTGGGCACTGCCCCGGGGCAACCCCCTCCCCCCGTATCTCCCCCAGGGGGCGGCCAAGACGACCTGCCTGCGTCCACGGGACGCGCCGCGAGCCCTTGGGTCCCTCCCTGTCCCCACACACACCGGACCCCGGCGACCCACGTGCAGCTCGGCGGGGACTGGCGCCGCACCCCGGGCTCGGCGCGTCTCCCGGCGCGTTCCGGGCGCAACCCCACGACGTGGAGCCCTTGGGGGCGGCATCTGCGAGGCCGCGGCCGGAGTGGGGGCGTCCCGGCGTGCGGGCGCGGGGACGCTGCGGCCCGCTGGCACACAAAGGAGGCGGCGGGAAGGCGGGGCGGGGCGGGCCGGGGGCGGGGGCGGCAGGAAGGGGCGGGGGCGGGGCGGGCGGCGATAAAGCCCCCGCCGCCGCGGCCGCCCAGCTCGCGCTGTGGGACTGCCGGGCGGCTCGGGCTGCGCATCGAGTGCAGGCGGCGTCTCCGCTCCCCCGACCTGCCTCGCCGCCGCCGCCGCCGCCGCCGCTGCTGCTCTCGTCCTCCGACTCTCCGCCCCGCCGCCACCCGGCTCCGGCTCCGGTTCCGGCTCGGGGCGCTCTCCGCCGCCGCCACCTGGGGATCGTGCGAGGGGTGGTGAGTACCGGCTGCGCGCCCCGCGGCCGATCGCGGGCGCCCGGGGGGCTGGAGGGGCGCGGCCCGCGTGCCCCCTGCGCCGGCGACGGTCCCGGGGCTCTGCGCGCCTCCCGCTCGGCGACCTTGCGCCCGGCCCAGAGGCTGCGGGGCGTGCGGGGCAAGCGGGGCCCCGGGGCGGCGACGTCGAGGCGGAGGAACTTTCTCAGTCTCCCTCGGGCTGCCTCGGCCGAGACTGCGTGCGCGCCCGGCTCTGTACCCGGCCCGCGGGGAGCCCGAGGAGGACCCGGGCCGGGTGAGGAGGGGCCGCGACGGCTGTGGCGTCCAGGTGTGCCTGCAGCTGGGAGTCCTGGGGCCCGCGCTGCTTGTACCGGCGCATCCTTGCTGGCGCCGGTGACCCTGAACCTGAGGTACCCACGTACTAGGCAGGCTTCCCCTACCCTGTACTTTGCGTGTGCGCTGCCCGATGGGGAAAGACAAACCGACTCTTGTGGTAACCGCTGCCAGGCAGGGTGGGGGTGACCGATGTTTGGGGGGAGAGCCTTTAAATTGGCCTCTGGCAATCAGTTCAACCCTGGGGAGCAGGTTTTTGCTATTTTCATCATCTGTAGAAATGGGAATCAAGACACTGATTAGTGGCTACAGGTAAGGTGAAAGTCCTCAGAAATTCTGGGCGGAATCAGGTATTTCATTTGCCTACGAACTGATCGGGGATGGAAGGCTTCTATTACATAAGACAGCACCCCACCTTCAGGTGATATGGGAGATGCTATTGAAGGTTTTAGTGTTTTAATGAACGAAAAATAATCTTCATGTGTGTCTCTCTTGAGAAATTTCAAATGCTGCTGTGTCTTGCTTTGACCACTTTGCAGGGAATGTTCTTATATTTAGCATCAACATAAAAAGGTGTTTGAAGGTCTGACTGCCTCTTTTAAGCCAGGAAGCAGTTTACTTCTCTGAACTGTTTGGGAACAATTTACGTGATAATTTTGTAGTTTGGAGGTTTTATATCCAAAGTTGAACAGAGATAACTGGAAGAAATGTAAGCATTGCTAATTTGTATATCTAAAACGCACTTCAAAAACTGAAGATACTTTCAATGCTGTCTGCATATCTAAATCAGTATTTCTGTTTGCAGTATTTCAGCAAAAATTATCTTCAGCTATGCAAATGAAGGTTTTAGCCTAACTAATCTAAGGATCCTTTCAACCCCCAAATTTTGATTCTAGATTAAAATGATGTTTGAAAATATTGTACAGGGTAGGGCAATTACTGAAGGTCATAAAGATGTCATACATCCTTTATTCTAAACAAAAATGAATCTATGCAGAAAATCTCTGCCCCCTATGACTTCACATATTAGTGTAATTTTAAAAGAACAAAAATGACTCAGTCTCCAAAGGACATTAGTTTTGAAGTTCCCTACATGGGTGAATAAGTACCAGAGAGAGACTGAGGTATTAGAGTTGGAAATGAACCATGTCCCACCTACCCCTCCATGTAGCCATCCTCTGCCAGCCAGTCGTTCTCCTCCAGGAACTTTGGCTCCTGGGCTTTTGCTCCCCCTCTAGTCCCAAAGTCCATGTAGGGAATGCTGTCTGTTGCCACTTCCTTGACCATCTCAAATCCAGTGACCTCCACCCACTCTAGCAACTGAGTCCTCTAACTATATCTAAGTCTCTCCTCAATCAGAGATGCTCATCTTCTGAAATCAGAAACATCAGCATCTCAATGTCTCAGTCACGAGCTCCTGCCTTCCAGGTTGCCAACTGGCGCTCCTGTTGCAACTCTTCCTCACTACAAGAGACCTCTTCCCCTCCCTCCTTCCAGTTTAACAGGTGACTTCATGGCCCACTCTACCTGGAAAGTAGGGGCCACTGAATTGAAGTCTGTCCATGTCCTACTCCATTTCCCTCCTACAGACTTTTCCAAATTTACCCCTCCATCCAGGACATCTTCTTCAACTAATCTACTGTGTCCAGGTGCCTTGCCTGGCCCTGAAGTGTGATAAATACAGCAGATCCTTGCTGTCTTGGAACTGTCATTCTTGTGGGAGGAAACAGATGAAAAGCAAACATAATTATGCTATGATAAAATGAATTGGGTAGAATAATAGAAGAAAAATTAAGTTGGGGCAGGAAACTCAGGGAAAATTAGAGAGAAGGCCTCCCTTTGGCACTGCCTATGTCTCCCCATGAACGCTTTTCTAATTTAACAGTATTTATTTTTAGAATGCCATCATCTCCCTTGTCCCTGTACCCCCACCTCCTCTCCAGCAACCGTTGGGTCTCCCCAGCTTCTCAAATAAGTTAACATTTCCCCCATTCTCTGCTCTCTTCTCAGCTCCCTGAGAGCTGGCCAGGGGCTCCCCAGAGTAGAAGACCCCACAATTCCTAAACAACGATCCTGCAGATTCTCTCTAGACTTCCCTGTGGCATTGGATACGGACCTTTCCTTCCTTTCTGGTACTTTTTCTTTCTTTCCTAGTGCCTGGTTTTCCCTCTGTCTCCATTGCTTTTCCAGTACCTCCCGGGGTTACCCCTGGCTCTGTCCTGATCTCTGTTCTGCTCTGTATAGAGTCATTCAGGGAAGCACTTTCCCTAAGCTTCGGCTGTCTCCAGAATAATGTCTAGCAAGTTACCTACAGTCCAGTGGGCTTACCCACCCATACCTTGTAGGCAAAAAAAGCCCAGAATGAGTCCAAGACTGACTGATTTTAGTTCTTACCATCCACCCCATACCCATTCCAGCATCGGCCAAAAATTTTTTTGTTTGTTTTTTGTTTTTGGTGGCGGCTCTGCTAGTCACCAGGATGTTAAAGCAGAAAATTTCTGGGAAGGCTGGACTTCTCCAGCACTCCCCACATGCAGTCACTCCCCCCATATTGCTTCTCACTGCTGTGAAGTCACCTAGCCCTCTGCTGTACTCATGGTGGCCTGGCCCTGCTTCCAAGTCCAGAACCAGCAAAATGGTGGCCAGTGTGCCATTTCCAGTGGGCAGATGTGTTGTTGGCCTACACAAAGTATAGAGAAATTGAGTTAATATTAGAAATATTAAAATGTCACTTGCATTTATAGCTTCTCTTAAAAATCAGAAGACCTGGGGTGCCTGGATGGCTCAGTGGGTTAGGCCTCTGCCTTCAGCTCAGGTCATGATCTCAGGGTCTCAGGATAGAGCCCTGCATCAGGCTCTCTGCTCAGCAGGGAGCCTGCTTCCCACCCCCCCACCCCACCTCTCTGCCTACTCGTGATCTCTCTCTCTCTCAAATAAATAAATAAAATCTAAAAAAAAAAAAAAAAAAAAAAAAGTCAGAAGACCTGGAACACGAGGCCTCCATTCCCGCCTGGCAACACTTGGCTCGCGTGGAGTTTCCAGCACCCAGCTCTGCTGGCTGTTGCCTGCTTCCTGGTTCTCCCTGGACCTGTGGTCCTCATTTATGGTAGCCCCCTGGCTCCCATGAGCTTCTGAGTTAGCAGCCATAAGCCGGGAGGCCAGCAGCAGCCTGTGAAACCCTGGTGCCTAACTGTGCAGCCTCCCGCCAGATTTCTCACATCCTAGCATTTGCACCCCTTTCCACCGTCTCCCACAGCAGTGCTGGGTGACTTTCCTCGGTTGCTCCAAATCCAAATCGGCTGGGGTCCCTCCTGATAAAGACTCAGCTTCCCTCTTGACTTTGGGGCAAACCCTGACTTGGAAGGAGCGGCCCTGTTGTATCTGGTCAGGTAGCTCCAGTGGAAAGGGAAGCGATTGTCTCTACGAGGTACTGTCCCTCTGTTTCTCAGCCACCTTGAACTCCTGTAAGGAGAATGGGGAATACATAATTCCAGTGTTACCCCACCTGTGCCAAGATGCCATCTCTGCTGTCTGTAAACCCTTGCCACAGACCTCACCACCCTCCTGCCTCCTCACAACCGCCCTGGGAGCGGATGGGACCTGGCGGATTCCACAGTAGGGAGACCCCTGGAACATGGCAGGCTCCATTTAACCGCTGGTGCCCAGAGTCCTCCGCTTTGCTCCTGAGGTCACTCGTTGGACCCTCGTGTCGCAGAACTCCTCCACATTCAGCCGGGGTACTTGCCACGGCGCCCCACCATCCTTCCAGCAACTCCTTGGACTGCTGGCCGTTTGCAATGACCCGACAAAGTCTAAGTTTCCTTCCACTCCTTCCCACCTCGCTGCCTTGTGCCCTTCCCCAAATTTTATTTTCTTGCAAAACCGAACTTCCTGCAAACTCCTCACACCGTGGGGCTGCCATGCCTCTTTGCCTGTGCTCCTTCTGGACCTCAGCCTGGAATTCTCTTTCTCCATCCTCTGCGTTCATTGTGTGGCTAACTTCCCCCTTGTCAAGACTCGAGTCCGTTCTCTGTTCCATAAAGTCTTTCCTGAAAATTGCTACCCCCAACCCTCTCTGGCATGTGTGGCATGTGTGCACACATGTACGCCCTACCCCGGAGAGGCCTCTCTGATGGCAGGTACTATGTTGTAGCTACATGCTTTCCCCACTAGACTCTAAGTGCAATGAAGACGGGCCTATGTTTTAGCTTCATTTGCTCTTGCAGCGGTGCATGATCCAAAGGCACTTAATGGCTATCCGAACTGAACCATATTTATATTTTTCATAAGTTTACTAAAATCTTTACGAAAGAGTACTTGTCTTTTGGACTTGAGGGGAGCTTCCCCCTGCCCCCACCACACCAGGACCTCCACTTCTGTTTTGGTACTTCTGCAGTAAATATATATAGTTTCACAGCAGAAAAATTTTTTAAAAATTAAAAAATCAAAATCTGGGGGGCGCCTGGGTGGCTCAGTGGGTTAAAGCCTCTGCCTTCAGCTCAGGTCATGATCTCAGGGTCCTGGGATCGAGCCCCGCATCGGGCTCTCTGCTCAGCAGGGAGCCTGCTTCCCTTCCTCTCTCTCTGCCTGCCTCTCTGCTTACTTGTGATCTCTGTCTGTCAAATAAATAAATAAAATCTTAAAAAAAAAAAATCAAAATCTGGGGCTCCTGGGTGGCTCAGTGGGTTAAAGCCTCTGCCTTCGGCTCGGGTCATGATCCCAGGGTCCTGGGATCGAGCCCCGCATCGGGCTCTCTGCTCAAGTGGGGAGCCTGCTTCCTCCTCTCTCGCTCTCTGCCTGCCTCTCTGCCTACTAGTGATCTCTGTCTGTCAAATAAATAAATAAATAAATAAAAATCTTAAAAAAAAAAAATCAAAATCTTTTTGATCAGTTATGTTTTTTTGAGATAGAACGTACTTAGAAAAAAGCAAAAGTCTAACCCAGGAGTACTTCTGTCCCTATAGTCACTTCAGTTATCCGTATCTGAACCTCTTTTGGCTTGGTTCTGTCTTCCTTGAGATCCACTGGCTGGGCTGTACTCCCTATTTTGTGGCTTGTACAAGGTAGGAGAATTCTCTCTGGCTTCCGTTAACCTTTTCAATGATGGTGATGCATGCCCTCTAGCTGACTTTTTTTTTTTTCCCCTTGGTAGTTTTTTGGCTAATATCTTCAGTCAAGTTTGATGGAAAGAGCCCTACATTGGGAGAGGTCTGGGCTGTGCTGCCAATGATTTGTATAGTTAATCATCTAGAACTTAATTCTTTTGTCTATATAATGGGTGTGATGAAATCAAAGATGTCATTAAAAAAAAAGAAAAAAAAAGAACCACCAACCTGGGGTGCCTTGGTGACTCAGCTAGTTAAGCATCCAACTCTTGATTTCAGCTCAGGTCATGATCTCAGGGTTGTGAGGTAGAGCCCCTTACTGGGCTCCATGCTCAGTGAGGAGTCGCTTGTCCCTCTTCACTCCTCCCCCCCCTCTCTTTTTCTCTCTCTCTCAAAAAAATAAATAATTTTTTTAAAAAATAAGACAACCTATAACTTGACTTATTTTCCTTTTTGGTCTGGCTTTCTCATAAAGATCAAATCTAGATGAAATTTTTTCTCAAATGCATTATTTTATGTTTATCTACATGAAATTCTTATCGTGTCTCTCTCTCTCTCTCTCTCTCTCACTCACTCTCCCTTTTAAGTCTATGAAATCATTCAGCTTGGCTCTTTAGTATTCAGAAATAGTGTTAAGGGCCAAAATGGAGATTTAGTTTATATTCCCACTTAAAGGCGTTTATAAAAATGTTAAATAAATTTGGTTCCCTATACTTGATCTTCTTTGTAAACCACTGTCTCTATCCATGAATGTGCCTATCTTCTCTTTCCCAAACCATTTTTCCTCATGAGTAGATGGCATGTCTGATCTGAAAGTCAATGTTGGGTTTGAAAAAAAAAAAATTACCCTTAGGTGTAGAATAGAGTCAAATGCAATAAACTACATCTTTAGCTTATTTCTTATCTCTAAGTTCACAGTTTGTCTAAGAGCACTGAAAGAGTAGTAGGATTTTATTTCTCTTTTGAGAAATGCTGCCTTTCACCCAACAGGGCAAGTCTATTTACACAGTCAATGATTCTCCCCTTATTCTGCTGTTAGGTTTCTAGGTCTGGATGTAAGCCCAGTCCAGAGAAGTTGGCGTTGCTTCTGGGGCTCTTTTTTGTGCATGTGGATGTACGCTGAGCCTAAGCAATCCTCTGTTTGCAATTCCATCCCTGCATTTGGACAAATATGTCCCCTGTTTCATCCTTGAATTCCTTCAAAGGTTGGGGTCCACGCCCCAGTTCAAGGTCAGCCCAGGAACACCTCATGCTCTTGCTTCAGGTTGACCTCAGACGTTGCCATTTGCCTCAGAAGGGATAATTCCAGAATCGGAACCCACTGTACCTTTCTATTTTTCCTAGTTAATTCTTGGGAGAAAGATAGTGTGGAGGAGATTTTAATATAAAAGGGGAAAAAATCCTATGAAAAGGCAGAAAGGATTTCTTGTAGCGACTGCAAATCTTGGGAAATGTACTTTGTTTTGTTGTTGTAATGCCCTCCCCCACTTGCTGCAGTGAGAACTCTGGTAACCTGGGGAATTTCTCTTTAAAGCATACCAAAAATAGCATCAGTGCTCCCCCCCCCCAACTTTCCTTTCTATTTAGTGCCAACTAATATAGCTACAGAGAAAATAACCACTTGTTTTTGCCTAAGTTTTTATGGACCAAATCTTGAAAGTGGGTGTGGGTATGTGAGAGCGTTTAACACCCAACATGAAGCCCACTTGAAAATGACTAAGGTGACTGCAAATGAAAAGAGATTTTTCTTCCTTTCTTTTGAGAAAATGCTGTATAAATAAAGGCAGTGCTTGCTGCTTCTACTAAATTTTTCATTCTTGAAATAAGGAATCTGCTTAGGAAGAAATGATCATGTGGGTTTGGTCACTGCTCGGATTATATGAGCTATTAATGACTGCCTTATCTTTTGGTTACAAGTGCAGAAACCCAAATCAGTGTAAGTGATGCAAAAATAAGGGGTGCAAGGGAGGACCTAGTGGCTTACGCCGCAGACCCTGAGATGGTGGTGGCGCCCCTGGCCCAGGAGGTGACTGAAACCAGAGACTCAGGGCTTTAGGGCGCTCTTCTTTCTGTGTGTGTCTCTTTGCAGGTGGTCTTCGTCCTCTCAGGGACCAGCCTAATGACCCAAGAGGCAAGAAGGCTTCCTGCCAGTTCCAGTTAGAAAAACCCTAGGGAGGCATTCTGATTGGCTCAGTTTGGGTCATGTGCATTTCCCTGGACCAGTGGCTGTGGTGAGAGGAATGGGATACTGTGATTGGCCAGAGTCTGAGTCACATGTTCAAACCTGTGGTCAGGAGGGGAAAAAGTATTGAGAGGGATGTGCTGGACAGACTAGTTACCCCAACTGCCATTAGTATTTGCTTTCAGTTGACAAGAGGCTCTCTTTTGTCTCCTGGAGCCTCATCTGTGGCTGTAGGACAGATAGTATCCTCCACTCGCTCAGCTGGGAAGGAGGAGTTGGCAGCAGCTGAAGTATCCATGGTCCTACCTACAACCTGTATGTGTCAATGCCAGAGCCTGAACCCAGGTGTGTAAATGTGCGAACTGTGAGCTGATACCATGAATTTTCAAAGATTTATATCTCATCAATATCTACAGTTTTTCAAAATAAGTTCTTATCAAACAACATGCCTCCTTTCAAAGGCCATCGTTTCACTTGGCTGCTAGATAACCTTCAGTAACACAACCAGAACTCACCCAAAGAAACTAATATTTTTGCCTTCTGTTGGAAGTGTTATTTTTAGACCTGTTGCTGCCCCACACCCCTGCCCAGTTTATTTTTTAGACACTTTTTTTTTTCCCCCCCCCCAAGGACTCAAGCTCTAAAATTAGTACTGACCTTTGGATGGAAAAGGTAGAGTGCTTTCACTCAGAGTGGAGGGAATAACTTGGGCTGAGCTGGGTAAAAGTCGACATAACCAAACAACGGGGTGACATGACTTTTAGAAGATGCCAATAGAGGGGAACCTGAGTGGCTCCATTGGTTGAGTGGCAGACTCTTGATTTTGGCTCAGGTCAGGTTCTTGGTCCTGGGATCAAGCTCCTGGTGGGGCTCCTTGCTCAGCCTGGAGTCAGCTTGAGGATCCAATCTCCCTCTCCCTCTGCTCCTCCCCCCAACTTGTGGTGCATGCGCACTCAAATAAATAAATAAATCTTTTTTAAACATACCTAATTGAACTTCACAAACGTGTGGAGGTTTAGCTTAGAACATTGTTTGAGATCTAATTTTTGTTTTTATACTTTTTTTTTGAGAGCAAGAGAGAGTGAGAGAAAGAGCTCAGGCACACAGGAAGGGGGATGAGGCGCGGAGGGGAAGACAGAGAGAATCTTAAGCAGCCTCCATGCCCAGCTCATTAGGCTCAATCTCATGACCCTGAGATCATGACCTGAGCTGAAATCAAGAGTCAGGCACTTAACCAACTGAGCTACCCAGGTACCTTTATAGTTTGTTTGTTTGTTTGTTTGTTTGTTTTTTTAATAGTTACCTTCCCCCCCGCCCCCAAATTTGTCCTGTCTAAATGGTGTACTTTCCCTTCCCTTCCCTGTCCCCTTCCTTCCTTAGTATAATTTAGTACTTAAGTGTATGGAAGGTTTGGAGGCCAATAGACTGGTCTGAATCTAGATTCTATCAGTTACTAGCTCGGGGTCAGGAGGCCATAAACTTCTCTGAGCCTCGGTTTCTTCATTGGTGAGTTGGACATGAAGGTAACTGTGTCTTAAGTTTGGAAAGACGCAGCGGAATGTAAGCTTTAGGTGCAGAGCACAGGGGCTGGAACGGAGCTGCCTTCCTGGCGGTGGGGTTCTCCGTGTCCCGGTAGTCCAGGTAAGCATTTCTCTCCTCCGGGACTCCGGTTGTCATTGTGTCTTTGTTTTTGTTTTGTTTTCTTTTATTTTTTAAGATTTTATTTATTTATCTGACAGAGAGATCACCACTAGGCAGAGAGGCAGGTAGAGAGAAAGAGGAGGAAGCAGGCTCCCTGCTGAGCAGAGAGGCCTATGTGGGGCTCGATCCCAGGACCCTGAGATCATGACCTGAGCCGAAGGCAGAGGCTTTAACCCACTGAGCCACCCAGGCGCCCCGTCATTGTGTCTTTGATCCAGTGAATGAGGGGCTTGCTGTGTGTGTTGGTAGGTTTGGTTTCCAGACCAGTAACAGTCTCTGTAGGGAGTACTCCCAGTGATCAGCTGGTCATCTGTCCTTTCGCCAGCCTTCCAGCTCTTGCAGTACTGGCTGTGGGGCCAAGAATGGCCAGCGCGGGTAATAAACTCCCTCTTAAACCTGTGTGAGGAAATGTAAACAGCGGTGTTACCAGAAGGTCTTTCTAGGGCCACATTGCTGGCTAGCCCTGTCAGCTTGGGTGCTTTTATATATGTATATTAGTTATGAAGAATTAATAAATGTTTTTGCAGCAGAAAAAGAATCTATTTGGTTTAATATCTGGGGCTTTGCAAATGGGGTACCCAGAGTCTTCTCTTTTTGTTCTTATTTTCCAGGCTGTGAAAAAGTCCTATATCCAGTGATATCCACTAATATCCAAAGACCCAGAAATAATCATTTTTGAACACATACTGAATATATTTTCAACACATGGTCATTTAATGATGATTTGATTCCCTCAGTATACAGAAGAGTTCTATGAATGTTGGACGAGCCCCAGCAAACCTTCCCGGATAGGAAATATATTTTCTGCTGCCATTAATAAGATATTTTAGAATTTTACTGGCAAATAGCCATTTGGGACTTTGTACAGCGCACAGTGTATGCCCACACCTGAATCGTTGCTCGGACAATGGAATACGAGGTGGCAGGGAGATTGATTCTGTGTGATGACTTAATTATAAGGAGAGCTTCCTTTCCCTAAAGGTGTGGATTTTCTCTTTGAAATTAATTTACTGATAGACTCCTATCATCTTATGCCAAACCTGTGTTCATTTCTTAATGACACTTAATTAAAATAGCAATTTAGAGGATTGGTCAGAGATGCCAAAGTATGCATAGCCAACCTGTCCTTGTGCTGCACAGTGGTAAATCATGAATATCAAAGTGCTGATCATAGTCATGGTGAATTAATTCAGCAAGTACTGAACACATAGTTGTTTCCATGCATGTATGTTACTCATTAACCTACAATTTCTTTTGGGTAGGATAAGTATGTAGTTTTTCCATGTACAGTGGCAAAATCATGCTTTTTGTCTTCCTCTCTGTCTTGTGTTGTGGTTCTTTGTGTCTTATCTGCCCTGTTAGGAACCCTCGAGGATTTTTGGTCTTTCTTATCCTCCTAGGTTCTTTCCACAGTACCTGACTCCGAGGAGCCCAAAAGGGAAGAAGGAAATGAAAGAGCGTGGATCATCAGTGTGTCAAGTACTGTTAGGCACATTTTATACATGAGCTTATTGAATCTCAGCTACCCTTGGAAGGTTGAAATTAGTCCTAGCTGGCAGGCAAGAAAACAGAAATTAGCGTATGTGGATCACCCTGCTGAGAATCTGACCCATGGGATATTCACTCCAAGTCTGTGTATCTCCGCAGATCTTTCATCCTGAAACATTGTTTTCAGGGAGTGACTGAGACTATACAGTGGTGTCTGAGCAACAGTGCAGAGCTCCACACATGAGAGGTCAGAGCATGCTGGACAAGGTAAACTTGGGAATCAGATGAACCTGCGTTTAAACCCCAGCTCTACAGTTAGTCATTTGATGTCCACAAAATATTTTCCTCTCTGGGCTTCATCTCCAGAGCTGGAGAATGGAGCTGATGAGGTTATTCCCTTCTTTGTAGAGAAAGCTAGCACTGCCCCTCCTTCACATACAGGGAGATAGCAAATAGTGACTTAAATCACTTGGCAAGATCAGGGCTGAGGTAGGTTGAGAACTCGGGTCTCTGCCCCTATCCCTTGTCGCCTCTGCAGTCACCAAGTCTGGGTACAGCAGCCAAAACTGCCATCACCTGTCACCTCCCCTTGATTAGCCCTCAGAATACCCCGCTGACTTGGGGACACTCACCATCCATCCCTTAGAACCACTGGGCTGATTTATGTCTCCTCTTCTCTGTGTTCACCCCCATCTTCCTGAAGAGGATTATTCCCAGAGAGTAAAGAGATTCCCCAAGACTTATTCCTGATGCATCTGGCCCACACAAGACTTCAAAGTGGCAGCCCTATTGTGTTTGGGTGCATTTGGTTTAAGAACTAGTTTTTCAGCCAGGTACTCTGAGGGACGCAGAAGTCTCCACAACATCGATTGACCATTGAGGGTCTTTTATGTTTCCATTAGAAAGGGCATATGTGTGATGCTTTAACAGTTCAGAAACCATGGTACACTGTCATGGGTGGATGCAACAAGGGGGTACATTTTCTGTAGAGGATTTCAGTGCAGCAGTAAAAATACCTCAAAATTGATTAGTTTTTGTATCATCAAGTACCATGGTGATCAATTCAACCCATCAATCCATCAGTCTGACTGACCCTCAGTACTGCACTAGGTCAGTAAAACACAGCCAGAATGAGTGCTTTGCATGAGATGTCTAGGAGACCAGACCGGAGGGAGTTAGTGTGGACTCGGTCACTGGAAAGGCTGCGCAGAAGCCCTCTCCCCTCCCTCTTTGTGGGGAAGGACTCCAGGAGAGCAGTGTGTGACCCCGACGACTAGTCTAGTTGTGGGGCCACCGTGAGTCATGGGCTGTGGAAGCTCTTTACAGGCATGTTCCCCCTGCTTTCTCTTGACAGCCTTGAAAGGCTGGCAACCCAAGGTTTTTCTGTAGATGAGGAATCCAGAGGGTCCTTGAGATTCGGGGATGAGGGCAAGTGATGGATAGTCTCTGGGTCTCCGTTTCCTTCTGCATGAAGTAAAGGTAGGAATGCCCAGCTTTCTGGGAGTGTAGGAGGCTCAGCAGTGCTAATGCTAAAGCCCTTTACTCATAGAAGGTTCTTAAATATTTAGATATTATTTAATAATATTTAAATATTATTAAATAGTTACTGCCAGTGGTCGTGCATGGGAGAGTTAAGTCTATGCACAATGTGAAATGTTGTCAAGTAGCTGATAAACGCAAATGTCTAGATAGCCCTCATGGGTAATGCAGCCCTTGTTTTTTTCCTTTTGTATTTACTCTCCACAAAACCCTTTTTGCTCTAAATTTTGTCAATTGCTATATACTAATTTGTAATAAGAATAATAAGAGTAGGCCATTTAGTCTCTCAAGTGCTCTCCATGAGTAAATACAAGGAGGTAACTCCTTCATGGAGGAAAGATCAGTTCTCAGAAAGAAAGAAAGAAAAAAATAGAAGTGAATTTTAGTGGGCAACTTTGCAAAGGGGTAAAGCATTACAACTTTCCTTTCACTGAATGCTCATGAGTACAAGACACTTGAGAATGTAAAACTGCATGAGAGCTGGGTCTCTTCCGGGGCAGGCACACAAGGCAAAAGTGCCAAAGTGATTCCTTAGTCAGTCATTAAAAGGCATCAAAATGTATAATTTTTCTCTGTGAAAAAAGTGTTTTCTAATTTGAGAACTCTGTGCGTGAATACAAAAGGAAAAATTTTCCCCAGAATCATTCCTCAGGGAAATTGGGGGTTGCTATTATTTTAGGGGCCTTTCAAAGTCTCCCATTTGTAAAGATCATGATAAGTTCATTAGTCAGAGTTCACCCTGCCCTGGATGGATGAGACTTATGAGTGAGTCTTGGGAACAAAGGGAGAAGAGCACATAAGCCTGCCATCCCCTTAATCAGTATTTATTCTGAAGACTCATAGAGGTTGTACCATACAAGAGGGTTAAAAAAAAAAAAGGCAGAGAATTAGAATACAGATTTAGTAATTATTCCTGAGGTCATGACTTCTCAATTGCCTAATTTTGAGTGCTGTGTTCATTAAGATAATGCTGATTGCTGTAATAAATAACCCCAAATACATACTGCAGCACAAACTTCCACTTGCATAATGCCCGAAATGGGCACGTCTGTTCCAAACCTGGTGATTCAGGGAGCCAGTGTCTTTCCACCTTCTGGCTCCACTCGATTTAGCAGACGGTTTCCAAGGTCATGATGCTTGTCAGCATCAAGCTGGTGGAAGCAGAAAGATCACGGAGGATTGCATATGGCGGCTCTTGGTGGGCCAGCTCTGAGAGTGGCATACATCTCTCCTGTTGCCATTTCATCAAATACATTTCAGTCTCATGGACACTCCCATGTACAACAGAGGCTAGGAAGTGTAGCCCTAGCTCTGTGTTTGGGAAGGAGAAGGAACGGGTTTTCCGAGGAGATAGCTGTTCTCAGTTAAGTGAAGTTTCAGGAAGACTATAAGCCACTTTAAAAAGTCACACAGTAACATGCTGTAACATGGCAATCATGTATGTATTTTCTTCTATGAAGGCAATTGTCCTGAAGGCTTACGAAAAGCTTCTTACGGCTTAGGAGAGGTTTTTTTCAGTGACAGCATGACACATAGATTTGAAAAGTGCTGTATCATAGGCAGCTTGGACAAAAAGAGGATGTGCTTGGGAAAGTTGTTAGACAACTCGGAGTGATGACAGGCTTGGAGAAGATGTCTGGGAAAACGCCGAGTAAAATTGCATCATGGGAGGGGAGACCGGAAAGAAAAGTGCCATTTCTAGATCATAATATATGTGATTCCGCATGTTCATGAAGTTTATTTAGTCAGGTTGACCAAAACTCAGGTGGGTGGGAACGGGAGGTGTTGGGCTCTTCTCACTGGGAAAAAGAGGAGGTCTGTCTTAAATGGGAGCTGACCATCTACTCAAGCACATACGGGGATTAGAACTTAAAGAAATAAAGACTCTCACCCTATGAGACAGGGTGTCTTTCCAGTGTGGGAGAGGGTCATCAGATACGCTGGGAACACCATGTGGGAGCAAAAGGAAAGCTGAAAGCTGGGGAATGGGGTCAGTGCCAATGCTGAGCTCTGACAGGAAATGAAAGGACCAGGGATTGGACAAGGAAGAAGCAGGTGACAGGAGCAGCTCTGCCCTGTTTGGGAGAAGCCTCTGGCAGCATCTGACTTGTGGGCATATCCGTGTGGTTTTTTTGCTGTGTGATGTGGGCAGATTAGTCAGTCTCCTTGCCTCTCTGTTACCTCAGCTGTATCCGGAGGGGCTTATGTGAGATTCAGTGAGATGACATGTTCACAGGGCTGTGAACGCAGTAGGAGCTCTATAAATGCCCTTCCCTCCACCCATTTCCTGTGCAGCTACTCCCCAGCTCCATGGTTAGTGAACATCGTTTCTGTAGCTGCTTATGAGATATTGGGGAGACGGTTCTCCCCTATAAAATGTGACTCCATAACAAAAGAAGCTCAGCCCCTCCATCCCTAGAGATCCCTCCATGCAATCAATATCTTACAGCAGAGTTTAGGCTGAAATAAGGAGCACTTTCATTATGCCACCAATTTTTAATTCCAGAATTCCTTGTTCTTCTGCCTGAGTGCTGGATGTGAGGAAAAGCTGTGCGATGCCTAAGAGTTGTCACGTCATTGCCCAGGATGTTGTCTTCTGTGATCCTCATAGCAACCTTCTGAGGGATAGGATGGGAGAGGAGGGTTGTCATTGATTTTACAGATGAAGAAACTGAGTCACTGTCTATGCAGTTCAGCCCGTGCAATTTGTCCGATGCGGGCAGGCCCGGGACTAGACTGTAGGCCCATCCCCCAATCGTGTTCATGCTGACGCAGGTTTCTGCTGTGAACTGGCTGAACATCCCCCCCACCCCCAACCAAATCCTTTCAGAAGGCATTAGCAGGGAGCGCAGCAAGAGAAATAAAGTCAGGCTAAAGGAAGAACCTCAGGACTTGGGTAGCTAAAGCCAAGTTTGGAATCGTGCTTCCCAGCACGTCAGATGGTTTCTGAGCTTTGCAGAACTTTGCTCGTTCCATGGTTGCTTGCCGGAAATAAAAATGTAAACATAGAGGGGTCATCTTTTTAAAATATTACTTTGGGATTTTGTTTGTTTATAAACTCTTTGTACTGAAAGAAGTGAGCAGAGAATCCGAGATCATGGCAGAAGAGGTTTTCTTAAAGGTGTTAACTATTTTATCTTATCTTATCCCATCCCTCATTCCTTCCTCTTACTTCAGAAGTATCTCCAGATCCTGTGCCTATAGTTACAGGTGTATTTATTTCAGAAGATGTCTGCCTCAGATAATTTCCCCCCCAGAAGTTAAAATGAGGGGACCAGGGAATCTTATGCCCATTCCCAACCTCCCCTGCATGACTATTTCACTTGTAATAAATACCAAAAACTGGTGCTGAGAGATTTAGATGGGGTTAGCCTGTTTGGGTCTCTCAAGCCATGCTTGGGTAATGGGGGGGCTTAGTCACCAGAACTAGACACAAAACTGAGGGGAGAGAGAGAAAAGTGTGCCCAGGTGTCACAGGATCACTTCTGGGGACTCCCAAAACTTTACCTCAAAGCTGCCCTCTAGCCATCCCAATGAAAAATGGAGCCTAATGGCCCTGTGTTCACAACCGAACCCATTAATAAAACATCATTAATCTATTTAGAGGGAGGGTAGGAGAGATGCTGCCTGTCCACTTTCCCTGAGCCTTTCTTTCCTGAACTGTGTCCTTGAACCTCCCAGGGGATGGAGGTGGAGCAGGAGGCCGATGAAGCCATCCTGCTCTCTTCCTGCCCCTTCTTCCTTCTCAGGCTCCTCAACACAAGTTCAGCCCTTTCCTACCTTCCTCTTATTTGCCTGGGAAAAAAAGATCATAAGTAAGTACCCAGTGGTGCCAAAGGAACAAGGAAAACACAGGATGGGTCAGTGAACGTTGTTGTATCTTATTTCCATGATGTCAGAGAGGCGGACTTTCTCAAGTGGGCTCCTCTGAGATGGCCTCGCTTGGGGGGTGCACAGTGTGCAGCACCGAGGAAAAACTCAGATTCTGTCAGGAGCCACAGGAATGTTGCAGAGCAGAGAGGCTCACAGTTACCAGACTCATAAGAGATGGAAGACTGAGACGATGGTCCTTTAGCTAATTAGCCTACTCCCCACTCTAACAGAGTCTTCATAGAAAGCCCACTTGCCATGGGAAAGTTCTTTGCACATGGGACAATCGATGGTCCAAGTCCTTGAACTCAATCTGGGTCAGTTCCAAATGGCCTGTGGGGAAGTTCCTAGTCTGTGAGCGCTGGAGGCTAAGTATTGTCAGCACAGTTCCCCACGGTAGATGCCTTCATTCTCTAGTGGCAGGGCCGTCTGTGTCTTAATTACAGATAATATTAGACATTAGCCCTTGGTGACAAGTTATTAAAAGAGGTCATTTTTGCATCTTTTCATTTTTTCTAAATTCTATTGTTTAAATTTGTAGAACAAAAGCTAGGGGTTAAAGGTTTGCATACCTGAGGAACAACACTAGTTTGTGACTGGAGCTGTCATTTATTGAATAAATATATATTGAGTGTCCGTTGTTGCTTTAAATTCCAATGCTTGTGATTCTCTGCTAGTTTGGTTATTACTTGTCAGTTGCCGCCATTGCTGGTCACTCTTGTCTTGAGAGAGGAGGTTATGGCTGCTTTTCTGGTTTTCATCGCCTCTGACTAATTTTCCGTATAGAGAGATACTGATGGTCAAATGCTGTGCTATTGAATGTAAAATAAAGCTAACTGACACTTTTCTCATTTGCTTGGAAGTCTCAATACTACATATCAGGTCCACTTGGCTTCTTACTCCCGTAAATACTTCTGTCTCTGGTTCGCCGGTAGCTCTTAACGTCAGACTGTGCTTTCCATTCATTTTGTCATTTCTACCACTGTGACTTACTTGGGGGCAGGACCAAGGAAACTCTTTTGTTGACTGAGAAAACGCATGAGCATTGTGCAGAAATGGAAAATGATTGTGAATTTTGCAGCTCCCTCTCCCCAGACCCAAGAGTCTGGGCACTCCTTCTTTGGCACCTGTTACTCTGACAGCCCCTCTCTTTATGGCCACTTACTCTGCTAGCCACCACTTGATCAACCATCAAGAATATTGAAGCATCCTTGCTCACTCCAGGGCAGTGCTGTGGGCACTGAAGAGATCACAGTTTGGATTCCTGCGTGAAGGATGTTATACACAGTCCCTTGCTCCTGGCAGGCATCTCACTGCTGTTTGGGGAGTTTTGTCTGGGCTGCAGAGATTTGAACCAGTCAAGTCTAAGAGTGTTTGTTTTCCGGGGAAATGCAGCCCTATTAAAACCATTGTTTTAAAAGTCGCCGTGAGCATTAAAATCCTCAGTCATCAATTAGTAGTGTGAAAATGTAGAAGTGGTTGGGGCTTCAGGCAAGCAATATTGACTTAAATGTGTAGGGCACTTTAAGACAGCTCTTGATTGTACATTTTAAAATAGGGAATGCAAATTGAAATTCCTCCTGGGTGCTTTAAATCATGCATTATATGTGCAGTATTTTCAATTAGCTGCAGAAAAAATATGTTCCGTGTGGCTCTATTTTTACAGCTGGGAATTGCTCTGAGAACACAATTGACTATTTCATACATGTGAGATTTATTTAAATGACTCATGGGGCATTTGCAGTTTAACCAATAATTGAAAATATTGTTGCAGTGTGGCAGGTAAAAACTAGGATGTCATTTTGCATTCTTGAAGTGGTGCTCCAAGCTCAGTAGCATTACATTAGTCAGAGGGGTGGGCGGTGGACAGGAAATATTGAGATTCAGTCCTTCACATTTCATTCCTGGGCTGTGCCACACCACAAAAAGACCAAAGGTACTTGACTGTTGGAGGGTTCTGTGGGTTGTGCTCTCACGAAAGACCCCAAGCATGAAGGCATTACCTTGTTTCTGTCTCCCGTTTGCATATACCAGACACAGACAGAAGATCAGGTCAGATAGGGGGAACCCCAACCTTCCCCCACCTCTTCTCTTACCTCCCATTCCTTCCCCACCATGCTTTGCCAGCCATCTCGTATCAGACATCACCTATGGTGCCGATGCCGAAAGCTAAGTTGACGCTCGGGATGGACCAGCCAACCTCCCTGTGGTTGTTTATAAACGTTACTGGGGATTTGGAATGCATGTTCTCACTGAAATGATGTTGCAAATGGTGATTAGGTGATTATTAGAATGCATTATTGCTCAATATGATTTGAAGTATGGGTTAGTTAGGTATTTTGTGGTCAGCATTAAAGTCCTAACCACCAATTTTTAGTTTTTCTCTGGATCGGTGGTTCTCAGCCAGGGTGAACCTCCCTTTCACCTCAGGGACATTGGTCAGTGTCTCCGAACATTTGGTTGTTGCAATTGGGTGGGGGCTGTTACTAGCATATAGTGGATAGAGGCCGGGGATGCTACTGAACACCCTACAATACACAGGACAGTCCCTCCCAACAAGGAATTATCCCGTTCAAAGTGTCAATAGTGCCCAAGTTGTGAAGCTTTGCTCTAGAATTCCTTAAAAAAAAAAAAAAAAGACTTCCCCAAATACTTTAGAATACAACCTGCTCATAAGATGGTGGTTTCTGTAATTGACATTAGCGCATGAAGGGAGTTAAGGTCATGGTTGAAAACTTGGCTGTTTCATCAATGCCTTGACATATTGAGCACCTCAGTGTCCCCATGTGCTATGTTGGATGCTGGGGAAGAGTGGTGAACAGGACAGACAGGGGCTCCCCCTCACTCACAGGCACAAAGAGAAGGAGAGATGACAAGTGTTCCAGTCAGGGGGAGCATGAGCATGGAGGCCTGAGGCTGGAAGGAGCCTGGCAGATCACGTGAACGGCCAAGAGGAAAGTGTGTCTCTAGAAGAAAGCCAAATCCGGACAAGGCAGGTCAACTCCTAGGCTGTGGGAGGGAATTTTATTTCATTTTAAGAGTTAGGGCTGCCATTAGAGGGTTTAACGCTGGTCTTGATGCTGAGGGTCATGGTCAGGTTTCCTGGTCAGCAGGGTCACTGGGGTAGTACAGACAATGAGTTGAGTATAAGAGACTCATGTTCTATTCCAGGAATGCTGGTGTCTTCACTCTGGGGGCAAAGGGGGTGGAGAGAGTAGACCATTCAGGAACTGTGTCAGAGATAGAGTGGTAGAGTTTGTGGATGGGTCAAATGGGGAAGAGAAGGATGAAGGGTAACTCACACACAGCTTAGATTCTTGGATGGATGGGGTACTGCACCAACTGGGTTCTAGAACTTGGAAGTACAGCAAGTTTAGGAATGAGTGTGTACTCTTTCCTCCCGTCTTAGAATTTCTATGAAAATGGGTGAGGGGACTTCTATATGTCTTTCTACTTACTACGAGTCAGCCCTGCTTACTAAATGTAAGGTATTTCTCCTGTAGTACCTCTGTTCTCTGCTTACCATCATAATAGGCTTTCCACTGTAGCTCAGAATTATTTCTAAATGGCTTCTTTGGGAAATCATCAAGTATTTTCTATATTAGATATTTTTCTGTCTAAGCAAGTGGAACAGAGATGAGAGTCAGCTTACCATCAGACTTGTACCACTGAGACTTTCAACCGCTAAGGCAGGTCTCATCTGGCTTCACCACACTAAAAATTTTTTAAGTTGTTTTAATCTAATCCCACCCTGTTTCAGTTTTAGCTAGAAGGAAAACATTTTATCTTATTCTCGAGCCTGGCAGTCTTGCAAAGAACACAAGGAAAGTCCCCAGAGCCCGAGTCCAAGTCAAAGTCACCCAGTGACCATCAGTCATTTCCTGACCCCATCACCAGGGCCATTTTTGGAAGCTGCATGGACCCTAGCTGCTGCCCCCGGAGCACAAGGCTACCTTCCCTGAGGACTTGTGACCAGCTGTCAAGCTCTGATAAAGTCACATACTAGACCTTTGAATTCCTCCTCCAGCAAAGAAATGAAGGAAACGGCCCACAACTGAAAAAAGACCGCAAGCAAATAGAAACGTCAGCTTTTAAATTTTCGTTTTGATTTTTAAAAATTGGAAATTGGGGATATTTTATGATTGAGAGAACTATGAAGATGGGTTGGCGTGAGGACCTTAAGAGGCTGAGGAGAGACCCAAGGACTCTTGAGCTACCACGATGATGGTAGTAAGTGGCAGTAATGGCAAAGCCAGCTTTGGTTGAGCTCTTAGTATCTTCAAGAACTGTCTAAAGAACCTGAGATGTGCTGCCCTTTTTTATTCTCCACAACAGCTCATAAGGCAAGACTGCTATTATACATACCTATTTCACAGATGAAGAAACTAAGGCACGGTAATGTGAAGTACTTGTTAAAAGTCATGTAGTTAATTGGTAACGGAGCTGGGATTTGAGCTTGGGTGGTTTGTCTCAGGAGCCTGCAGAGGCCAAGAAGATTAATCAAAGAACTATGAAAAGGCATAATCATGCAAAAACTTTTTTTTTTAAGAATATTGAGTATTTCTTAGCATGTTTGCCATGTTGGGAAAAGAATTAAAGTAAATTTTAAAAAGATATCTTCAGGTGCATTTGTTTGCTGACAAAAATTTTTAGGTAAGGTTATTTGTTTTTTACTTTATTATTTTTTTTTTACTTTTTATTTTGAGATAGTTGTAGATTCATATGCAGTCATAAAAAACGATGTAGCGAGGTCCCTTGTATCCTTTCCCTAGTTCCCCTAGTACTAATATGTTGCATAACTATACACAATAGTAAATACCACAGCTAGGAAATTGACATTGGTATAAGCCATCCATCTTACTCAGGTTTCTGCAGGCACTCATTTGTGTGTGTGCACACTTACTTGTCTGCAGTCTTATCACGTGTATCACCACCACAGGGAAGATAGCAAAGAGCTCCATCATAAGGACCCTGCATGTCACACCCCCCCACACACACTCCCAGCCTCCCTAGCTCCTGGTAGCCACTAATATATTCTCCATCTTTATTATTTTGTCATTTTAAGAATATTTTATAAATGGAATCATATGATATATAATCTTTTGGGAATTGACTTTTTTTCACTCACCATAATTCCCTTGATATCCATCCAAATTGCTGAGTGTACCAGTAGTTCATTCCTTTCAAGCTGAGTGGTGTCCCCTGGTGTGGATGGGCCACAGTTTCCTTAAGCATCCACCCAGTAAAGAACATGTGGGCTGTTTCCAGGTTGCACCTATTACAAATAAAGCTGCTATGTACATTCGTGTACAGGATTTTGTGTGAACATGAGTTTTCATAAATGTGTAAGATTGCTGGATTGTATGATTAAATGCATGTTTAGTTTTGTAAGAAACTGCCAAACTGTTTTCCAGAGTTTGCTGTACAATTTTACATACCCACCAGCAGTGTGTGAGTTACCCAGTTTCTCTGCCTCTTCTCCAGCATTTGGCATCATCACTAACTTTTATTTTGGCTGTTTTGATAGGTGTGTAGTGATGGCCCATTGTAGTTTTAATTTGCATTTTCCTAATGGCAAATGATTTTGAACACCTTTTCATGAACTTACTGGCCATCACTATATTCTCTTCAGTGAAACATTTATCCATCTCTCTTGTCCATTTTCTGATTGGAGTGTTTGATTTTTCTTTTAATGTTGCATTAGTAGAGTTCTTTATGTATTGTAGATACTAGTCCTTGGTCAGATACGCAGTTTCCAAATATTTTCTCCCAGTATGTAGCTTGTGTTTTCATCAACCTTGTAGAGTCTTAGAGCAAATATTTTTAATTTTGATGAGGTCTGGTTTATCAGTTTTTCTTTCTTTGAGTCATGCTTTTAGTATCAAGTCCAAATAGGATTTTGATTCCTTCCTCTCCTAATGCAGTGGTCTAATTGTTGAGAAATAAGGCAGTGGGACAGGATGGACATTGGAGCATGTATGTTTCTTCCAGCTCCTGTCTAATTTGGTCTCTGGTGTGTGTCATGAGCAGGTTGTCACATTTATGGCCCCAGAGTAGACCTCGTCTTAGAAACACTATAGGATGATGATAGTGTGCAAAGAATGGTATTTCCAGAGTCTCAGTTTCCAGAACAATTTATGATACCTCCTAGCACAAGACTTTTTTGCACTTGAGATCTTCTGTCTTGAATATTCCTTCTTGCCCTCCTTTGTGTCCCCCTTTGTCCCATCATGTCCAGCTCACCCTCTGATGTCCCTGCTATGCAGCCCTTCCTCAGAGCTCCCCCTCAGCCCTGCTGACATTCGGAGCAGACAACTCCTTGTCCTGCAGGGTTCTCCTGAGCCTAGTAGGATGTCGAGCAGGATCTCTGGCCTCTGCCCTGTAGAAGCCAGTATCACCTTTCCCCAGTTGTGACAACCAAAAATGTCTACAGATGTTCCCTGAGGGACACACCTGACCAGGCTGAGAACCTTGGCTCCAAGCCCTCAGCTCTGGGAGAGTAGGTGCTGAGTCTGTCCTGTTCATGTTCTCACCTTGGCACCATGCCTGTCACACTGGTGTCCACTAATGTTTGTGAGAAGTAAGTGGACAAAGTGTAGCTACTGTCAAACCGTTCTTTATCTGGCAGCCTTGGAAATCCCACCCTGACTGAAAAAGAACCAAGTTGTGAATATGAGCCATAGAAAACTAGAGTCTCTCTACACAGAGGAATATGGGCTTCCTTGTCCTTCTGCCCACCGGCTGAAATGAGGATGCATGGGTCTTCCAGTTCCTGCCTGATTAAAGCCCACATCCTCTCTTAACACTGCCGATGCAGGGGCCCTCACAGCCACTCACTCTAGACCTCCTTCTGAGAAAAAGAGGGCGTCCCCGCAGACAGGACAGGAGCTCCTGCAGGTGGCATTGGTGGGTAATGTGACACAGGGCACTCTCGGAGACCCAATTCAGCGTTCACCTGCTGGGTCCTCTTTTCCTCTAGCTGAGCCCTGCTCCCTTTTCATGAGGCAAGGGAGGAAAAAAGGGGTTTGGGCTCCATTTTGCTTAGCAAAACACATAACCAGATGTAATTAGTGCAGAAAGTTCCTAGGGAGTAAGTACAGTGGCCTTAAGAATAATTTAGGGTATGTGTGAGTGATTTAGGTTTTTCTCTCTGTACCTGGTAGTTCTGTTCCCCGAGCCTGAATGATAGAGCTGGCCGTGGCTTAGCAAAAAGCCTGCAGTGGGGGTGGGTGGGGGGAAAGCAGGCAGCCATTGGGGAGGACAAAGCCTGGTTATGTGACCCCGGCTCCCTGCTTCTGCTTCATGGGGAGGCTGTCAGGGGCTCCTAGAGGCTGCACAGCTTTGGGAGGCTTGGGGACTCACCCTTTTCTCCTGTGGAGGAGTCAGTGCCTGGTGGCAGTGCCTTTCCCGATGCTTATGGCTCAAATCTTGGTGTAACATGGGCATCTCCACACCTCCTGCCGCAGAACTTCTGTACAGCAGGCTGTAGGTGAAGGTGATTGGGTGGGATGGACCAACCACCCAGAGCTTTAGATACTAGTTAACACAAACCTTCCCCACTGGGATTTGCAGAAGGGAAGCCACTGGATTCCCTCCTCTCCCACATGGAAAAGGCTTGCATGGAGAATCCTCGGGAGAGCCACCATGACAGTTGGTGTCCGTGCAGTTGTTGCTGTGACAGGAAACCATCTTTAACTTCAGACAGAAGCCTTGATTCCAAATGAAGGAAAGTCACCGTGTCACGGCGTGACAGTGTGGGAGGAAAGTAGGAAAGTGTGCTTTCTTGTGCGCTAGCCAGGTTCTCCCCCTTGGCACTAACACATACAGATGATTCCTTGTGTGGGGTGTTGTCTCGCACATGGTAGGATGTTTAGCAACATCCCTGACCTCAACCACAGGATGCCAGTAGCACCCCTCCCAGTTATGACCACCCAAAATGTCTCCAGACATTGCCAAATGTCCCCTGGGGGGTAGTGTCACCGCCCTCCCAGTGGAGAACCACTGCGTTAGAGTAACAAACATTCTGTTCAATTCTTGTGCCTCGTAAAGCTGTGGTCACTTGTTTACTCCTAGTATTTGATGATTTAAGCGCAGGACAGAGAGGTAGAAAGAAGGTAGTTTTTCTTCTTCTTTTTTTTTTTCCCTTGGTTGACCCTTTAAACTCCATCACAGGACGCAGCATGACACACTGGCTGAGCGTGTCCATTTTCAGATGTGTCTTCACCACCCACGATCTGGGCAGGCTCTTTAATTTTTCTGGGCTTCCGTTTTTGTATTCTGTAAAGTATAAATACTAATGTCTACTGAAGTTAAGATTCAGCTAGATGTTGAATATGTAAAATTCTAGGTAGGGTGTCTGGTGTATAGGAGACATTCACTGAATGATGGCCATTATTCTTGAGTACTTAAGAATGTACTCCACAAGTTGTTTTGTTGTTTTGTTTTTTTAAGAGAGGAAGGGAGGAAGTGCGGAGGCAGGTTGCAGAGTAAGAGGGAGAAAGAGGGGGCACTTGGGTGGCTCAGTGGGTTAAAGCCTCTGCCTTGGGCTCAGGTCATGATCTCATGGTCCTGGGATCGAGTCCTGAATCCAGCTCTCTTCTCAGCGGGGAGCCTGCTTCCTCCCCTTTCTCTCTCTCTCTCTCTGCCTGCCTCTCTGCCTACTTGTAATCTCTATCTGTCAAATAAATAAATAAATAAAATCTTTAAAAAAAAAAAAAGAGGGAGAAAGAGAATCTTAAGAAGGCTCCATGTCTAGTGTGGAGCCCAGTGTGGGGCTCGATCTCACCACCCTGAGATTATGACCTGAGCCGAAACCAAGAGTTGGATGCTTAACTCCCCGAGCCTCTCGGCACCCCCCTGTACTCTACACGTTTTAAGCAAACTGGCTTTTTTTTTCTTTAATTGGCAATAACAGTTGCTGCTGCTACTTAAAATAGTGGTTGGAACAGGTATTTTCCATTGAACTACAATGTGTTTCATAAATACTGAGTTCCTGCTCTACGCCAGGTATTATGGTAAATGCAGGAAATAAAAAAAATTAATAAACTGTTAATCCCTGCCTTTAAGTACCTAATTGGTAGATTTAGCTACATAAATGTGTCAAATCATGTTCATCAAAATAGAGCCATCACTTACTTAAAAAAACTCGCTGTGAAGTGATCTGTGGGCTGGAATGGGGTATGACATGCATCTAAGTGTATATAAAGGGATCCCACTGTATTTCTCAACTTTCTCCCTTTCCATTAACTACCATTTTAATTCAGTTTTCTATGATCCTGTGACTTAACCACTGTTCTCATGCTCTGTAGTCTTTTCTGCTGTCCCTTACTATACATTTCAGCTGATCTAAGTTCCCACTGCTGTGGTTTTATAAACAGAAAAAGAGATGCTTGTTCTAAAGTTATGTGTTCACTGTAGAAATTTTGAAAAATACAGAACAGTATAAAGAATGATAAACCCGGGGCGCCTGGGTGGCTCAGTGGGTTAAGCCTCTGCCTTTGGCTCAGGTCATGGTCTCAGGGTCCTGGGATCGAGCCCCGCATCGGGCTCTCTGCTCAGCAGGGAGCCTGCTTCCTCCTCTCTCTCTCTGCCTGCCTCTCTCCCTACTTGTGATCTCTGTCTGTCAAATAAATGAATAAATCTTATTTTAAAAAAATAAATAAATAAAAAAGAATGATAAACTCCTCTTCCCACCACCAGAATAATTATGTAGGTAATATCTGGATATCCATCTTTCTAATCTTTTCTTTTCCCCCTGTGGTGTGTATTATTTTTACATAGTTGATTATACCGTAGTTTTCCTTTTTCCATTAGGATATATCCAGAATCTGTTACCATATCTTCAAATTTTTTTCCAGTGTAGTTTCTCAGCAGCTGGTTGATATCCTGTTGGGTGAATGTCATGAAGTGACCCTTAGGCTGTCCCAGATGCAGTCCCTGAGCCAAGGAGAGAGTGTGAATGATTCATTGAGGAAGTGCTGGGAGGTGAAACAGTAAGAGGGTGGTGGAAGTGGGAATTGCAGAAGAAACAGCCGGCTAAGGAATGATAGCAGCACAATCCCATGTGCACAATCCCACAATCCTTCAGGTGGTCTATGCCACCGGGGGGGGGGGGGGGGGGGGGAGGTAGCAAAGGAATGCCGTATTGAACTCCCAGCCACTTAAGGCCCACCAAGAAAATGGGCTCCAACTCCCAGAAGCAATCTGCTGCTGCAACAGGTGCAAATATTGGCAACAAAGCACACAAAGCTGGTAAAAGGTCATCCCAGGGTCCCCTTCATTGAAAACTGAGATTGCAACGATCTCTGTTACTCCAGTTATTTATTGCAAAGACTATTGCAGTGATTCTGCTCTTAGAAATAACTCCACAGGGGGCCTGGGCCGTCGAGTGGGTTAAGCCTTTGGCTCAGGTCATAATCTCAGGGTCCTGCATTGAGCCCCGCATCTGCTCAGCAGGGAGCCTGCTTCCCCCCACCCCCGCCTGCCACACCCTCTGCCTGCCTGTCTGCCTACTTGTGATTTCTCTCAAATAAATAAATAAAATCTTAAAAAAAAAAAAAAGAAAAAGAAAGAATGAACTGTACAGTAGACATTTTTAGGCCCAAACCTATTTATTACCTTCAGATTGATTAAAAGAAAGGGTATTACTGGGGCGCCTGGGTGGCTCAGTGGGTTAAAGCCTCTGCCTACGGCTCAGGTCATGATGCCAGGGTCCTTGGATCAAGCCCCGCATCAGGCTCCCTGCCTCAGCAGGGAGCCTGCTTCCTCCTCTCTCTTTGCCTGCTTCTCTGCCTACTTGTGGTCTCCTTCTGTCAGATAAATAAATGAAATCTTTAAAAAAAAAAAAAAAAGAAAGAAAGAAAGGGTATTACTGTTCTGATAGGTATATACATTTTTAAGGTTATGCATACCCTAAATTGCCTTTCAAAAAGCTGTTTTGCTTTGTTTTGTTTTATCGATTTACACTCCCAATACCTACTGATCATTTTTTTTTTACTAGCAACAACCTGGAGAGCATTGATTTCTGATCTATGAATTGAGGACCTGTAGACAACATTGGAGCTCTTCTAAGGGGTCAGAAAAGTCATGTTGGTAGTCCAGCTTTGAGTAGAGATTGAATAAATAATACCTCAAAATCTGATTTTTGGAAATGTTTCTAGATGCTGTTATAGATAAAAAGATTCTGTATTTTATTGAACTGTTTATGAATTCATAGTAGTTTTTATCCTGTAGTTTCACAAGTACTTTTTAAAAACATAATTAGTTGGGAAATATCTGTAATACTTGTTTATGTCCAAAGAAGGTGCTACCTTGTTTTAAAGATTAAGAACCACTGGTCAACATCACCGTAACATCTTCGATCGTCTCTTGGCTGTCAATCAGGAAATCACCCATTTGAACTGTTACATCTTAATGTGCTAATAAGAAAGTGTATAGAACTTGATACCATAAATAAATTAGACTTAGGGACCTGAGACAACAGACAGAAAAACATATCTCAGAACAAGTAAACGTTTTTTGGAACATACCCGCCTCTCCTCCCGTCATAATGGAACGCCTCCATGCTCTTAGAGAGACAAGGAAATATGCTAGCATTATCTTACTCTGTGTTAAAATATGTTATAAAGATACAGACAGGGCTATATCAGAGTGGAAGTTTCGTGTTTGACGCATTTTCTCAGCTTGATCGTTGACACTTTTTAAATTGCTATTGAAATAAAAATCAGTTTATTTCAGGTCTTGAGCATTGAGGAAGACCAGGGGAAGGGAACGAACGTTCATTGGGTACCACTCGGAGATGGGTACCATTATGTTCGTTACTGTCTTGTGTTTCTGTTCGTGCTTACAGAATTCCCGTGGCCAGTACTGGAATTTGATTTCTAATGTAATGTGGAGGAGAAAGCTGAGGTTGGGAAAGACTGTGACTTGCCCTGGATGTCTTGGTTAGTGGATGGTAAAATTGGAATTTGAACCTTAGATGAATTTCTCCTGACACTTAGAGGAAAATAGAATAATTGTCCCACAATCTTGTATTCTAAAAGATAGACAACTAACAAAGCCCCAGTTGCATTCTTCCTCCTAGCCTTTCCCTTTACCCCAAAAGAGATTTCAGATAAATGATCTGTAGATGAAAGGCACTTTTAGATGTCAGAGAGTACTTAACAAAATGTGTCTCTTCGAAGGAACCGTTTAAACATTGTTGCCGTATATTTCACTGGCTGGAAATTTCGTTCCTGACTATTTTTAGGTTCCTTTTGGCTAAATTCATTAGTGTCACAGATCAATCAAGCACTTTGAAGTGTGATAAAAATTTAAGAAAAAATTCCTCAGAGGTCTGTGAGCATCTCTCAGTAACCTGAAAGAACGTTTTAGAACCACCAGGCTGCTGTCGTGGTAATCAGTGGTCATTTCCTGTTTCCTAAGTTGTAAAGATGCTGATTCATTCTGCTAATACTCCACACACTTCCAAGGGCATCAAGATGCACTTCAGTGACGCTTGGTCATCTGTCGTAAGAGAATGTGGTAGATATCAGGAAAATGAGGACAGATTTTGATGTGGAATCCTTTTCAGTAACTTTAGCAGAAGTGTGAGAGACCAGAGTCGTCCTCTTACATTTATAGGACCATATTTGAGGCTTAACATCAATTATTCACACATAACAGCCTCTATTATTTTGCAGATCCAGCCTTAATCACCGTGGATCACCTCCTCAAGTCCCTAGAAGGCCTCTTGCCAAACACCCTTCAGACTTAGACCTGTGCCTATTGGCGAAGTACTGAAGGGCAGGCAGTATTTGGGCCTGACGGCTGGGCAGCACAGACTTAAGGCCACTTGGACAGCTGTCTTTGGCAACCAGGCACTTTTCCTTCACATTTGTTTCTCTGGGAAGAACTGGCAGGAGATGTCACAATTCCATATAACCCGGTGTGCAGTTTTCCTCTGCCTCCTGTAGCCCCCTATGGAGGTGGGGGGGCACCAGGGTGGCTCTGTGAGTTAAATCCTCTGCCTTTAGCTCAGGTCATGATCCCAGGGTCCTGGGATGGAACCGCGCATTGGGCTCTCTGCTCAGCGGGGAGCCGGCTTCCCCCCTCTCTCTCTGCCTGCCTCTCTGCCTGCTTGTGATCTCTCTCTCTCTGTCAAATAAACAAATAAAATCTTTAAAAAAAAAAAAAAAAGAAGAAATGCTCCAAAGGCAGAACAATATGGGGCCTTGGTTCTAAGACTCAGGAGCCTACAAACACAGAGACCAGAGGGATATCTGTACTTTCCCAGTCCAAGAGTAGGGGTCAGCTTTCATTGAAGAGAGGGGCTGGTTGTCACTCCTTCCCACCTAGATAAACTGGGGGACTCTCCTTGTCATGCTGGATGACAAGGTACTCTCATTATTTGGTTCCCACAAGCCATCAGAATGGGTTTGATCCAGGAGACAAACTGTCTTCACATGAGGATGATCCGTTTTATTATCCCAGCCCAGCTTTGAACGTCCAGCTCTGTTCCCCATCTTTTCCTCATCTGTGGCCAGTAAGCAGTCTCTCTTTCATAATTTGAACTTTAACATTTGGCTATGGTCCAGAGAGTGCTGTCAGTGGATTTTGAATTGTCCACATTGCCTGGGATTCCAACAGTTAATTTGGAGTTTATTTGGTGAGGACACTCAGATTGTCTCTAAATTCTGCCTCCCACTGAGGGGAACCAGAGCTCCTTCGGGATATGGCTGATCCTAGGGCAGGAAGGGTGCAGAATGAGCCTGGAACATCTTGTGAAAGGAGAAAACAAGGAAGCTCTTGAGACTATGAGGTTATATGTGAGCTCCACCTGAAGAGGCTTATTGTGAGCATCAGAAAAAATAATAAAATTTCAGTGGATCAAGACCCCTTATGATATGTTGAAAAACATAGGTTCATAATTATACTACAAAGAAACGAAAAAACCCTCTGATCAACTCTGAGATACAGGGTAACCAAGTCATCATTTTAAGAAGAGTCTAAGAAATGAATCACACGTTCATCCTGCCCTTGCTATACAAGCTGAACCTCGGGATAAGGGAATTGGTTGGTTATGGAAAACCTCTTTTTATAGAAGCGTTCCAACTAATAAAGTTAGAACCACAGTAGCATCATTTGGCAACCCTAATAAGTGCACTTAGGCAGTGATCATGAGCAGCTTCTAACATCACAAAAAAGAGACATATGGCCACTTTCTCCTGCTTCCAGCACCCGCTACAACACCTCTGTGAAACATTTTTGCAAAAAAAGATACTTGAATCTGATCAGCCTCTAAAGCAAAGGAGGCAGACCTTCTGTAAAGGGCCAGGTAGTGGATGTTTCTGGCTTTGGTGGCTGTATGGTCTCTGTTGCAAGTGGGCAACTGTTTTCAACTTGCTGTACGAGCTCAGTGCAATCATGGCCAAAACAAAAAGTGTGGCCAGTTCTAGCCAGGAGTTTGCAGATCCTTGCCCTGGGTCTAACTGTGAACTTACAGGAAGTACGGAAGTCAGAGCAACTTTTAACCATAATCACAAGATTATGGTTATATCACAAGATTTTTAACAATAATCACAAGAATGCAGTTAGCAAAATCTAGACTGGGGGAAATTCTACAAGATAAATAACCTGGTTTCTTCAACGATGGAGTTCAGAGGATGGCACCTGGGTGGCTCAGTCGGTTAAGCTTCTGCTTTCGGCTGAGATCACAATCTTGGGATCCTGGGATGGAGCCCTTTATCCGCTCTCTGCTCAGCAGGGAGTCTGCTTCTTCCTCTTCCTCTGACCCTCCCTTCTGCCGGTGCTCACGCTCTCTCTCTCTCTGTCTCTGTCTCTCAAATTTAAAAAAATAAATAAAGTTCAGAGAAAAAAGCCAAAGATAAAGTAACTGAGGTAAGATTTTTTAAAGGCCAAGAGAACTATCAACCAGTTGCAATGCGTGGACCTTATTTCGATCCTGAGTCAAATAAACTATTAAAAAAATTTTGAACACTGGCTAGATATTAACATAGTAAAGAGTTACTAATTTTTGAGGGGGATAATGATACTGTGTGTATGTGTGTGTATGTATGTATTCATTCCTTAGGTGTTGAAGCTATTTTGAATAATACGATGTCTAGAATTTGCTTCAAGATAATTGTTAATTTTAGAAGAAATAAAATAAGCCATGAGTTGATCTTTTTTTTTTAAGATTTTATTTATTTGACAGAGATCACAATCAGGCAGAGAGAGGAAGGGAAGTAGGCTCCCTGCTGAGCAGAGAGCTCGATGCCATGCGGGGCTCGATCCCTTGACCCTGGGATCATGATCAGGGCCAAAGGCAGAGGCTTTAACCCACTGAGCCACCCAGGCGCCCCAAGTTGATCATTATTTTATAAAGGATGGTGGGTACTGGGGATTTATGTCTTTTTTCATATATGTAAAATCTTTCATGACATAAAGATATTGATACATAGATTTTATAAAATACACCACTTGAGACATTTTAGAGAATGAGAAGGGATGGAATATTTGCCAATTTAGTAGACAGTCCTGGGTCCTCCTAAAACAGATGCGAATCGTCAGAGGAGTCCTCCAGCGTTTCCCCCCAAAAGTGTTCACATACATCTTATTTGTTATACTAAATAGAGCTAACAGCCTACTATTTATCATTTGAGCTGACCAATATCACTTTCTTTATCTTTTGCTCATGTCTTATATGTAAAATAGGTTTTATTTTGTAAAAAAGACAATTAGGCTGAACATAAGCGACATCTTTTGTGACCCGCTGGATTAATCTGCCATTGTTGAATCAGTTAGCACTGATTCAGTGCAGGAGTCTGGTCACAAACTTACACAGCCTGGAGAGGTGACGTGAGTGGTGGCAACGGTGGACAAGGCGCCTGGGAGTGGAGGGAGCTCGCGCCCAGCTCCTGGCGGTGGTTTGGTTGCTGTGCAGGATGTCTGCCCTAGGAAGGAGGGCCCAGGGTTACCAAGGTACCATTCATTTTCATTTTTCCTGAGAATAACTCCAAATCTAGATCGCATGTGACATCTTCCAAATTGTAGCTGCTTAAAATATTCTTAGAGCGCCTTTTATTCCAAACCAAACACATGAGCATTGAGCAGCTGGGTAAGTCCCATGAGTCAACCTCTGATTCAGTGACTACCAGTGCTAAGGCCCTAAAGGAGACCCCGTAGCCACTAGCGTTTTAGAGTCCCGTGGCCCTACTTTCTGTGAGCTTCCAGTCTAGTTGGGAGGGAGAAGCACACTTGAAAAATAAGATGGAAGGTACAGTTAGGAAATACTGTGGAAATTCAGAGAAGGGGGTAAATAGAACCATCTGGGACAAGTTGGGGAAGCCTCCCACAGGCTGTGGACGGAGTTGGGGGGCCACAGGCTGTCACCAGGTGGCGAGATAGGGAGAGAACCAAAGACGAGAGTACATGGGCGAGACCCAGGCCTAGACCCTTTGAGAAGACAGATGGCAGGTTTCACAGACCAGTGGCTCTCCATAATCTGCCCATGAAGGATTTTTCAGGCCAGGATAATGTCCTGAACAGTCGGGTGAGCATAGGCAGCAAATAGATGAACGCATACCCTTCAGCAGAGGGTTTGAGGATTTGAGCCGCAAATCTGAGCATCGCCTGTGTGGACGTGACCGTTGAAGGGATGACGTCTGTGGAGTGCGTGTTTCTCTAACGTCTGCCCTTGGGAAGGGAGATGGTGCTCAACGTTAAGGATATGTATGCTCCGAATCTGGCATTTGTAAAACCACCGACTCTGGCATTGACTACACTGAATCTCACTTGAAGCTCAGAGCCATACCTAGTTCCTGCCCAGACATCCCCCACACTGGAAAGGAAAAGCTTGGAGTAGGGGACACTGGAGGTACACGGGGAAAGAGAATCCCACATTTGAGAGGTTATGCCTGTGGTGACAGCTTTATTTATAGGTTTATGATCTCCCTCCAGTGATGGCCTCAACCAGACTCTTGGTGTGTTTGTGTGTGTGTGTGTGTGTGTGTGTGTGTGTGTGTGTTTTACTGTTATGAAAAGATTATTCAAGAAATGGAAACATTTAAACAGATTTATGATCTTCCGTACTAATGCTCTACATTTGGGCAACAGCTTTATTCCTTCTCTCTTATTTGAAAGTTTCAAGTGTAATTTCTCCTAAAAATAAACAGGAGGTTACTATGTTCTTCCCATAATGAGAATCTCCTCGTCGTAGAGAGTAAGCATTTTAGAGCCTGATTAACTCCAGCAGATACTTCATGTAAATGAGTGTCTATTTGGATATGAATATGTATCAGTTAAGAATTTCATAAGCCAAAGTAATTTATGGATCAGCACCCGCTCTCCTGGCTACTGAACTTTGGAGAGGAGCGAAAGCTTAGTCCCAGACATGTACATAAGCCAGGTGGGCCTAAACGAGGGAGCGTTTAGCCTAGGAAACTGAGGCCAAGAAGAAGTTATGCCCAGAACATCAATCAAAAATAGCTCCGATTCCAAGTTCTGCACAGCTCTGACACTGTCCCGGTGCACTGTTAGGAAACGGCACATAGACCTCTCTCAAAAAACTTCCCAAATCTAAGAAACCAAGAAAAACACCCAAGGCAGCCTTCCTCACTTCATAATGAAACTGTTCTTTTAGCAAAAAAAAGTCCTAACCAAGCAAAATTCTGCTAAATAAGATGGCTCTTTATTTGCGAGACGATCTTTGCGGACTCTAAGAGGTTGGCACTGTTAAATGTTTCTCTTGCTGATCCCCTCTACCTCTTGCATAGTTGTCTACACAAACCTTTAGCATGTGGGTGAATCAGCTTGAAGCAATCAGAGGCAAAACCAGTTTGATGTCCTTTCTGAGTGTGCACATTCAAATATTTTATTCAAACAGTTCCTAATCCAGGAGGTTTGCTTTGGGAGGCTTGGGGAGTAGAGAGCAGGCCTACAGGACACTGTCGGAATGGACTCTAATGCGAGAATCAACAATTCAGATTGATGAAGTTGGCGCTAGTGACCAGACTTGACCATTTGTAACAAAAATTGTGAGCATTGTTTTAGACTTTAATGGCTTTGTGGCATAGTAAGTTTTAAGGAGGAGATTTATTTCCAGAGGGAAGGAAGGCTAATTTTTAGATGAAATGAGTAAAGCCTTCATAGTCAGTATTTGGAAGCTCTCCAATGTCCAGGAGACTGAAAGAAACTCAGGGGATTGTCATGGTATTAGAGACAGTCCTAGGTGCCAAAGTCAAAATAGGCCACGCTGGCCATAGGGGAAGCCCCAAGTAGGAGCGTATGTGGGTCACTTACATGTTTTGAATTTAGACAGACTGTCTTAACACAATTAATTATTTGACAAGTAAGTCCTGGAGAAGCTCTATATGTTCTAAATTTTTTTAAAAATGTGGTTGTTTCACAACGTATGAGAAAATTGCAACATCACCTCGAATGATGGTCTTAGTGATACGCCTTGTGGCCCTGGGTTGGGGGAGGGGGCGGGTGCAGTGGGGGACTCTGAACTGAAAATGTTTGCAGCTCACTGTGCAGCTGAGGACTAAACACATTCACTTTCTCTGTCACACTCAATAAACATTATTTTGATGCAGTTAAAAAATAATTAACAAAAACTAAAAGTATATAAGCCATCGGGTTTAATCCCACATGTATTTATTGAACATCTACTATGACCTGGAGTGGGAAGCAGGACAGAAGCATAGAAAGGAAGACAAGGAAAGCCAATTTTACCTAATGCTCCTGGTACCCTTTTCTTTGGAGCACAGACACCTACTTTCCCTGGACTCTGGGTCCCCTGTTTCCTAAGAGGCTCCCCTCTTTTGTATTCTTTGCAGACACTCCCGGTCTCCCACTTGTACGTGCGTGCTCCTCTGGGAACTTGTGCTTTGCAAAGTTTGGGTCTCCGAGGGAGGAACCAAATTAGCTCCATCAGGAATTCTGCTTTTGTTTTGCTGACTGCCTCCTTTAAGCTTTTATTTAATGAAAGTATTTGCTTTTCTGTAAATACATGTAAATTTCCTACCTCTTACTTGTCACAGCCAAAGGAAGCTCAGTAAGTGGTAATCCAGGAAGAAAGCATATTTCAGACAAATCACTGTAATTGAGAAGTACCATTCTCACAATTGACAAATTGACCAATTGTTCTGCCCTAGTGTAGATTTAAGGATACCATTTAAGTTTATTTTAATTAACAATCCCTCAATTAAGAAAGTAATGTGCTTATAGTAAAAAAAAAAAAAAAAATTTGAGGACAACGGGTTTTAAGATAGTCCTAGCAACCCGAGGGATTTACTCCCCCTTTTTTTTTAAACCCTCCTGTGGTTTCTTGTGACCCTTAGAAGGAAATCCAAGGGCCATATACACTGGGGTATCTGGGCCTTAGGGGTCTGGGCCCTTCTTCCTCTTCATGTCCTCCCCCAACTCCCTCCTTGGTGGCCACATGCCAGGGGAGGCTGGGTGGGGGGGATACTTCTTTGTCTTTCAGGACTCATCACACGTGTTCCCGTGGCAGAGATGTTTTCCCTGACCTGCTCTCCCTCATGTCCCTGTCTCGTCCTTCATTTGCCAGCACAGTGTTTTATCGCCGTGGCCCTGATCCCTCCCTGAAGTTACTTTATTGCTTACTGGCTGATTTTCTGTCTCCCTTCTACAGTGTAAACTCCAGGAAGGCAGGGGTCCTGCCCATCTATTTATAGTTGTATGCCCAGTGCTTCGAAAAGGGCCCGGCACACGCTAGTTCTCCATAAATACTGCTTCAGTTGGATGAAGGGTAGTTGTAAGTTTGAATGGGGTCTGGTGTGTAGTTGGGAGCCTACTACATGGAGGGTCCCTTCCTCTCCCTCACCCAGCCCCCTAACAAAATATGGCAAAAACTGATTTAATCTATGCTATTCTATTTTAAATAAATTAACAAGACACTCAGTTATACTGAGTACAGTGAATCATACCTAGATTGAATATAAAGTAGTCCCCCCAAAGGTGTTCATTAATAATTCACATATTTTTTTTTAATCTGCTTTTTCAGGTCATCCTTGCCGAAAGGAACCATGAATTGGCATTTTCCTCTCTTCCTTGTGGCCACAGTGACGTTGCCCTCTGTGTGCTCCCAGTTCAACCCCCTGTCTCTGGAGGAACTGGGCTCCAACACAGGAATCCAGGTTTTCAATCAGATCGTCAAATCCCGGCCTCATGACAACGTGGTCGTGTCCCCCCACGGGATCGCGTCCATCCTGGGGATGCTTCAGCTGGGAGCCGACGGCAGGACCAAGAAGCAGCTCACCACGGTGATGAGATACAGTGTGAACGGTGCGTGCCCTGTGGGCTCTGGCCACCGGGGCCTGGAGCGAGTTCTGCCTCTGGAGGGTTTTCTCTGGTGCCATTCTGGCACCCAGGACCACTGTGGCTGTCCTGGAAGTCAGGAGGCCTGGATTCTGGGCTCTGTCCTATAGCTTTGGGGCTTTGGGTCAGTCACTTGGTCTTGCTACACCCCCTTTCACTCATCTCTAAAAAGAAAGCTTCCCATCTGCCCCACCTCCGTGGTGCATCATGGTTGTGAACATACTTTTCAAAGTTGGGAGCTGGGGAGTTGGGTGGGTGGGTGTGGCCATGGACGGCAGCATGGGGGAGCCTCCGTCCTGTGTCTTTTTTTTTTTTAAGTTTTTTTTTTTTTAACTTTATTTATTTACTTGAGAGACAGAGAGGGAGAAGCAGACCCCTCCTGAGCAGAGAGTCAGATGTGGGACTCGATCCTGGGACTCCAGGATCATGACCTGAGCTGAAGGCAGATGCCTAACTGACTGAGCTACCCAGGTGCCCCTCTGTCCTGTATCTTAACTATGCTGGTCACCACATGAATCTGTGTAGGTGAGAAAAGTGCAGAGAGACATATATATGCGCGCGCGCGTGCGCACACACACACACACACACGAATCCCTGTAAAAGGCATGCATTATGCCTGAGCACTGGGAGCTGTACCAGTGGCAGTCTCCAGGTCGTGTGCTGTAGTCCTACACAGTGTTACCACTGGGGAAACCGAGCAAAAAGCACAGGGGGCCACCCCGTATATTGTTTTGCAACTTCCTGTGAATCTATCATTATTTCAAAATAAAAAGCTAAAAAAAATTTTTTTCTTTTTTGAAGTCAGGCCCCACGGAGAAGGTTTGAATTGTTGTTTTGAATGATCTCCTAGCACTGGTGCCTCGTGGCTCCAGCTCAGGTTTCGTCCCCCAGCACCCACCTCGCACCTGCCTCTTGTGCGAGGGCCGTGTGTGAGGGAGCAGAACCCTGAGCACTGTGGGCCTGGCAAGTTCCTCTGCACCTCTTGAGTCTTTGCTGCTTCATTGGAAAATGAGGGGCTTGCTCTTTCCATGTTCCTCCGCTCCCGCCAGCCTCATAAAGTGCTAAGAATCTTGATGCATTGATGCCTTCGGCTGGATGAGGAAGATGAGAGGGGCGGGCAGGGGTTCAAGAACTTCGTGCCTCGCTCCGTGCCCTTCGGTGGCTGTGTTCAGTGTCACCTCCCAAGCTGCCAGCCAAATGCCTAAACACCGCACTGTTTACACCGCCTTCAGTTTCACGAGTCTGCAGTCGGATCACCTGTCAGAAGCGTGGAAGGACTCCGTACTTGAACACACCGTTCTGCCCCTTGCTTGGACGCTCGACAGTAGCTTGACAGTGAATCGCTGCTAGGATTTACAGCCCTTCCCAGTGCCATCCAGACCCTGTCAGCCAGTACAGTTCCAGCTCGGCAACTGGACTCTTGTTTCACACTGAGCTACATTCATGCAAAGCGATATTTCTAAAATTTTGACAGTGTTGCCTTTGGGTGGCTTCCTTCCCCCCTCCTTTCTCCCGAGTTATTGGCCGTTCGTTGTGTTGTGGAATGGGGCTGCAGTCACGGGACGGACTCAGGGGAGCCCAAGTGGCTTCTCAGGCCCTCTGAGAACTCAGGATAGCCATGCTCTTACTGAGGGCAGAGGCAGAACTGTCTGGGGCAGGGGAGGAAGAACTACACTGCTCTTTTCCTGGCAGGAGACCAAGGCATGTGGAGGAGGAGATGGTGTGGCCAAAAGGGACAGGTGCTGGGTCTTGGCCTCTGCTGTTCCCTTACTGAGAAAGTGGGCCTGCCCCACAGGACAGCATGAAAGTGGGGTCATGAGAAGCCAAACGAAGGGCCAAAGGGTCACCTCCCTGGGCCCCATGGCCAGCTCACCGTGCCCTTATTGAATGGGTCCGGAGAAGAGACATGGCGTGGGCCAGGTCAACTCTCCAAGAGACCATCACCGTGACCCCTGCAGGCTGTTTTAGGACACTGTCATTTTGAAAGGACCCCAAGCGAGGAACCCAAGAATCTGTAATTCGAGCTTACTACAGAAACACATTTCATCCTTACAATTTATTTTCCTCTTCATGTTCTAAAACCAAATGGAGCATGTATGAGTGGCTCGTGTAAAATAAAGCTACGTTGCCATAAAATTAATCCCCATGCTTTTTGAGCTTGAGATCAGGTAAAAATCACACTGTTCTTGGATGGCGGCACCTGGCAATTTTTTATGGTCTTTCTCATGCTCATTTTATTCATTTTTTTTTCCAAAATAGAAAAAAAAAAGAAATCGCAGTGATAAATTGTTGGCAGGAAAGAGCACCAAAGATTGTTAAGAAAGAAAAAGAATGAATTAGGAAGATCCTTGGATTTATTCCCCCATGGCTATGTAAGAAAGCACTTGCCAGTCTTCCTAGTGACCTAGCACCAAGAAAGTCTCCCAGGAGGATGAGTTCTATGTGGGGAAGATGTTGAGGGGCCTTGAATATGCTGTTTTGGTGCTAAAAGCACCACAGATTTTTAAGAACTACTAATAAATTTACTTAATTTTACCAATAATTTACTTAATTTTACTTAAATTTACCATTTACCATTTAAGAACTACTAATAATTTTACTTAATTTTACCCCTCCCCCTTCTTAACACAAGTCCACTGAGGAAGCATGACACTTGGTCTCTTGTTACTCAGGCTTATCTCGTCTATACCGTTCTTATTCGCCATCCTAAGAAAGATATTTAAAAAAAAATAGCTTTTCTGAATTCTCGCTGAAATATTGTTGCATCTTTCCATTTCTCCTCTAGGAGTCGGTAAAGTGTTGAAGAAGATCAACAAGGCCATCAGCTCCAAGAAGAATAAGGACATTGTGACCGTGGCCAATGCAGTGTTTGTGAAGAACGGCTTCAAGATGGAGGTGCCTTTTGTCACCCGGAACAAAGACGTGTTTCAGTGTGAAGTCCAGAACGTGAGCTTCGAGGATCCAGCCTCCGCCTGCGATTCCATCAACGTGTGGGTTAAGAACGAAACCAGGGGTGAGTGGCCTTGGTTCCCCGGGAACAGTTTTGTCCAATCTTCTATTTTGTGAATGAAAACATGCGGGGGACTCTGAGGTTCTAATGGGTCCCATGGCCATTCCATTGTCAAAGGCCTGGACTCAAGCAGGTTTCGTGACTCCATACATCTTCCTTCCCCTTTTTTAAAATTTATTTTTATTTATTTTTAAATTTTTTAAAAAGAGTTTATTTATTTATTTGAGAGAGAGAGAGCATGAGAGAAGAGAGGTCAGAGGGAGAAGCAGACTCCCCGCTGAGCAGGGAGCCCGATGTCGACTCAGTCCCGGGACTCCAAGATCATGACCTGGGCCAAAGGCTGTCGCTTAACTAACTGAGCCACCCACGCGCCTTTCCTTCCCTTTTCTTGCCACCACCACTCCCTGTGCTGTTCAGGACGATTCTCCCTGGGGCCCTGGCAACAGAGTAGAATTCAGCTGCGCTGACTGTCCCCTGTCCTCACTACATCTCCTCCCTGGAGGCCTTGCCTGCAGGCCCAGGCCCGCTCTGAACGTTCAGTTGCTCAGTCCTTCCTACGTGTGCCTCTGCGGCTGCCCCTCTCCACCTGCAAGATTCGGGATTGGTCTCCCTCCTTGCTTTCCTTCCTTCTGCTGGCATCCCCTCCGGGAAGTAGGTGCCTCCTCTTGTCTTACAATGGGCATGTGATTATGCGTTGTCTATGCCCCTCTATTATAGCGCTTTCCATGCCGCTTCGTGATTACGTGTTTACACGCATTTCTCCTCTCATTAGGCTGAGGAGATGTCTAACGTGGGTGTTTTAAACCTGTTAATTTGTAAACTAGTGGTCTAGATGGAAATGTTCTGGACTAGAGCTGGGTCCAGAACAATGGAGGAAAGGGAAGACTGCAGATACAGACCAGGGAAACTTTTTTTGTAGGAGGTTGAGTTTAGGTCACAAGAAACCCAAAGACTCCATTGGGACCCAAGGACAGAACATGAGGAAACTGGCTTTTCGGGTCATATGTTTCCAAGGTGGTTCTGGGGGGCGCCTGCATCAGGATTATCCAGGGCATTTGTTCTGAATGCAGGTCCCTGGACCCCAACCTCCTGTATTGAATCTCTGAAGGAGGGGGCATAGCTTTCTGCATGGAAACGGGTGCTCGCCCAGTCTGCCTCCGCCCCCCACCCTCCAGCAGACTTGTATATGCAAATGTCCAAGAGCATATGACAGACTAGTGCAGAGGTGGACCAGGAGGGCCAGGGAGGGTAGAGGGGAGCCAGAATGGCATTCCTTCTGCACAGGGTCCTGGACAGCGCAATCTGGGCTCCCTTCCTAAAACCACAGAACCATCAGGAGACCTGCAAGTGTGAAGGGTTTAGTGGTTCTTTTCTGGGCCTAGAGGCCTAAGAACAGGGGTCGCTGGCACTCAGAGCTAGATGGCTGGATGACTGTGGCGTGTCTGTGGCCCCTGCCAGCCTTCTTTACCAGTGTGCTGGAAATAGTTAGTCATGCTTGTGTGCCACGTGACAGCACTCAAACTGCCTGGACACACACTGACTCAGTTGCTTACTGCCTCTGGGGAGGGGGGAGTGTCGTAAGACTTGGGCATGCTTTTCAACCCTACAGGCCCACTCCCGTCTTTATAAACAAAGATTTTATATTTTATAAGATTGTAATATAATTATATTTTATAAGATTATATTTTATAATCTTTTTATAAGATCTTATAAGATTATATTTTATAAGATTTCATAAACAAAGATTTTACTATTCACTCTGCCACCCTGAAATGAAATCCATAGCTCACGTAACCTGTGCACATGTACACAAAATTTTTATTCTTTTTTAAAAAATTTTTTCAATTCTTAAAGATTTTATTTATTTATTAGAAAGAGTGCATGGACACACGAGTGGGGGGCGGAGGGGCAGAGAGACAAGCAGGCTTCCCGTTGAGCAGGGAGCCTGATGTGGGACTCGATCCCAGGACCTTGGGATCATGACCTACGCTGAAGGCAGACACTTAACGGAGCCCCCCCCCCCAGCCGCCCCAGAACTACACATAATTTTTAAAAATTAGTATATGCTGAACTGTAATACAAGGAAAAACAAAACTAATTTATGTATGTAGTTCAGTAGGTAAACCCTTGGGCACCAGCTGCACCTGAGAACATAATAAAGCCGTCATATTCTTAGAATAATTGTGAACTGACAGCTACAAAAACAGATGGAGACAGCTTTGTCATGCCAGGAACACGAAAACCACAAGCTGCCTTCCGCTTTCTCTGAAGCACTTTTTTCTAAAACGGTGCAAAATTCTTGGTAAATTTCAGAACAAAATAAGAAGAGTCTCCATTTGATATGCCCGGCAGTCACACACCTAGAAAATTCCCTGTACGTTAAGAACATGCCCCCAAACAGTTAACTTTGTGTTTACATGGAGGAGAGAGTGAGGTTCTGGGCTCCGGGGATGCTAAGCCAGTGTGACGCTAGTGTGAGTAAGCCGCACGGCAAGCAGGACGCTTCTTTACCGCGTGGGACCGTTTGGAGCATCGCAGGACAGGTAGCTTCTCTGGCCACCTGCCATGCAGCTGAAAACTCCCCCACAAGGTCCCGTGTCGCCCCCTTGGAGCGATCGGCCCCACTGAGGGGCACTTACCTACCTGGCAGAGCCCGCAAGGACCCTAGAGATCCAGCAGTCCACATTTGGAAGACTGCCCAGTCCCATTCCTGCCCCTGCGGAGGGGGAGGGCCAGACACGAAGGTTCTGTCCTGTGTGATGGGGTGATGATGGCCCAGCCAGGGCTGCCCTGCCTGCGTCTCCACCTCCGCTGCTCCTTCACCTGCTCTGTGCTCCAGCCGTGCAAGCTTCCTCCCTGTCTCTCCAGCTCACCGGGCTCTCTCCTGTCACAGCCGGCTACCCGGCTTGCCTTTCTTCCCCCCTCCCCTTGCTAATGCCTGTTTATTTCCACACCGGCACAGGAGCACAGGAACGGCATCATCTCAGTTAAAAGTACAGGCGCCAAGTTTGAATCTCAGCTCTGCCGCTTCCTAGCTATGTAACCTGGGGCAAGGTCCCTAACCTCCCTGTGCCCCAGAGTCCTCACCTTTAAAGTGGAGATACGACAGTGACATCTACTAAAAGTTATAACAACATTAAGGTTTTTATGGAAATGTAAATAACATGCGTAAAGTATTTAGCAAAGTGCATAGCACTTAACAAATGTTCAACAAGCATGAGCTGGTTTTTTTGTTTTTTTTTTTAATTTTAAAAAAAATTTTTAATTAACATATAGTGTACTATTAGCCCCAGGGGTACAGGTCTGTGAATCATCAGGCTTACACACTTCACAGCACTCACCATAGCACATACCCTACCCAATGTCCATAACCCAACCACCCTCTCCCTACCCCCCTCCCCCTGGCAACCCTCAGTTTTGTTTCGTGAGATTAAGTCTCTTATGGTTTGTCTCCCTCCTGATACCATCTTGTTTTATTTTTTCCTTTCCTACCCCCCAAGCCCCCCACTATGCCTCTCAAATTCCTCATATCAGGGAGATCATATGATAATTGTCTTTCTCTGATTGACTTATTTCAATCAGAGACATGAGCTGTTTTTATAACTATTAGGGCAAGTAATACTTCAGGGAACCCATCCATCCCTGACCCCACGGACCAGATCGGGTCCCTCTCTTTATTTGCCCTCGCATCTTTGAGTACTTCTGCTTCAAGGTATTTATTACTATTGAATACACTTTCCTAAGTCATTTATGCCAACCTCCCCCTCTCTCTTCTCCATAGCTTTCTGAGGGTGGGCCTCATTTTTTGTTTGTTCATTTTCTTGCCTAGAAGAGTACTTGGCACATGGTAGGTAGGTATCCAAGAATGGATGGTGGGGTGGTGGTCAGATGGATGGATGGGAAGGAGGGTGGGTAGATGGATGGGTGGGTGGATAGGTGAATGCATGTTTACTGCATAGTTCTGTACATAGTTCTTGATGGCAGGGCCTCCAGGTGCTTCATTGCTTCTAAACCATGCAGTTCTTACCTTTTTATCATTTCTTGTTATTTCTTCATCCCCCTTATTATATCTTGATCCTGACAGTGTCAATCAGAGGACTTATCTACCACAACAAAAAGGAGTCTGTGGAGACAATAAGTGTCTTTTTAGACACTTAGACACTTATTGAGCACCGACTGTGTACTCAACACAGAGATAGACTTGACTTTCAGAAAGTGAATGACAGGGTCCTTGCTCTTGTGCAGTTTATGGTCCAGGTGGGAGAGAGAGACACATTAGATGGGTCTAAAACCACACATATAATGGTGATGCTGAGTGTTGAGCTTTATGGAAACTCCCGGGAGTTTGGGAGGAGGGTCTAAGGAACTTTATTACAGATACAGAGTGGACCTGTGTCTTAAACGCACCTAGGGTTTGGATTGGGTGATGTTTCCAGCAAAGGTAAGACACAACCTCCACTGTCGGGAGCCAACTCTGAGGAGTTTGCCATGGCTGATGCACAGAATTGTGACTTCCTCCCACAGGACAGAGGCTGCCCTTGCATAGAATGATGGCCATTTAAGCTTGGGGATTTTCCTTCAGACCCTGACTGATGGTGGCATTGGTGCCCCCTTGTGTAAGTAAGGAGTAGTGATGAAGCTCTTACTGAGGACACTGGAGTCTGGGCAACCTCTGGGTGTGCGTCTTGACTTGAACATGACGTAGTCAAATGTTTGTTTATTGGACATCGACTTCTTGAACATCATCTAAAGGGACTCAAAGCCCTCACACCTGAGTTCGGCAGTCTTGCTTCTTCAGAAACTATTGATTGTACTCTAACCATTTAAAGAATTATAATACGCATTTATATTATGGCACTACATTTTTTTTTTTAATGCCCAGGCCAAAAGCTATAGTTAAACTAATTTTTAGTTTAAACTAATTAATAAGCTAATTTTTTATCACTTTGGGTATTAGTAATCCCTCATTTAACACATATACGGCTGAATCTTCAAAGACCGAGCAAAAGGAACCTTAATGAAAACCCAAACCTTCAAGCGCAGGTCGCACTTGAGAAAGGTCTTCGTGGCCTCAGAGGACGTTCTGAGACTGTCACTATTGTTTGCTCCTTCACTTCTGACACAAACAAGATGGACCATTCTTGACATTTTGTGGAACGAATGTCCCTTCAACTCAGGAGGGCTTCTAGGACAGACCCCATTTCTTTTTATCTCTATAATATTACACCTAGCTCGATCCCTAACTCATAAATGTAGACACCAATTTTTGGTTCCAGCCCTTCGGTAAGTAGCTGTGAGGCCTTGTGGTACCAGGGATGCCAAGCGAATGCCCGACATTTCTAAAACCTTCAGAGAAATTAAACAGTTATCCTTGATAAAATTGCGCAGGCCAAAGAGCTTCATTTTGCCCAGGATTAAATCCACCCGGTAGTTGAAACAGCAACTGCATATCTTGTGCTGATGGCAAACCCTCCTTGGGAGTCGCACCTGTCAGTTATTAGCAACGATAGGGAAATTCATCATTAATTAAGTGTAGCTTATTTGGATGAGTAAAATTTTCTAAAACATGGGGTTTGCAGGCAATGAGTTATCAAATAATTTCTTTTTTATTTCTTTAAAGATTTTATTTAATTTGTCAGAGAGAGCGTGAGCACAAGCAAGGGGAGTGGCCAACAGAGGGAGAAGCAGGCTCCCCACTGAGCAGGGAGCTCAATGCAGGACCCGATTCCTGGATCCTGGGATCATGACCTGAGCAGAAGGCAGATGCTTAATCCACTGAGTCACCCAGACATCCCAGTTATAAAAATATTTTGATGAAAATTCTGGTAACCCTCAAATAGAGGCTGTCTAAAGTCTTTTTTGGATTCTCTGATTTTATCTTTTTAATTTTTCAACTTTCATTTTTAGTGAGGAAAAAAAAAATGAGAAAGGACCAAAAGGGTGTTGTAAACAGTTCCTTTTCGGTCTTTTAAAAATTTCTTTCATTTTTTTTTTTTCCACTGTCCGCGCTCCAACACTGCCTTTTGCCCTCAAGTGGACGGCCAGTCCTGAGATCGTCCCTTGCTTGTTCTGTGACCTTCCAGGTATGATCGACAACCTGCTCTCCCCAGATCTCATCGATGGTGTGCTCACCAGACTCGTCCTGGTCAATGCCGTGTATTTTAAGGGTTTGTGGAAATCACGGTTCCAACCCGAGAACACGAAGAAACGTACGTTTGTGGCAGCCGATGGGAAGTCATATCAAGTGCCCATGTTAGCCCAGCTCTCCGTGTTCCGATGCGGTAAGTGTCCGCGTGGCCGTTCACCCCGCCAGCGCCTTCACTTCGTCCAGGGGCAGAACTGACTGATTTTTTTTTTTTTAAAGCGCAGGGGAGAGGAGGGCAGGACTTTTTTTAAAGCTCAGGGTAAAGTTTCATATCGTTTACAGAGGTTATGTATTAACATATAACATATAGACTTTTAGGTTGACAATTTAAAGAGAGAGGACAGCTCATAAAATATGAAATATAAACAGGCATTAAGCCTACAAAAGCCTCATCAAATCATCATGAGCTACCTTACATTACCAAATTAAAAATAAAAATAAAAATTTGATTTCTTTTCCATTTACCAGATTTGCAAACATTACAAAGATTGACAAAGCCCATTCGTAGCTCTGGTGGGGGCTGGGGGAGATGTGGGCACCCCGATTGTGGAGGGTGGAAGAAGCTGTGGGATGGGGACTTCCTAGGAGCCCACATAGTGATCCCACACCAAGGAACGTAAGCTCTGAAGATTGTCTCACCCTAGCAAATAAATAAAACCCAGATACGTAAGTATAGTGGAACATATGTGATAAATAGATTAAGATTTACATAAGTAGAAAGATGATACAATATACGGTTGATTTCAGAAAACAAGTTCTAGAACAGCAGATGCTGATTCATCTCATTTACGTAAAATACTTTCTATATATTCCTCCATCTGTAGAGACATGTTTTGGAGGATGTTCAATAAAATGTGAACAGTGGTAGTACTTCAAATGATTATTTTTCTTTGTTTGAATCTGCAAATCTTTTAAAACAAGCCTGTGTCAGTTTCACGACCCAGGAAACAATGACCAACCCCTGCTGTCATTACCACAGCACTGATACACGAAGTCTGGTGATTCTTTTTTTAATCCTGGTTTCATGGAAGCATTTGTCGTCCAATTTAAATTGATCTTTTTCCTCTGTAAGTTAGCCTTTGTGTCTCCGATCAGAACCTGAACACATGGGCCCCGAGTATGACCTTTGCATATTCGGTCTCTGAAAGCATCCAGTGCTGCTCAGGGTCCCGCCATCTGCGTAATTGTCTAAGTGAAGGAATGGCTCCCTCGAGGGGAGCAAGGAACAAAGTCCCTTTCCTTCTTGCTTATCTTTCGTGAAGCTTCTAGATGAATTTTTGTCATTCCCTCAAATTTTTTTTTTGAAGATAATTTGTATTTAAAAGCCCTGCAGAAAGATAACATGCTCAGCAAGTGAGAATAATAAAAGGCTCTTTCTGCCCAAAAGTCATCCCCTCTTTCCCGTGGTAGCCGAGCCCTCCCTGCTCCCTGCTGGTGTTGCCGGGAAGACCTCACTGGAACGCCAGCAAAGCCACCAGCTCGTATCCGAAGCAAAGCCATTTTATTTTAGGTCAATCTTTATACACATTATCTGTTCTAATAAAAAGACTAAAAGTGAAAGGCCTTCAATGATTGTATGTTTCTGTTGCTGAAAAATAAATATCAGTCATGAAAGATTAAAACACAAGGATCCTGTAGACATATGAAAGACATATGAAACACTAATATGTTTGTTTTTACAGGAATGGAACATCTTTTCTTCATTATATAGTATGTTCCTAGAGAGGCAGTTACATATCCGGGTAGCCTTTCCATTAAGAACTGATTTGTCTGAGAGTATGTGTGTATATTACAGACAGTAATGCACAAATGCATTCTCGCTGTCAAGGATCCTAACCGTATAGAACCACAGTAAGCTGGTACCTTCTCTCCACCTTCCAAAGTCATGCCCTCCCTTCCCCACCCTCTTCCCCCCTGTTCTGAGGCCCCAGGAGGCTGCACTGGGGCTCCCCTGCCTCCCGTTGCGTTGGCTATGAGGTAAACTAGCAGGTGATAGGGTTGCAGGAGGAGAGGATTTGGAGCATTGACTTCCAGGCCCTTCCAGGCCCTCCCTGTGGTCCCCAGGGTGGCTGCTCCCCTGTACGAAAGGTCTCTACTCCTGTCAGCAGGTGTGGCCAAGAGCGCTTTCTCTCTGGGTCACCATGCTGCCCTCCCGCTTCCCAGCCTACTTTGGTAATGTTTGTAGCCCAAGATACTATCTGGAATGGCTTCTCTGTTCTCTGCCCGTGCTTTGTAAATACTCCTGTCATTAAACTCCTTTTCAGTGACCCAGTGATCCTGTCTCTTCCTCTCGGACCCTTACTGATCTGCACTGAATTCAGAGCAGAAGGAAACCCGCTTCTCTGCACTGTTCTCGTTCCCTCACAGTAAACACTGCGGACAGCCGCCGTCCTCCTTGCCCTCCTCCCTGTGCCTCTCACGGGGGTTTGCTGAGTAACCGGGAAGTGGCCCAGTCTTCCTGGGCCATGTGACAGAGCACACGGGGGTCCTGTGTTCCCTGGTTTCCCTCTTGGGCCAGCACAGCTGCTTCTCAGGGTGACACAGGGCAGACTTATCACATCTGTGAAGACGGCACAGCAGCTACTTGTTTTCCTGACTACAGACCACTTAGCTGGCCACCCCCTTGCTGCCTGTCACCAGTCCGGCTGGCACGACCAGCCAGTGCTCAGAGATGGGCCATTGCCGCTGAGCTCAGAGGCTGCTCCTCGTACTCACATGACCTCTGCAAACCACCCCCCTGCTCCCCTCCCCCGTCGCAGGTGTTCTGGGTCTCACCACGCCCCCTCCATCACTTTGTGGAAACATTGGTAGTCCATGTGTCTGTCCTCTGGACCGTCCCCCCAAGACGCCATCAAGATCTCTGAGAAGATTCACTTAGTAATGTTAAGAAGAGAGGGTGGAAAATGAAAGATGAAGGGAAACCCTTCTGACTATGTCCCATAAAGTAGAAGCACATTAAGGATAAAAATTCTTCTAATTAAAAAAAAAAAGTTCTTGAAATCTTTTTTTCAGAAGAAGTGTATTCATGCTCATTGCAAAAATCTATAAATAAAACATTGCAATGAGGCAAAAAATAAATGTTTTCCTATAATCCCGTTTCCCAGTGTAAGAACCCCTTTAGTGGTAGGTGTATTATTTGAGACCTTTTCTATAGTTACAGAAAGTATGTTTATGAAACTTTTTTGCATAATAGGATTATACTGTAATTTCTATTCTATAATTTGCTTTATACATTAGATCATATGTGGAAAACTTTATGTTAATTCATGTAGATTTACTTGATCCTTTAATCAGCTGTATAATAGTCCATGGCATAAATGTGTTATACTATCCTATGGATATTATTATTGTATATATTATTACATTTTTCTTGTAATAAACACTTCAGCAAGCATTCTTGTACATAAATCTTTAACAAACTGTCAGAATTTATAAAGGTACTTTCCTTGGATAGGAATTGCTGAATCAAAAGTTATAATTTTTTTGATTTATGGTTATGAATTTAGACATTAAAGACTTCATTTTGAAAAAAAAAAAGACCACAAAGAATTCCAAATATATATGTATATATGTGTATACATATAAATATACTTGAATATACAGTATATTTCCTGTTTTCACACTCCTTTAAGCTTCCAACTCATACCTACCTATTCAAGTTGTCTTTTAAGTTGTCTATTAAGTTTTAGTTCCATAGATGAAACATATTATTGTCCTCACCCATCTGGTTCTCCCTCCACGTTCGTTAGCTCAGCAAGTGTCACCTGCACTCACCTAGTTGCTTAAACCACACCTTCTTCCCCATTAATTCTCCACAGACCCCCTTTGCATTTCAGCTAGAATATGGACCACTGCATTCAGTGGTTCTGTTTTTTGCTTTCAAATCTGTATTTCAGTTTCTTCTGAAGTAGAGCTGAAACCGTTCCCCAAGAGCTCAGGAAATCCATAAAGCTGCTTGTAGTGGAAGGTAATTGGAGGGATTTTAATCTATAAAGTTTTTCTGATATTCAATATTTAAAATATTCTCTGAGTTTAAAGGCCAAGAGGAGTTCTTAACATTTCAAGCAAGCCTAGTTACTTCCTCCCTTGTAGGATTTAAAGAAGGGATCAGAGTCTTTGGGGGGTTTTCCGGAATATCTGGATCATCCCCAAAATAACCACTTACAGAAAGTTCTAAATCTCCATGTTTTTAATACTTGGTTCTTTGTCTATTCTCATTAAAGGTTTTGTTGATCCCCATTCATCTAAGAGAAAAGATTTCTCTCCCCTTCTAATCTGTTTCCTCCTTTCCAGCATGAATGAACCTGCTTCATTCACGTTTTTCTACACTCCAGCATCAGCACTCATTAGAGAACACTCCATCTACTTCCCAGATGTTAAAGCACAGAGAGCCTGGCCAGGACTTTTTAACAGAAAGGTCTCTGGGACAAAGACAAGCTCCCTGCTAGGACACAAGGCTCCAGCTCCGCTTCCTTGCTCGATTCCTTCTGCCCTGGAGCTGTGCCCACTGCAGTCGCTGTGGTTGCTTTTGGTGAACTGAGGCTGCGTTTCAGCAGCCTCAGTTTGGTGAACTGTGTGGGCAGTGACTGAGCGCTCAAGAAGAAACGCGTTTAAAAAGCTCCTTCCATCAGTAGATGAAAGTTTTTACTGGGTACAAGCAAGCCTCTGTGCTGAGCACTGTGCTGCGTGTATCATCTGGTTGAATCTTCACAGCAATCCTGTAAGCCAGGCACTGCTATCCCATTTTACGGATAAAGAAACTAAGACTTGTCATTAAGCCACTTGCCCAAGATGCAGAGCTAGCGTGTCAGAAGAGCCAGGATTTGAATCCAGATTCTAGACCTCCAGATCTCATGTGTTTAACCTCAGCCCTTGTTCTCCCTAAGACGATGCTGAGAAAGCAGTCTTTTAGTGATCAGTTTAGGAGAAGAGAGGTGTTAATTTGTCCCCTACCTCCTCAAGCCACCAAGCAAAGATTAGCATGGAAGGGGTGTGTGCAGAGAGGCATCTGTGATCAGAAGCAGAAGTAGGGCCAGGGAGAAAGGAATCATTGGGTGGACGTGAGTGCCTGGGTGCAGAATGCTTAGGGGTTATTCACAGAACTGATCAGTCACTGGTGTATCCAGTGGAGGGCGCTTGGGTGGCTCAGTCCGTTAAGCGTCTGCCTTCAGCTCAGGTCATGATCCCGGGGTCCTGGGATGGAGGCTGCTTCTCCCTCTGCCCCTTTCCCCTGCTAATGATCTCTCTCTCACTCTTGTTCTCTCTCTCTCACTCTCTCATAAATAAATAAAATCTTAAAAAAAAACAAAGCAAAACACGTATCCAGTGGAGGCTGGACTCACTGGTGGAGGTGAAGCTGCCTCCCCACTGGAAAAACACACCCCAGCTCATAATTTTTCTTTATTCGTGACCCTGATTCTTCTTATCAGAACAGTAAACGTTTCTAGAAGTGGTTAACGGATGCCGCCAGGTCCTTATTTCATGCCCTGGAGCGATCATTTATTAACTGCTCCCCAAACCGCACAGTTTCTAGAAGAGCTTTGCCAGATCAGGGCCTCCTATTTTCTTTCAAGATTAAAGGGCTCATTAGGAAGTGGTGTTTTTTTCTGACTCTCCCATTGATTTTCCAGTTTCTGCCAAGACCATTTTATTACTCAAGGTAAAAGGAAAGTTAAAGAATCCCATGTCTGATTCTTAGGCAGCCCAGAGACAGAACTGGCCTTGAGTGACAGTTCCCGGGCATCCGGAGCCAGACAGTTGCTGAACAGCCCCGCTGGCAAATGCAGTAGGATGGGAAGGGGATATACTGAGCACCCCCCGAATTGCCCACAGTTTTCTTCCTGAAGGAGAAACTTGAATGTCATCCTGTCATGTCACATATTCTAATAGCGTTGCTATTCTTTATCATATTTTATAGCTAAAAGTGTTGGTTATGTAACAAAGACAAAGAAAATTCGAGGTCTCTCCCTTTCTCCTGCCCTCCCAGCCCCCTCCTGTGGAGAACTGGCTTATTGAAGTTCCCTGTCGCACACGCGGTGACTGGCAGAGTTCGTCCCTAGAGAAAAGACAAGTGAAAATCATGAGAGAAACTCGCTTTCTCTTTTCTCTTTTTCTTAAATGCATTATTCTTCTAGGTCATCTAGAGCTGGGGGAGGAGGCGGAGGGGCCCCATGTTCAGCGGGCATCTGCCGTGGGCCCGGCCCTGCCAAGCGCCTTACATATTTTTTCTCATTTAATCATCACGGCGACCCTGTGAGGGACGTACTTTTAATGTCCCTGGTATCTCCACTCTCCATAGTAAGTGGCGTGCAGAGGTTAAGTGCCTCACCAAGGTCACTACGTTCTTAAAAAGTCTGAAGTGCTTAATAAACCATTTCAGAGATCCGCCAGAAATCTAGAAATGCTGGCTTTCCATTACGTAGTTAATTTTAATGAGTCTCTCATTACATGCCTGATGTAAAGGTTTCATGGGATCCTAAGGCGTGTTCCATGGGAGGTTCTTTCCCGGGGAGTCGGTGGCCTCCGTGGGCCCCGTGCCCCTGAGCTGGGCTTCCAGCTGGTGCCTCCCTGAGCTCAGTAACACCAGCTCCCATCAGTCAGTGCGCAGCTGGGCTGCTCAGCTGCTGAATGTTTTGAATGTTTCACATGGGATAAAAGGGTTCTAGGATCAAATGAGTTCAGGAAACCTGGGGATAGCCAAACAGCTTTCCTTCAGAACCGTCTCAGAGCCTTTACAGCACTGGTATATGTTACGAATCTGCGAGAAGACTCAGTCCAGTGTTTCCTAAACTTACTGGGGTATGGAATCTGTTTGTCTCCTGGGCGATGTGCAGGTTTTGTGTTCTCCAGACGACCACCATTTTGGGAAGTGCTGGTCTAAATCGTTGTCAGGTTTTTATTAGGAAGTGCAAATACCATAAGGTATCTAAAAGCCATAAGGACTGGAGTGGGTGAAGTGTGAGGAGGGAGTGGGGTAGTGGACTAGGAAGGTCATTGTTGGCATTAGACATACTGAATCCAAGTCCTGGCGTTCCACTTCTTAGCTCACGTGTCTCTAGGCAAGTTACTTACTTTCTCTAATTGTAGCCTCCTGGTCTATGAACTAGGACTGCTTATACTACTTCATGGGGCGCTGTAGCTTCTAAATGTGTTGAAGTGGTTGGTGTGGGCCCTAAACAATGGAGCCGTTCATCCCTTTCTCCCTTCTCTTCACATGCTCACATAGGCTCAGCCAAAAGAGCAATTCTCAGGCAGCTCAAATTCATTCCTATATTCACATGATAAGGGTTAGCTTCTTGCAAAGCACTGTATTCTAAGTGCCTCATGATCTAGTTCAATTCAACGCAACAGAATTAATGTTATTTTAGTGACGCCGAAGGCATTTTGTTAAGACATGTCTAAATTGAAGAAAGAATTCTTCACCAGGGAAAGAAGAAATAACTGTCTTTATCTTTGTCCTTTTAAGGAAACTATATTTGGAAAAGAGAAGTTTTCAAACTGAATTGCCCTCTTCTCTCTGAAGCTACGCATGTGGTCAGCAAAGATTCAGGCCACTTCTAGAAGTCATCAGGGATACACTGAACCTGTCTCTGATTTCTTTAGGGTCTACAAGCACCCCCAACGATTTATGGTACAACTTCATCGAACTGCCCTACCACGGGGAAAGCATTAGCATGCTGATCGCCTTGCCAACCGAGAGCTCTACCCCATTGTCGGCCATCATCCCTCACATCAGCACCAAGACCATAGACAGCTGGATGAGCACCATGGTGCCCAAGAGGGTGCAGGTCATCTTGCCCAAGTAAGTGGTCCCTCTCCCTGAAGAGAAGACAGTGGGAGTACTCTGTCCCTGGAGCAGTTGGGTCAGATACCAGACAGCGTGAGGTTAGGAAATGGCACAGCCTAAATCCTAAAGCCTGACTTACTTTTCAGAAGTTGTATGGTGGAAATACAAGGCTCTGCTTTCTCGGAAGCTTCCCCATCCCCCCTCTAGTTCCCGTGCCTCTCATGCGGCAGCATAATGATCATCAGGAGGGAAGGAAAGGAGGCAGCCCGACCTCTGAGTCTCCATAAGCCCTCAAGCTCCTTAGTACCATTTTGAGGGCTTTTAACTTACTTAATTTTGTCCAAAAGACTGAAAAACACGTGTATAACCATACAGTAAAGGTTAGTCGTGTTTCCCGTGTTTTGATAAGGAGTTTCATTTTAGTCTTTTTAAGTTTTAGCTGGAAGTTCCTGAAGACCAAGGTCCAAAAGCTAGGTGGTAAGGAAACATTTTGAAACCATCCAGGAAGAATCCTTACATTAGTATCATACTTGGGCAGTTCTTTCTTGCACCCTGAAAGCATAATATTGGTGGAATTTGAGTCGTTATGACTTGAAACCAAGGGGAAAGTAATCCCAAATTCTGCCTGAATCCCAGATTTTTAACAGGTGAGAGAATGCTTTATACCCAGACCTGTGAAAGAGGCATGAACGTCCCCTGTCTGTGATCATGCCACCAGTGCCCGGAGCTTTTAACCAGCCACGTCTCAGGGTGGGAAAGACACCTTCCAGTTCTAATAGATTTTACTTCTCTGGTCACTGAGTTAAGTATAATCAGAGGAATCCATTCATAATAAGTATTAGTAATCCTCCTAAGAATTTTTTTATTGTGAAGTGTGCCTTTATGTAGGCAGTGCTTGCTATAAATGAGTAAGATTTATGACATTATAGATAAAGCACAATTATAATGGTAAATTATCATTAGAGCCCATCTGTGATGAAAATCTGCTCGCACACGCATACCCTGATTGCTCTTCCACCAAATGGGAGAAAGCCTAAAAAAAACTTCCTCTGATGATAGATTTAATAGCTGACATTTACGTAAGTGTGACTCTAAGGCCAGATAGGTCGCAAGTGTCCAAGAAACTCTTGTGACACCCAAATAGAATGCATTGTCACCAATTCCTGTTGTTGGTTCCTATTTTCCTAGTAAAATGCTTTCAAAATCCCATCAAGAGGGAGCAGGAATGTGTCTCCTCTCTTTGGACCATCCCCAATATGGCAGCCACCATGATGTTTGGTTGGTTGGAAATGGGGAAAACCTGTAGATGATCCTGTCACTATTCTGGATATCCTCCCATGAGCGTGAGGGAAAGTGCCTCCACAGATCTCCCTAAGAACTGGACTGGGGGAGCCTGCAGCACATGAGGGTGAGGCCACTCTCATTTGCCGTTACGACGTCCGGCTCCTTTTGCCAGCTAAGTGTTTGAGAGAGGAGTCGTTCTCTGCCTAAATCTTGGAATTACAGTTTCAGATACAGTTTAGATTGGTGTCCAGAGCGTGCTTAACAAAGACTCCGTTTATCAAGCCTTCTGCACCGGCACTGCTAATATCGTTTTACATCGCTTATGGTGTGATGATCTTCCCTCATTTTCTCCTTTCCTGCTAGGTTCACAGCTGTAGCACAGACAGACCTGAAGGAGCCGCTGAAAGCTCTTGGCATCACCGAGATGTTCGATCCATCGAAAGCAAATTTTGCAAAAATAACAAGTATGTTCAATTTAAAACTTCGTCTTATACTTGGAGACTGTGTTACAAACTGGGTTTCTGATTTGTTCAGAAAGAAAAGATCGGGGTGCTTGAGTGGCTCAGTCCACCAAGCGCCTGGCTCTTGATTTCGACTCAGGTCATGATCTCAGGGTCGTGGGATCAAGCCCTGTGTTGGGCTCTGCACTTAGCCGGGAGTCTACTTAGGATACTCTCTCTCTCCCTCTGCCCCTCTCCCTGCTCTCTCTTTCTCTCTCTCAAATAAATAAATCAGTCAGGGGCACCTGGGTGGCTCAGTGGGTTAAAGCCTCTGCCTTCAGCTCAGGTCATGATCCCAGCGTCCTGGGATCGAGCCTCGCATCGGGCTCTCTGCTCAGCAGGGAGCCTGCTTCCTCCTCTCTCTCTGCCTGCCTCTCTGCCTACTTGTGATCTCTGTCTGTCAAATAAATAAATGAAATCTTTAAAAAAAAAATAAATCAGTCTTTAAAATTAAAAAAAGAACAAAAGAAAAGATCAAAATTAGGAGTGTATTGCCCTGAAATTCCCCAGGATTTACTCTGATTTATCACCAAATGATACTGTTCATTCTCAGTCATCTAAATCAACAGAAATCATCCATCCCTGTGTTTCATGTGTACATTTCATGGGAGGCCCAGGTGACTCTGCAGTTACAGAAGACCTTCGTGTATCGTCTTTAATACTTACAAATGTAGCTCTTAATTAGATATTAGTCTTTCTTTTTCAAACACAAACTATTTCCCTGTGTTTGGAAAATGAAGATTTTTAAACTCTCAGATCCTTGCTTACATCTAGCAACAAGAGGCATGCACTATATCCAGATGTGTATTTTGGCATTTAAGGCTCGTTAATCCGAAACAGTATAAATTCAGAGGGGTCTGACTGGAACCTTTCTTTGCCAAAGCATCTAGGACGCAGCTGGTATTCTGTCACTACATTTGCCAATATATGTACCTTTTCCTAGAGTTATAGTCCTATTGAATATAACTCTGCTCTTGGTCCATTTTTTTTTTAATAAAGATTTTGTTTATTTATTCGACAGAGAGGGATCACAAGTAGGCAGAGAGGCAGATAGAGAGAGAAGGGGAAGCAGGCTCCCCACCAAGCAGAGAGCCCGATGCGGGGCTCTATCCCAGCACCCTGAGATCATGACCTGAGCTGAAGGCAGAGGCTTTAACCCACTGAGCCACCCAGGTGCCCCTCTTGGTCCTTTTAATGTGGAGCACAGCAACCTCCTTCCAAAAGAAGTCATGGCGTAAACATTATTTATGCTCCTTTTGTGTTTTTCCCCTTGAGAAGTTCACTACTGAGCTTGATGGCCTGCAGGGGAGCACCTGGGTGCCTGTCCTGGGGCTACACACGACATCCCTGGTGAACTTGCAGCTGTAGGGATATTCTGACGCCCTTTCATCCTTGGATAACCCAGTGCATCCCAGGTGGGACAGCCCGTGTAGCACCTGGGAGCTTGTCTGAGGGGCACAGTCTTGGGTCTCACCCAGACATACTGAATCGGAATCATTTTAACAGGATTCCTCAGCCCAGTGACGTTAGAGGGCATTGTTTGAACCTGCACGTTCCCCTCCAGGATTCTCTTCTATGGCCCACTGTCTACACCGGCAGGGTAGTTCACAGGTGCTCAGAGGGAGAACCAGGTACCTGAAATTCTCCTAGATCTTATGGTTAACCTGCTGGTGACTTTCGTCCTGCAGACATCCCTCTCATTCTCCATTGGTCATATTAAAGCCCAGCATCTGTGCAGACAGTTGAAAACCAGGTGACATGGAAAGCACTTTTTCAGTTTGCTTCCAGACCCGTGTCCCATCAAGGCTACCGTTAACTTCTGTTTGCATTCTCCTACAATGCTGTGGCCAGTGGGTATTGCTGGAATGATAAGGTTTTGCTGAGAAGGAAAATGGGTTCACTAGAAGGTTCCAGAGGCACAATTGCCATTCTGAGTCTGGTTCTGAACACTTCTTACACTCAGATTATCTTCTCACTAATACGGCAGTGAGATGACTGGCTTTTCCTGTGAAAAACCACTCACCAGCCATATGATCTGAGAGCAGATTTCTTAACCCTCTGGGCCTCAGTTTCCCCATCCATAAATGCCATCTGAAATTCTTTCTGGATCTGACATTTTGTCCCTTACAAACAATATTGTTGCCTTGCTTCTTCTGAAAAACTGGACTTCTTTACTAAAGCTCTGCTCTTTTTATTTTTTTATGCAATGCTGAGTGATCAGAGTTGAACTGATAGAGGTACTAACACATTCAGGGTCGGTGAATCCCTCCTCAGAAGTGATATCACAGTTCACTTAACAGAGACTGAAATTCACGGCAGGTGACCGTCACCCTACAGCCTTCAATCACCAGACTATAAGAGGTCACTTCCCCTGACACCTTTTAAGAACTGGAATTTGCCAAGGATTTGAAGTTACTTTCTGAGCCAAATGGATGGCCTGTGTATCAGATAAATGCTGTGTTTGTTTTATTTTCTGGAAACAGGGTCAGAAAACCTGCATGTTTCTCACATCTTGCAGAAAGCAAAAATTGAAGTCAGCGAAGATGGGACCAAAGCTTCAGCAGCAACAAGTAAGGATGGGGTCAGGAGCCAGGACGGGCCGGGACGGAGCGGGGGCGGGAGCGTGCTATCGCTTGCCCAGCCCCTTAGCCAGTTGGTAGCAAACCCAGTACCCCCAGCCCAGAACTGGTGACAAGGTGACAAGGATGCATTTAGAGAGAATGAAGACCTGTCTTCTCAAGGCTCAGAGTCTGTTCCATTAAGGAAAGCCCCTCAGTGTGAGACATTCCTCCAGGACGAGAGTTGGCAAGCTTTCTCTGTAAAGAGCTTAATAGTGTGTATTTTCTGCTTTGTGGCTGGTACTATCTCCACCCGAGCTTCTCAGCTCCGCCACTGTGACGGGAAAGCTGCCACTGTAGCGGAAAAGCCACAGAGCTGATCGGAGCCAGTGGACGTGGCTGTGTTCCAATAAAGCTTTATTTAGAAAAGCAGGATCTGACTCTCTCAGACTCTGCCCGAAGGCAGGGGTTTGCTGACCCCTGCCCTCGGAAGGTTAAAGCATATTCTGGTTTCTTATTGGCAGAAAAGCCCAATCTTCATATTGCAACCTAAAATAATAGCAACTACCGATAGGGACTAGGCAGGTCTATCCGGGACAAAGCGAAGAAGGAGCGAGCAGCTGTTGAATTACGGCAGGATTGCTGGGCCACCTCCTTTGATAAGTAGAGCATCTACATCTGCTTTCTCCTTGTGGTTTACATAACGAAGGAGAAAATAGAACAATCTTAGGTTGGTTTTCGTAGCCCCTAATTATCCAACTGAGATTGGGTGGATCTGGCCAAACTCTGAACTCATAAAGGGAATATCCCAGCTCCGCTTGTAACTGGGTCACATATTTCTGGTCATGAAAAAGTACCATTTATGCTCCAAATAGACACTTTATGGCCTTCCTAGAATAAACATTTAATTTGTAATCCTTTAAAGTAACATTAAAAACAAAGACCTAGAATATGAGCGCTTCAAATTTCTCAGATGCCTTTTGTCTCTTCTAAGAGGTACTTGTAAGGGAGAGCTGGATTTTGCCATTATTGACCAGTTTTGCCAATTTGTGTCATTGTCGGGACTGGCTCCGTAATTTGCAGGGCCCTGTAGACTATAGAGATGGAGGCCTCACTGAACACTTACTAAGAATTTGAAGACAGCCGTAGCCGAGCACTGAACCGAGTGTGGGCCTTGCGTGAGTGTGACTGGCAGGCCACATGCCCAGGAAGCCAGTGCTGCTGGCTTAGTTCCTAGGGCTGCTGTAGCGCGGGACCACAGATGGGGCGGGGGGGGGGGGGCTTATGCTGCAGAAGTTTGTATCTCACTGTTCTGGGGCTGGAAGGCCAAGATCAAGGGCTGGTTTCTCCCGAGGCCTTGCTCCATGGCTTGCCAAGGGTTGCTTTCTCCCTATGTCCTCACGTGGCCTTTGCCCTGAGCACCAGTATCCCATGTATCTTCCTCTCTTCTTAAAAGGACACCAGTCCTATTGGATCAGGGCCCCACCATTGTGCCCTCATTCAAACTTAAATACCTTGGGGTTTAGGGCCTCAACATAGGGACTTTGAGGGGGTACAGTTTAGCCCAGAAGACCTGCTAACTCCTGGTTGCTTTTCAATAACCCCAGGTTTAGCTGTAGATGGTTCCTTTGTGACATCAAGCCCAAATCATTAGTGCTTCCTGGGGTTTGAGGAAGAGAACTGGGCCATTGCAGAAAGAACGGTACAGTTTTATCCCAACACCTACCCTCCCGCAAGGCCCTGTCACAGGCTTATGAAATTGAAGCTGCCATGGGGAAGCATGGCCGGGCAAGCATGTCTAGGGCCGTGGGCTACGGAAGTTTGCTTTCTGAGTCCAGCGGCTACAGCAGCGTGGGGTGGGGGTCCCAGATGAGAGGTCTCCGTTACCATGCAGAGGGAACCCACCAGAGGAAAAGGCACAGACAAAATGGTTGAAAACACAGCTGGGCCTTGATGTACAGGAAGGCTTTGGCTGAGTGAAAAGGACCAGGGAGCCTTCATGGGCAAGGCAGATGGTATAAATAAAAAACAGCTAATAATAACAGTGAGTATGCAGTAGGTGTTAAGTGACAAACACTGTTCTCTAAGCTTATAATGTTTAGGTCATTTAATCCTCCTAAAAACCCTGTGGAGTGAGTACATTGATTAAAGAAGGTGGTATTTGTATAGACATGTATAGAATGAGACATGGAGTGGAAAGGGCCTGGCCCGTGGTAGGGGTTCAATAAATGAGGACCATTGGGCCAATCTAACCTGGCCAGCCTGTGGGACAGGCATTGTGTCCTCTAACTCCAACACCGAGGATCCTTGCTGGCCTCACGCGGGGTGTACAACACATTTTCTTTTTCTCCCCATAGCTGCGATTCTAATTGCAAGGTCGTCGCCTCCCTGGTTTATAGTAGACAGACCTTTTCTGTTTTTCATCCGACATAATCCTACAGGTAAGCGACTCTTCTCTTCCATCCTCGTCCTTCGCGAGCCGTTAGAATTCCGAAAGGTGTATGGAATCATAGGGAAACCCAGCCTTGCTTCTCTTAATCCGTCTCCCTTGTGTCAACAATTGCAAACCCTTTGAGTAATAGACCACCCACCTTGAAGAGATAAGAAAACCATGGCTGTGTTTACAGAGTGTGATGGAATCTTTTAAACACTGATTTTAGGTTTGTTGGTTGGTTTGTTTTTAACATTGAGAGAGCTCTGCAGCCCTTTTGGGGACTTTTGACAGCTATTGATTTTTTGTCCACATTTTTGTAAGTGCAGTAGTTAAATTTTATAAGAAACTACGTGTCCTCAACCTCTAGAAGCCCCCTCTGTTGTTATAGCCCGAGAACTGTTAATCTGATAACAAACTGGCTCCCCAAGTCATGGGTTCAATGTTGGTTCTGTCCTCTTAGCTTCATCTTTAAAATGTGGATAACAATAGTTCTTACCTTTTAGTACAATTATGAAGAATAAGTGAGATTGTCTTTGTGGAGAGGTTGGATTCACATTGGTGCAGAGTAGAAACTCATACATTTCAGCATTTATTCTTTTTTTTAATCAATAACACAGGCTAGTTCCTTATCCTTTTGTCTTGTATCTTTAATGTCATAATCCGTGTGCTCCTGAACAAAAGTCCAATATGGGAACCTCAAGCCACACATGGTCATTTAAACTTAACTGTCAATAATGAAAATGAAATATAACTTAAAATTCAGTTTCTTAGACTAGCCATGTTTCAAGGGCTCAATGGCCACTTGTGACTAGTGGCTAGTATTTTGAACAATGAAAATATAGACGTTTCCATCATTGCAGAAAGTTCTGTTGGATAGCACTGCTTGAGAAGAGTTAATCGCAGCCTAGGGACTATCCCTTAAACACACTTTATATCTTTTTTTAAGAAATGTTTTTTATAGACTTGTGCCTTGTTTCCTTTTAATTCTGTAGGTGCTGTCTTATTCATGGGGCAGATATACAAACCCTGAAGAGTGTGCAGGAGAAACCAGGCAAAGCTAAGGCTCCTTTGCAATGAAAATAAGACTCCTTTCCTACATCTTTCATAGTTCTGTTAAATATTTTTGTACATTACTTTCTTTTTCAAAACTAGTTCTTAGGAACAGAGACTCAATGATGCAAGCATTTCTGTTCTGGGATATATATCAAAGGGAAAAGGGGCAGGATGGCTGGAGCACTGTACTGACAGGTGAATAGAAAGGCTTCAAAATGTCTAAAAAAATCCTTTAAACTACTGAGCTAACCCTCTTGAGTATTTACTGTCCAGTTCAGGAGTTTTGTTTTGTTTACACGTGTGGCATTTCAGAAGAAATTGAATCAGTGTGATGGGGAAAAAATAAAAAAATAAAAATAAAAAACACAAAAACACATTTTATGGTAGCTTTTACTTTTTTTATTCAACAAAATATTATTGGCCTTTTTAAATTCTTTTGTTTCGGTCTCATCCAAAGTCTTGATAGTAGGCATTATTTCGGGGGTAGAAATAGTAAAATCTCTAGCCTCTTTGGGTGTTTTTGTTGTTGTCGTTGTTGTTTTTCTATAATGCATGTATTCACTAAAATAAAGTCTAAAAAAAGAATGTCTTGCTAGACAAGGTTTGCTGTTCTGCAGTGTGCCTGTCACTACTGCTCTGTACTCTTTGGATTTGCATTTTTGTATTTTGTACAAAGTAAAAAATAAAGTGTTATGAGTAGTAAAAAAAAAATGCCATTTCTCTGTGATTGAAAATACAACAAAAGAAACAGAGCCTTTTTAAAAATACTTTAACTTCAAGGGGAAGAAAATGAAACAAGATGGGATCAGGAGGGAGACAAACCATAAGAGACTCTTCATCTCAGGAAACAAAAGGTTGCTGGGTGGCTGAGGGGTAAGGATAGGGTGGCAGGGTCGTGGACATTGGCGAGGGTGTGTGCTATGGTGAGTGCTGAGAATTGTGTAAGACTGATGATTCACAGACCTGTACCCCTGGGGCAAATAATACATTATATGTTACTTAAAAAAATACTTTAACTTCTTCTACTAAATCTTTGTACTCAGGCAAATAGCAGAAAACCCACAGCCCCCCCCCACATTTTCTTCTTTTCCTCTAACCCTGGCAATCAGACACTGTTCCTTGCTTCACCACCCTTTCTAAGTCACTGCCCAGCACTAGAGGAGGATGCAATCCCAGCCCTCATCTCAGCAGGGGCTCGCTAAGGGCAGGATTCAAGAGTATTTCCAGCAAAGAGTAGGGTTTTCTATAGCAAGTGCACAGGGAAGGTGCTGGGTCCTGAGACACTTTGAACTCCAAGTGAACAGTGCATGTTATAATTTCAGTGATGGGCCGGAGTGTTTGTTTCCTGATAGGGCAAGATTTTTTGTTTTGTTTTGTTTTTGGAGACCTCCTCACATTCCTCATAATTTTTTATTTGCCTGGTTTGTTGTCATTGTTGTTACTTTTCTAATCTCCTAAAGGCTTGAATCATCTAATATCAGAATTGGTTTAAAATATGTATCAAAACTTAAAAACTTTTTTTTTTAAATCCATGAGCTCTACTCATCCCTCTTTATACATTAAAACTTTACATCCAACACTCCAACAATTTGCCATTTGTGATTCTTATTTGTCAAGTGGGCTGAGCTCTGCTGTTTGCAACTATTTAAGTAGGGATACTTTGGTTAGCCAAGAGAGAAAGAAAAGGGGTGGGAATTGCTTTCCTTAATTAAGAGTAAATGCCTGGGGCACCTGGATGGCTCAGTGAGTTAAAGCCCCTGCTTTCAGCTCAGGTCATGATCCCAGGGTCCTGGGATCGAGCCCCACATCAGGCTCTCTGCTCCGTGGGGAGCCTGCTTCCTCCTCTCTCTCTGCCTGCCTCTCTGCCTACTTGTGATCTCTGTCTGTCTAATTAATTAATTAATTAATTAATTTTTTAAAAAGGGTAAATGCCAGAAATTTATTTTGAAGGGTTAACACAAACTACTTGTACTCTAGCAAACATGCTAGTATAGTTATTAATGCTTTTCAGCCAGTTTTACTCATTTTCTGGTCCCATTCTGTTATATTATTTTGAATAGTTTAAGATAGAAATAGTGTTAGCAGTAATCCAAGAATTATACACCCCATTTATTCATTTGGGTACCTACTGGGTACCAAGCATTAGGGGGTACAGAGATAAATATGTCCTTTCCACAAATAAGTTAATCATGGAAGGGAGAGAGTGAATTCTAGCTTGACCAAATACCTAACCTGTGTTAAGTGTACTTACAAGATACACAAGTAGGACCAAGTGGGCATAAGTCCAAGAGAGAAGCCTAGAAGCAGCTACAGGGCCAAGACTAGATCCCCAACTCTTGGCTTCAGCAGTGCTCACTGCAGAAAAGACCAGAAGAGTTTGCTTTGTTTCCCCCGACCCCAAGTAGGCACCACACCCAGTGTGGAGCCCAGTGCAGTGCTCAAACTCATGACCCTGAGATCAAGACTTGAGCTATGAGATCAAGAGTCAGACAGCCAACTGGCTGAGCCACCCAGGTGCCCCCAAGGGTTTGCTTTTCTAATATCACCTAGTAGAGTGTGGCCCTGTTATGTATTACAGATGGTCTACTCCCCCAAAATAGAAACTGAGCATTTTACTGAGCACATTAAAATTTGAAGTATCTGGTGCCATTTCTGAATGCCTCTTTAGTATTTTAGATAGTAAAGTTTCAAATTTATGATATACAGAACTTGGAAGAATCTCATGGAAGAGTTGTAGAATCAAGATTCCTAGACTGTTTCTTCTGTCTCACTTGATCTTCCCAGCTTATCTTTAACTTTATTCTGACTTGACTCTAGCAGCCTCTAGAACTTGTTGATAATCTCTGGACTAGAGGAAAGTTCTCAAATTATTACTTTTACAGAATTCAACTTTTATCCTTTGATACACTTCAGTCAATGAGTCTATAGGTCTTATCCTCAAAAAGATAAAATTTAGAAAAACTCCTTTACTTGAGGGAAACGGAAATAAATTTAAGATATGGAGACAAAAAATTGCAGACCTGGGACACCTGGGTGACTCAGTGGATTGGGCCTCTGTTTTCAGCTCAGGTCATGATCTCAGCCCACCAAATCTTCCCCCTGCTTCCCTGCTTCCCCCTCTCTCTCTGCCTGCCTCCTTGTGATCTCTCTCTCTCTCTGTGTAAAATAAATAAATAAAAATCTTAAAAAAAAATAAATAAATTTAAAAATATTGCAGACCTGTCATAAAAGTTCACATTTTCTGTGATACTGTGATTTTTTTCTTTTCTTTTTTTTTTAGATTTTATTTATTTGAAGGGTGCCTGGGTGGCTCAGTGGGTTAAGCATCTGCCTTCAGTTCAGGTCATGATCCCAGGGTCCTGGAATCGAGCCCCATGTCGGGCTCTTTGCTTGGTGGGAGCCTGGTTCTCCCTCCTCCTGCTGCTTCCCCTACTTGTACTCTCTCTCTCTCTGTGTGTGTCAAATAAATAAAATCTTGGGGGAAAAAAAAAAAGATTTTATTTGAGAGAGAGCATAAGGGGGGTGGTGAACAGAGGGAGAGGGACAAGGTGAATCCCCACTGAGCACAGAGCCACACACTGGGCTCAATCCCAGGACCCTGAGACCATTACCTGAGCTGAAGTCAGGTATCTAACCAACTGGGCCACCCAGGTGCCCTGATACTGTGATTTATACTAAGAGATATATATATTTGGTTTTCATCCACATTTCTGGCACAGGGCTCCCCAAACCCTTGGAATTTACAAAGTGATAGCTATAAAGAGCTCTTTTGTTATGTTAATGAGGTAACATTTGTCCAAATAAGGCAAGCATCCAGAGAGGCAGCGTCATGGGAGGGAGCCCTTGAGGTTACAAGGCATCTACCTAATTCTAAGCCCTAACCTACACAAATGTGCATTATTTCCACAGAAGGCAGACCTGCAGTAATCCGGACTGCCAGCCAGGGCTGGATCTGGTGGGCTGGCCAGGGTATCCTCCAAAGAGAGACCTGGGAGCTTTGATGGCTACAGATTGGAGGCCGGTTGCTAGGAGACCCCACCATGTGACTGGAGGGCTGAAACTTTCAGCTCCACCCCCACCGACCCCTGGGGAGGGGAGAATGGCTTTAAGTTGAATCATGGCCAGTGGCCAAGTGATTTAACCGACTATGTCTTTGTAAGGAAGCCTTCATAAAAATCCAAAGGACAGGTTCAGAGAGCTTCCAGGTCAATGAGCACCTGGGGATTTGTGTGAGTGGTGCACTCGGAGGGCAGGGAAGCTCCTCGCCCTTCCCCAGACCTTGTCCTATGCATCTCTTCCATCTGGCTGTTCTTGAGTTATAATATCCTTTTACAAACCAGCAATCCAGTAAGCAAGATGTTTCTCTGAGTTCTGTGAGTCACTCTAGCAAGTTAATAGAAGCTGAGGAGGGGGTCCTGGGAATCTCTGATTTATAGCCTAAGGGTCAGAAGGAGAGGTGACAACCTGGGTGCCAACTGGCATCTGAAGTAGGTGGGGGAGGGGAAGCCTTGTGGGCCCGAGCCCTTAACCAGTGAGATGTGATACTTCCTCCCAGTAGATGGTGTTAGAATTGAATTCAACCGTAGGATATCCAGCTGGTGTCTGAGCATTGGTGAGGCAGGTGGGGGGGACCCCACACATTGGAATTGGGTGTCAGAATCTTTATTTGCTATCCATGTAGACATTTGAGCAAACAATTTTATCACATAGATTACATGTCACATTGAGTTTGGGTAGGAGACAAGCTGCAATTTTCCCAAAGTAACAAAATGGTAGACTTACGGAACTGAGGCCAACAACCAGTGAAATCACTCTTTTGACACTTAATGAAATGAGGATTCTTCCTTTCTGCCCGAAAAAAAAGAGTAGGTACTGACCCAAATAAGTCAAAAGCTCTAGGTCTTACTGGCCTTTGAGTCTTTGTCCTAAAAAGGACATGACAAATAACTTGAAAATAATGCCAATCCTAAAACACGCGGAATGACTTTTGTCCCAGGAACTCTGCTTTTCTGAAAGTGAAAAACTGAATGACCCATGAGCTCCACATTCAGGGGTCTAAGAAATTGAAGTGGGAGGAGCAGGGATTTGCCCTGAGCCAGCAGAGTAGCAAACACCACTTCCTAGGGCTGGTCTTTGGTGGCTGCTTGGGGAAAGGCACCGACCGAGTCAACTAACTGGCAGAAGACATCTCTGGCCTTGGCCTCCCATGACCACTGAAAGACCCCGTGTCCCACCATGAACCCACTTCAGACCACCCAAGAGTGGAAGACACTACTGGCTCTACAGCCTGCTTCTTCTGAGTTTCCCCAACTGCCCCTTTGACCCTCTCCCAAATCTTGAAGAAAAAAGGAGGCAGATGTGATTTAAAGGCAAAATTTGCTAAGTGAGAAATCACTGTTTATGGGGTGCCTGGGTGGCTCAGTCCTTAAGTGGCTGCCTTCAGCTCAGGTCATGATCCCAGGGTCCTGGTATCAAGCCCAGTATTGATCGGGCTCCCTGCTCAGTGGGGAGCCTGCTTCTCTCTCTCCTACTCCTCCTGCTTGTATTCCCTCTCTCACGGTGTCTGTCAAATAAATAAAATCTTTTTTAAAATTCGCTTTTATATGATAGCAGATACATTATTAGTGTTTGCAGATTAAATTACTGAATAGGAGGTACTGAAATGGAAGTGAATTTTTAAATTTCTCAGCACTATACCTCCTTCATCTGAAGTTTCTAATCCCAGCCACCAAAGGTGAAAAGAAGGGTAGCCGGCCTTTGCACTTGTCCTTCATAGAGCAGTGAACAACGAGAGCACGCACAGCTTGGTCCCAGAGGCAGGTTGTCAGGAGCCCCAGAGACGTCATCAGGTTGGTTAATCTGAGGATGATCAGCTGATTTTGTTTTACTGTATTTGTCTTATTAACTCTATTGCCCACTGATAAGTACCTCTGGCCCTGATTTGTTGTCTTGCTGATCAATAATGTACATAGAGGAAGTGTCTTCAGAAAGTCAGGCAATTGCTCTGATTAGAAATATTCTTCTCTCACACTCAATGACCTCATTACTCATCTCTTCTGCAAAACTCATTAGAATAAACTCATTAGTTCATTTGATGATTCCGATACATAACAGATGTGGTAAAAAGATATTCTGCAAACAATCAAACAATGGAGTTCTTCCTCAGTTGAAGGGAGAATACGTTAATGTTTTTAATTTTCTTAATTGCTTTTCTCCCAGAAATTTTTCTTGAAACTATTAGTCTTGCTGTGAGTGAGCACTAACAGACAACAAGATACCTGATCAAGAACAAATGAATGTTATGGAAGGCACAGCCACTACCAATGCCAAACTGCTCTTTTTTCAGGGGCATGAGTGCTTGTGGTTACAATATTTGATTGCATGAATTTTCTCCTGGGGGGTGGGGGGACTTGTTGTTAGTTTGCGAGATGAGATTTAATCTAAAATCATTCTTGGTATTCCACAGAGAGAACCATGGCTTCCAAGTGCTCTGATAGCCAACCAAATTTACAAGCCTCAGCTTGGGTCCTCAGGGACGATGGTAGAGGGGCTTTACAAACTAGATTTTTAGATGACACCAGAGTCAACTGAAGGGAGGAGAAAACCAAGTGGGCTTAGGGATACAGACGTTACTTACAGGCTGCCAGCTGGGCCTCCTCAGTGGGCGCCCCTCAGCCGGGGAGATCTGGTCCCCCACATGGAAAGAAATGTCCACATCTGGCTAAAAGTTTCAAGATGCCCTTGAGTCTGCAGTCCATCTTCTCCATCACCAAAAAAAAAGAAAAAAAGAAGAATAGCAAGAAGGGGCCAATAAAGTCTTTAAAAGTTTAATCTATGGCAACCCTACAACTTTCCCTCTTTTCAGAAAATAGGAAAGAGCTCAAACATGCATACCTTGGCATATTAGGTGAATTGTTCACTTATCAGACTCTTAACATCTTACGGGATAAGGTGAGCTAGTTTCTGCAACCACATTCATAGGCTGTCAGAGCTCTAACAGGCCTCAGGAAGTCATTTTTCACTGTAATCCTTTGCCCTAAATGTCTGTCCTTCCTGTATAGGGAGAAAAGTGCTCGCCGCAAATGAGCACATTGCATACTAAACTATGAAGTAGGATTACCACACCACCTAGTGGCCAAATATTAAAACAGGTTCACACACACGAAAACCGTCCCTATTTGTTCCATTCTTACTTGGAAAGTACTTTCTAGTAATAATTTACTTTCTTATGACCACATAAAACACTTTGAGAATACTGTTTCCTGTTTTATATATGCATATCATAAAAAGCAATATGGACTAAAAAGAATAAGGTTTATGTAATGGAGTCTATAGACATCTATCATGCATTTTTGGCTCACTGTTCTACTTTGGGCTTAGGAAAAGCGAGTGGGAAATGGTGGGAAAGGATGTCAATTTCAGAGTAAAGATTAAAGAGTTAAACGTCTTTCGGTGGTGCCAGGCCAAGCTCAAGTATTAGTGCTACTGTATTTCTTCAACTTCCTTATGGTCATAATGACTTTCTTCTCAACATGAACCAGACGTTAGTCAAATGGCAGTCCTCCACCTGGTCACTCAATGCTCTTGGTCACACACCCCTTTGACAACATCCTTACACCTATGTTCCTCTTGCCCACACATCAAACTCACACAGTATTTATTGGTTCTTATAATGCAAATTAAGGTTTCCTAGAGGTTAGCTCCAAGTTTCAAGCAATTTCATATGGAACTGAGAAAATACGTGTTTTATTTTCTACATTCCAGCCAATCATAGCTTAGTGGGTACTTTTTTAAAGGTACAACTTAAATTCAGAGAAGACTTTACTTAGAAATGTGTTGAAACCACATTCCCCATAAGGGATTTGGATCTCTCTACTTGCAAAAAGTAGCTTTTATCAACTAGAGCTAGATCTGTCCTACATATAAATCTAGAATCATTCAAGGTTCAGGAGCTTCAAAAACAAAGTATGAGGATAGTTCCCCTCCAACCTTGTAGGATAAGGTCCTGCAAAATGCCTTGAACAGGGGAAACCTGGGATCACATTACCAGCACTACTTATCAGGGAAATGAAGGACTACTAAGTTTGCAAATGAATTCTCTCAAGAGCTTTGGAAAAAATGTTCATCTAAAATAAAATTAGAGTAATACTCCAGCTAAACCTGACATTTTGCATATACTGGATGTGTAAGTGGTTGGAGGACATTTACTGTCTTTTGCTTCTCAGAAACTTTCTATCATCCCTTCTCTGGCATCCATGAAATCAAATCATGTTTCCTTGTGGATGACACACACAAGCGTGGTGTTTTTTACTACTGGGTTTGGCCCTCTATCCCTGCATTCAAGTGTTAGGAGTTAAAGTTAACTCTCAAAAATCGGGGCGCCTGGGTGGCTCAGTGGGTTGGGCCTCTGCCTTCAGCTCAGGTCATGATCTCGGGGTCCTGGGATCGAGCCCCGCATCAGGCTCTCTGCTCAGCAGGGAGCCCACCCCCACCCCCCGCCACCTGCCTCTCTGCCTACTTGTCTCTGTCAAATAAATAAATAAAATCTTACAAAAAAAAAAAGGGTGAAATCATTTAACCTACCAATTTGGCCAATTAGGTAGTTCTCAAACATGCCCCTCTAAGAACAGCCTCTGCTTCACTTGGGATACTGAAAGCCCCCTTACATACGACAAAACTCCCACTTCCCTGACCAGTTTCAGGAAAGGGGTTCCAAAGGTCCTCTTCATTTTCCCTTATAAAGATTTTATGGCAAGCCTTTCACCTCCTTGCATCTGAGAAAGCAGATGGGTCACCAGCAGCTCTTTGGGAGCTGTGAAAACTCAGCCAGGGGTCTTGTTTTTGCCACCCGTGCTCAAACGAGCATGGTCTGATCCGGAAATACAGCCTCAGTGAGTACCACCAGCATCTCCATCAGTAAAAGGAAGCAGGCTTCAGGAAGTTGGATTAAATGAACTTCCCTGAATGGGTCATCCAGGATATTTACCTTAATGCTAGCTCTTCAAACATAAAAATATTTCAATTAAAAAAAAAAAAAAGATTTTACAGCAAAAGTGCCCTCAGTTCTAACATTTCTATTCCCAACTCCCAAGTCCCATTTTTCTTATTAACCCCTGGGAGTGACTACTGACAAACTGAAACTAAAAATTACCACTATTGCCAAAAAGCTAAAAAGAAACAAAGAAACAAAAAAAAAATTTGCAGCTGGAGAAATACTGCATCCAACACAAACGACTGAAGAACTAGAAGGGCATACTCAAGATTTGTTCTCTATAAACTGAATGTGTTACAATAAAATACTTAGAACAGTGTTTGGGGGGTGCCTGGGTGGCTCAGTGGGTTAAGCCTCTGCCTTCGGCTCAGGTCATGATCTCAGGGGCATGGGATTGAGCCCTGCATCTGGCTCTGCTCAGTGGGGAGCCTGCTTCCCCGTCTCTCTCTGCCTGCCTCTCTGCCTACTTGTGATTTCTCTCTCTCTCTCAGTCAAATAAATAAATAAAACAAAATAAAATAAAATAAAAAGAACAGTGTTTGGTACACAGTGGCTCTGATTATAATTATAGAATACTAAATTGATACTTTGTTTTTCCAATAACATTGATAAATACATACTTTTTCAGTTAGCTGCTTCTGACTTTTCTTTTAAAAACAAACTTTATTTTTTGTTTTATAGAAATTGAGTAACTATGAATTGGTGTACAGAATTTTAAACCTAGACAGACTCTAGGGATCATGTAAATAACTGTCTAATTGTGATAAGCTACACTTTAACATTTATAAGGGTTAAGAGTTATTACTATTTTAGCTAAAATCCCATTATGGAAACAGTTCACCAACGTGAGTATATCAAATTAAACTATAATAAAATCTTTAGAGAAAGAGTGCCTTTTTTGTTGGTATTAAAGTTCACGTAAAACATACACTCAAATTATGGTGATACCTCAAAGCTAGCCAGGAATAAAATAGACCTAATTACACATGTTAAATAAAATAATAAAATCAAGGACTTTAGAAAAAACTTACTGGAAAAACATCCAAGACTTCTGACCCCACCCCCCCAAAAAAATCAATGACCTGATAAATATTATTTAATTTTAGGAACTCGTTATGAGAAATAAGACCTATTTATTTACAATTTGAAAAATATCCAGCTTTGAACATCTTCAACATTTATCTCATTCTCTGGCTCACAAATTTCAGGCTGCCACAATTTGGACAGGTTAGCTGGCAGTGACAGTCTTTTGTGCTCTTAAATTCTCTTTGGGCTTGGAATAGTCCCAGGGCCGTCTGTTCTCAGTGAACCCATAGAGTTTCCTAAGTGCCACTCGAGCTGCTTCTTCTTCTGCAACCAGCACTGTTTCCCCAGGTCCTTCTGCAATCAACTTTTTATCACTAGGAAAAAAAACAAGAGTAGTCTGAAATTACCTGTGATCATAAGACAGTCACAAATCAGTTATGGCTTCTAAATCTTACTTTGGCAATAATATCTACCAGAAAAAACACAAGAGCTTTGGAAATTAACCAGTTTTGTTGCAAATTTATTATATGCAGTAGTTAGAAAAGAAATATTTACATTTCCATAGAAATACAAACGACTCACGAGATGGATCCAGTATTTTTCAAATCAAAAAAACAAGGCACATGTAAGTATGGGTTTGTTCTGCTGTTGTTGTTGTTGAAGGAATTTAAAGAATATATACAAATCTTGCTATAAGAAATTTGAAACTATTAAAAATGTCCATGGAAAATATAACTACATTATTTTTAATTCATCCTGAATCTGTGATATGAGGAAAAGTTTTATGGAAAAAAATTGTTGCCTTTCAGGTTTCTCATCTAAACTTTAAAACAAATGAGAAATCAGTTCTGTCCTTTAAATTAAGAGCTTTAGATCTTTAAAACTTGCTAAGGTTTAAAACATTATTTTATGTATTATAATCCACTCTAATTTATTCCCAAAAGATACTGAGGTTGCACAGTGAACACTTAAGGGTATCAGTATTCTAGTTAAGCCAAATTAAACAAAAATGGGTATTCCCGCTATACTGATATTTCTATTACAAAAAACTAGCAAATTCTTCTCCAAAAATGTAGAACTGTTCCCACAGGGAGGAAAGGACGTGCACTGAACAAGTGTGGTGTGGATGTGCTACTCTCAATAACATTTAACTACTTCCTAGAAATTTCCTGACCCCAAGCTTTACTAACTAAAAGAAGCATCTCTGAAAATCTCATGAGCAGCAATTCCCCTTAATAGCTCAGATTCAGGGATGCCTGGGTGGCTCAGTTGGTTAAGCGGCTGCCTTCGGCTCAGGTCATGATCCCAGCGTCCTGGGATCGAGTCCCACATCGGGCTCCTTGCTCCGCAGGGAGCCTGCTTCTCCCTCTGCCACTCTGTCTGCCTGTGCTCACTCTCTCTCTCTATCTCTATCTCTCTCTGACAAATAAATAAATAAAATCTTTAAAAAAAAAATAGCTCAGATTCAATATAAGTTGACTTGAAAGCTAAGGAAGAATAGAATCAAATTAAAGAAAAATGAGCAAAACTACATAGTAAAAAGAAAAACAATACAGAAGGAATTTGCTAAGAAACATTTGCTATGGTAATAATTTGAAATGAAACAAAGATTAATCATGTAAGTTAAACTTTACAGTAATAATTCTCCATATACATATTTGTAATAGTATGGAATGAGAAAATCATCTGAGTGAATTTCAAGCTTTTACAAAATGTTTATTATGTTTCTGGTCCAATGATGGTCTTAGGGTATCACTGATCATTTTTAAAAAATACCATTATGTAAAATCTAGGGAAAAACTAAATAATTTTACTACCCAGTGACAACCACTGGTAGTAATAGGGCAAACTGCTTTGTTTAAAAATAAGAGGCCATTCTTCAAAATGTCTGTATGTCACTAAAAGTCTCTTAAAAACATCACCTGTCCTAGTTGTAATATATTCTGTCATGTGCATTTATTATTCCTCTCTTACTGGATTCCAAAGTTATTTCTAATTTTCTAATTGAAAAAAATAGTATTAGTTCAACAACTGTTTACTGACTACCATGTCCTAGGAACTGTTCTAGGTATGGGGTATGAAGAGTAAACGACAAATGCATATCTTTGTTTACAAATTTTTGATGCAACCTGGAGAGACACACCCAAAGTGAGAATACCAAATCAAAGGATATGAAGAATTTAAAACCTCTTGGCGTCTGGTCAAAATTACTGACAGAAATACTGTACCACTCTTTCCTTCTACTAGGAATATATGAACTGCTGATAAAAGATATGCTTAAGACTTACCAAGTTAATAAGCAAGAGTACCTCATTATTTTGCTTTGCATTTCAATTAAAACTAAAGTTGAAACTTTTTACAACATTGTCCATTTTCTCCTTTGTGATGTCTCCCAATGCCTTTAACCTATAAAATCCTACATCATATAAAGATGAGAAAAATACTGACCTAAATTTTAATCTAGGTTTCTTAAGTATTCAATCAGTGTGAGGCAAGCCAACTGTTTACTAACAAAACTAAAACATTCTCAATGTGGGCTGATTTATATATTTTGATGGACAACTAGGCCTTTCTTTTTCTAGTCCTAGGCTCAGCTGAAAGCTATTACAAGTGTGGATTAAGGGTAAATCTCTAACACTTATGAATCAGAACTTTTATTTTTCTACAGAAATATTTAATTAACATGAAATTCTTATTCACTGAAATGAATGGAATTCTATAATGTACAGCTGGTTAACAAAAGCTACTATTAGCAAACCACAGATTATTTACCTTCCCCTAAGACTGACCAGCAAGAAAGTAATCAATAGATAATCATGGGAATGAGAGTGGGGCGCCTCAGTGGCTCAGTGGGTTGAAGCCTCTGCCTTTGGCTCAGGTCCTGATCTCAGGATCCTGATCTCAGGGTCCTGGGATCGAGCCCCACATCGGGATCTCTGCTCAGTGGGGAGCCTGCTTCCCCCAGTCTCTGCCTGCCTCTCTGCCTACTTGTGATCTCTCTGTCAAATAAAGAAACAAAATCTTAAAAAAAAAAAATCATGGGAATGAGATTTTTTAAATCTGTTAATGCAATTAGAGCTTATATTAAGAACTGTGAAAAGTCAGTTGTAAGGCTTCCAATCAATGTTATGAAGTTAAGATTAAAATTTTACTAACCAGTATAAGCCAACAAAAAACACTGGCAAAGCTGTGGTACTTCCAGACTGCCTGGTAAGTCTAGATTCAGGAGCTGAAATATTCCTTTTCTTCAGTTCTTCTACCAGTAGCCCCATGGGATTTATTATCTTCCAAATCTCAAAAAGTTCTTTTCCAGTCATCTGAGTAATTAAGAAGTCCTGCATATAAAAATACAATTTATACATTTAAAGTAGTATAAAGAAAATAAGGAATGTAATCAAAGCACACTTTTAACAAAATTTAAAACTTAATGGGAATTGAAAAAGACAAAATGTATTACTCCTTTTCATATCCATATAATTCTTCATGTAAGTTTTCTTACAAAAATCATAGTTGCTGCAGACAACATGATATTCTGGCAAGAGTACTCTAAAGATTCCACAAAAAAGTTGCCAGAACTGATACACGAGTTGTCAAGTCTCAAGATAAAAAAAATCAACATCCTGAAATCTGTTGCACTTTTATACACCAATAATGAAGCAGCAGAAAGAGAAATCAAAGAATAGGTCTCATTTGCAATTTCACCAAAACCCGTAAGATACCTAGGAATAAACTTTTTTTTTTTTAAGATTTTATTTATTTGTCGGAGAGAGAGAAAGAAAAGAGCAAGTACATGTACAAGCAGTGGGAGCAGCACAATGTGGGACTGGATCCTAGGACACTGGGATCATGACCTGAGCCAAAGGCAGATGCATAACCAACTGAACCACCCAGGCATCCCCTATCTAGGAATAAATTTAACCAAAGAGGTAAAAGATCTGTACTTCGAAAACTACAGAACACTTATGAAAGAAACCGAAGATGACAGAAAGAAACCGAAAAACATTTTTTGTTCATAGACTGGAAGATCAAATATGGTTAAGATGTCTATACTACCCAAAGCAATCTACACATTCAATGTAATCCCTATCAAAATACCACCAGCAGGGGCGCCTGGGTGGCTCAGTGGGTTAAAGCCTCTGCCTTCCGCTCAGGTCATGATCTCAGAGTCCTGGGATCAAGCCCCGTGTAGGGAATCTCTGCTCAGTGGGGAGCCTGCTTCTCCATCTCTCTCTGCCTGCCTCTCTGGCTGCTTGTGATCTCTGTCTGTCAAATAAATAAATAAAATCTTTAAAAAAAAATACCACCAGCATTTTTCAGTTAGAACAAACAATCTTAAAATTTATATGGAGCCACAAAAGACCCCGGATAGCCAAAGCAGTTTTGAAAAAGAAAATCAAAGCTGAAGGCATCACAATTCTGGACTTGAAGTTTTATTACAAGGCTGTAGTGATCGAGGCAGTATGGTACTAGGGCACCTAAGTGGTGTGGTCAGTTAAGCATCCAACGCTTGATTTCAGCTCAGGTCAAGATCTCAGGGTTGTAAGATCAAGCTCAGCTCAGCTCAGATTATCTCTCTTTCCCTCTGCCCCTCCTCACCCCCAAAATAAAATTAAAATAAAATAAATAAAAATTTAAAAAATAATAATGAAATAAATACATAAACAAATTTTTAAAAAGAGTATGATACTGGCACAAAAACATACATAGTTCCATGGAACAGAATGGAAAACTCAGAAATGGACCCAAAAAATATGGTCAGTCAACTAATCTTCAACAAAGCAGGAAAAAATATCCACTGGAAAGACAATAAATTTGGGAAAACTGGACAGCAACATGCAAAAGAATGAAGCTGGGCTACTTTCTTACACCATACACAAAATAAATTAAAAATGGATGAAAGCCCAATTGTGAAACAGGAAACCATCAAAATCCTAGAAGAGAACACAGGTAGCAACCTCTCTGACATAGGTTATAACAACTTCTTACTAGACACATCTCCAGAGGCAAGGGAAACAAAAGCAAAAATGAACTACTAGGACTTCATCAAGACAAAAAGCTTCTGCACAACAAAGGAAACAGTCAACAAAACTAAAACACAACCTTCAGAATGGGGAAAGACATTTGCAAATGATGTATCTGATAAAGGGTTGGTATCCAGAATCTATAAAGAACTTACCAAACTCGGCACACAAAAAAACAAATAATCCATTTAAGAAATGGGCAGAACACATTAACAGGCATTTTTCCAAAGACATACAGACACATGAACATATGCTTAACATTACGCACTGCCAGAGAAAGACACATCAAAACTATTTAAGATACCACCTCACACCAGTCAGAATGGTTAAAATTAAAAACACAGGAAACTACAGAAGTTGGCGAGGATTCGGAGAAAGGGGAACACTCTTACACTGCTGGTGGGAATGCAAACTGGTGCAGCCACTCTGGAGAACAGTACCGAGGCTCCTCAAAACAGAATTACCCTATGATTTAGCAATTATACTACTAGGTGTTTACCCAAACCATACAAAAATACTGATTCAAAAGGACACATGCATCCCAAAGTTTATAGCAGCTTTATCAACAGTAGCCAAATTATGGAAAGAGTTCAAATGTCCATCAACTGATGAATGGATAAAGTGGTGTACACACACACACATACATATTACTTAGCCATAAAAAAGAATGAAATCTTGCCATTTGCAATGGCATGAGTAGAGCTAGAGAGTATTATGTTAAATGAAATAAGTCAGCTAGAAAAAGACAGATACAAAATGATTTCACTCATATGTGGAATTTAAGAAAGGAAACAGATGAACCCAGAGGGGGAAAAGAGAGGCAAACCATAAAGGAGACTCTTAACTACAGAGAACCAACAGGGCTGCTGGAAAGGAGGTAGGCAAGGGAGTAGGTTAAATGGGTGATGGGTATTAACAAATACTCTGCCGAAGGCAGAGGCTTTAACCCACTGAGCCACCCAGGAGCCCCTACTAAATTCTACTCTTGAAACTACTATTACACTATACATTAACTAAATGGAATTTAAATAAAAACTTGAAAAAAACCACCACCAAAGTTCATAAAGGTAAAATCTTATCTCACAACTTAGAAATATATTTTTATCAGTAAGAAAAATATTTTTAAAACAAACGAATTAATGAATAAATAGTGGTAACTTCTGGCAGAAACTCCTATAATAGCACTTCACTGTCTAAATTCATGATTTAAAAAAAAATCATCTAAATAATTTCAAAATAACTTTCTTTGAAAACCATTAAAGACTTGATAATATTTTCAATTTATAAGACAAAAAAATAGAAAAATTATGACCATTCAAAGTAGAATTCATCTGCTAATAAAAAAAATTATCAGTGTTGACAGAAAATATGGGAACATGAATTGTCACAATACACTGCAATTAGTTCATGTTAACAAACACAGTATATAATAAAGGATGGGTGAATGGGGACAAGAGGGGAGAAATTTTAAAAAGAAAAATACCTTAGTTCACAAAATAGTTAATTTCGTTACAACACTTGCCCGAGCACTAGAACTCTATTTCGGCTTTATCAATAAATAATATTTATCACTGAAACTAATAGAACACTGAATGTTAATTATACTGGAATTAAAAAAAATTAAATTTATAGGTTCTCAATAGGGAACTTTGAATTTTCTAATGTATAGATAAAAGAGTTGTCTTATGAGACACATACAGTTAGTTACACTATGTATGGATCACTGGATTACTTCCAATATAGAATAACCAACTGCAGGGTGAAGGAAAAACAATGTGAATACCTAAGGTATTAGTAGGAATATAAAAAGAAATCCAGATTTTTTTGGTGATCACCTATGCCTCCTATTTTTCCCCACAGGAAAATGGTCTTATTAGTTTATTATTAGAACTTTCAGTGAGAGCACAAGTTGAATTATTCTAATCCCAACTCCCTAGAACAGTTTCTAAAATGCACATATGGGGGGTGCCTGGGTGGTGGATCTGGTTAAGCCTCTGACTCCTGGTTTTAGCTCAAGGTAACCTCAGAATCATGAGATGGAGCTCTGCACCAGGCTCCACGCTCAGCAGAGTCTACTTAGGACTCTCTCCCTCTGCTCACCCCCTAGCATGCACACATGTGCATGCTCTCTTTCTCAAATAAACATTTAAAAAAAAAAAAAAAAAGCTTTAGGTCTTTCTCAGAATTTGGTAGGGAGAAAAATTCACAGATCACCTTCTACAATCATATAACAAAGAAATGAATTACAACCTACTGTCCACCTCAAGCAGGCCCCAGCACGTGCAATTAAGCATTACTTACCCTGATGAAAAGAGCAGTTCTCTCAGGGCCACTGCTCTGTAGCAGGGCTCCAATCACTGCAAAGAAAGTCTGCTGTAAAACAGGTGGGGGAACTGGAAATTCTGCACTCAGTGTTAACTGCTCCACAGCCAAGTTTCTGGCCACGTGACATACCACTTCCTCACCAGTGAGAAAGTCAACAAGACTTTTAATGCCTTCAGTGGGCAAGTCTGGATATGCATCCTCAAGAAACTGTGTGAGGCAAGTTTTTGAAAAAGATGTCCCTTGTTCAGCGAGTTCTTCATTGTCTTTAAGATTCAGAAGAACAGCTTCTTTCTCTATTCCAAGGTTTTGGCGCTTGGCCTCCTCACTTTTAATATAGCAGGTATTAACAAATGCAGTTTTGAGAAGATCTAAGGAAAAGGTTTCTTGTAACCGATGTCCAAATGCTTGTATTTCAGCATGGTAATCCCAGTTGGGCTTCTCTGAACTAAAAATGTAAAACAGAAGACAGTAAGAGATGGTAAAGAGAGCAATAAGATACTACAATAACGTGAAAACTTTAACTGAGATGCAACTTTATTGATTATGTAAAGGAAACAAAGAAAAGACTGAGTTTCATTTTAACACCACACTTTGATTTTCTGAAAGTTAAAATTTAAGTCAGATGATTACTCGTGCTTCTTTGCTATATATATTGGTGGATTCATTTTGCCTTTGAGCCAACTGCCAAATGTAAGTTCTTCAACATCAGAAATTAAGCCATTACCCTATCTTTTTGAGACTTTATTTCTGCTATAACCATGGAATTGTGCTTTATATGTAGGTACGAAATAGGAGTTATAATTTCACAGGCTCAAACTCTAAACAATAAGTACGCTATATTTCTCATATTTTATTAAGTTTTAAAAACCCCCACTTAAGTTAGCATCTAATATCATTACAAGTAGATTAAAAGTTCGTAAGCATTCCCAAGAATGCTAAAAGGTCTTTCTAAAAAGAGACAGTAAAATCCAAATAAAACTCTTTTAAGTAAAAATGGGTAAGAAAAAAAAATAGGTAAGAAAATACAAAGATCTTGGTTATAAGTCATAAAATGTATGTTAACCTCTACAATCCCTAGTTTCTTTCAACTGTAAAAGCCAAAAGTGACTAAGCTCACAATAATCAAAGAAGCGTGAGTTAAGAGATACTTTTTTCTGCCTATTAGGAAAATAACTTAATATTGTTTTGAAAGAGTATAGGAATATGAACACATATATTCCTACTGACAGATGTATAAGTTGGTTCAACTTTGGGGGTGGGGCAGCAATATTAAAGTAGTTATCAAAATTTCACACTAAATTTCCCAAGGAGTAAGAACTTCAAAGCTAATCACTGTTCCATCGGTTGTAATAGCAATAACATGGAACTCAAATACCTACAAATGGAGTCATATTTTACATCGCCACGACTACATGTCAAAGTCACATTTTTAGAGAACAAGATTCAAGACCTCAGGTATAGCAGATGTCATTTGGAGCTATGAAGCTGTCATTTCATGCCACACTACTGGCCTTCTTTGTCAAGCTACTGCCAGACACTACTGGAACAAGACTAAGAAGAAACAAGATTAATTGGGGCAAGAAAGCTAAAGCTCAACTGTTTTCCTTCTATCCTGGCAAACAGACTTGTAGTTGCACGTACTTAATTTTGCTCTTGCAATGCTGTGCAACGGCTTCTCCCCTCTCTTACCCAGGAACTCTCAGCCATTACGTGAGAAACGACACCCCCAAGCCTACATAAAGGTTAGTTAGCCTCTGCAGGCGTCATTTCTCACAACTCAGTTAACAGGCTCTAAATAAGAGTTCCGAAGCGTCGGGGCCAGCCCCGCGCTCCACGCCGAGGCAGAAATTCATTCCCTGTGCCTCAGCCCACGCCTCCACGTTCCACCGGTGTCCCTACGGCAAACGTCCTAGGCTCAAGCCAGGCGCGCTTTAACGAGGAACAACCCTCCAGGCAGCCGCCTGGTCCTCGACGCCCACCCCGACCCCTTCCGAGGAGGCTCCTACCGGCGCACCGGCGGCGGCGGGCACCGGAGCAGGCGCCATCGCTCTAACTCCTTCTGGAAGCGGAAGGCGGCACGGAATCCCTTCTTCATGCCCCGAACTGGTGGGACGAGAGTGGGAGGGGCCGGTGACAGGAGGCAGCGAGGCCCCCGCAAAAGCACTCTCCCCAAACCGGCCATTTCTCGGGAAAAGCAATAGAGGGCGGAAGGAAGAAAGCCGGACCAGTGTCTCCGTTACACAGTCCCCCCGGAATTGGGCTAGTTGAGCGAGATCCGGGCGGGGCTAGTACCCGGGGGCGGGCGGCTGCCGTTGAGTTTTACTGCGCATGTGCGAGCTCTGGTTCCTGCCAACCCAAAGATGACTTTTAGGTGAGCGGGGAGTGGGGGGAGTTTGGATCCGGAAGTGTGTGGGAGTTGTTTCACCCTCAGTTGCTTTCTTGTTCTTTCCTTTCTCATTAGCGCAAAAACCCTTTTCACTCTCAGTCTAAAGAAAACACGTGAAAGTCTTAATAAAAGAAAGCACTTCTTGTCAATGTATATGTGTTCAGTCTTAAGAGTTACAGACCATCAACCCTGCCACTATTTAGGAGCGAATATTTACCCAACATGTCTCCAGAAAACTTCTTTTCAGGAGCCCTAGACTAAGCGATATTAACTTAACCAAAATTTCAATTTATAATAGTACAAACTTTTTAAAGCATCCCCCCCAAAAAAAACTGAAAAAATATATAAAAATGAGAACAGTGGGATTATAAGGGGTTCTTTCCCCTTTATATTCCACTTTTTAGTGGAAACTTTCCTACCAAACTGTTCATATAAATGTTTTGCTCTAATATTAATTCACAAAGGAAGACTTCTCTGAATTTCCAATTTTGAGTTGCAGGCTCAATATCTAGACCCCAAAAGATACCTGTTTCTGTGGTCTCTCTACTTGTTCATGGCATCAGTGTCGCCCCACAGTTACCCAGCTTGGACTACTATGTCTTCAATTATTCCTTTTCCACAAACATCCACTTTTGTCTAGGTGTCACATCCTTTTTAAATTTCTGCAGCAGTTGGCTACCTGATGGTGATCCTTACCTCCTCGCCAGACCTCCAAACACATCTTGCACCTTCCTCTCTTCCCCAGACACTCTTCATCTTCATTCATCTCCCTGAAATGCAGACCCAGGGATGTTACTACTTAGCTCAAGAATCTCTAATATTAGGCTCTGGCAAAGGTTCTCCCCTTGACCAAACTTTAGTCAGACTCCCCTAAGCCCTCTTTGTAACGAGGCTTCAACCTTAGGTTTTGGTGTCTGTCGGGACTGCATAGCCCACTTGCAGCAAGAATCCTAAGTCAGTTTAGAAAGGCTCCCCCACGGGGCACCTGGGTGGCTCAGTGGGTTAAAGCCTCTGCCTTCCGGGTCATGATCCCGGGGTCCTGGGATCGAGCCCTGCATTGGGCTCTCTGCTCCGCAGGCAGCCTGTTTCCTCCTCTCTCTCTCCCTGCCTCTCTGCCTACTTGTGATCTCTGTCTGTCAGATAAATAAATAAAATCTTTAAAAGAAAAAAAAAAGCAAGGCTCCCCCACCCTTAATATATGATTACCCTTAATATCTAATCAAATTCATCACCCACCACTGTCCCCTGGTGAAACCTGATCACTCTGGCCTGCCTTCAGAAGAATCCTGTTGGTTTAGCTAGAATCCTGGCCCCCACCCTTGCCCTTGATGCTTCCACTTAGTTCAGTGTTCATGGACACCTCCCAGCCCCCATGGTTATAATTTCCCCTGGTCCATGTTGTATTTGGAATTGAGCTCAGTTCCATACAGAGTTCTCTTTTCCCTTATCGCAACAGTTCCAGAATAAAATCTGTTCTTAACTATCGTCTAGCTCTTGTTTTTCTTTGATAGATCATACAACTCAAGGTCTCTTAGCTTAACCTTTCAAGAGGGAAAATCTGAATGGTTCATTAGCCTGGAAAAGGGTTCTCTTTGGGGAGGGAGAGAGGAAATGGCAGGTTGGCACATATCATAAAACAAGCTGATGGATTTCTGGGTGAAGCAAATTCTCGAAGAAGGGATGAAAGAAGATCATGACTGGTCTTTGTGTTTCAATAAATTTACACTGCATGTTAAAAAAGTTCACTGAACATTCATTCATCAAATAAATGGATTATAAGCACAGGAAACTATTATTTCTGTAATAGTCCACTTAATGGGAGAAATAATCTAATAATCTAGTTGAAGCAAACAATGTTATATTAAAGTGAGGTGTCTCTGCATTGAGAGTTTCTCAGTAAATACAATGAGAACATTGTTTATGGAACCAAAAATGTAGGGTCTCAGAAAGTTTTTACCACTAACTCACAGAGTTGAGGAATTAGCCAGTTTTTAAAATTCATTCATGAATTTGTTTATTTTTTCAATTTGTTTATTATTTTTTCATTTGTTTATTTATTCAATAAATGGATAATAGTCCCGTTATCCAATAAAGGGACTACATGTTTCTAGGACCCAGGCCCAGGAAACATACCCCGCCCAGGGCGGCCTGGTACACTTCATTTACACCCCTTCAAATCCCAATTTTATACGTTCAGAAGAGGCCTCTCTGCTCTTCAGTTGTGTATACAAAACTCCTGCACCTGATCATCCACTAACTCCTCCACCTGGACATCTACAGGCCCTTCGAGCTTCATATATCCAAAACCAAACTCCCTGTCTTCTTGCCCAAATACCTTCCCCAGACTGTTCCATTCCTCTGGTTGGTCATCCCACAAATCCTGGCTCCTCTTTCTTTCATACCCCACATCCAACAAAGCTCACTGGCCCCACCTTCCAGAAATATCTAGACTCTGCTGTCTTCTCACCATCTGCAGTCTGTGCTAAACCATCATCCACTCTCAACTGCCTTATTTTATTAGCCTCCCAACTGACATCCTTGCCTTTTAAAACTAAAGGCAGAACAAGGCAGTTTTCTGCCTTCAAATTCCTCCACTGGCTTCCCATCTCACTTAAAGGAAGAGCAAAAGTCCTTACCATAACCTCAGGGCTTAACATGGTCCGTCTGGTGACCCTTCTTCCTCATCTCTCTGTATTCCTCACTCACTCTGCTCCAGCCACACCAGCTGCTTTGCCAGCCCTGGAAAACCGCACTTACCTCAGGGCCTTAGCACTTGCTGTTCCTTTCCAGGAAAGGAGATCTTCCATATTTCTATATGGTTTGCTCCCTTCTCTTCTTCTTTGCTCAGATGTCACCTTCCCCATGGGGCCTTTCCTCAGGCTGCATTCTCTGCAAGCAGATGCTGAGACAGAGATTGGTGTGCAGGGTATTTATTAAGCATTCATAGCTGTGAAGAGAGGCAGCGGTAACAGGATTAGGCAGGAGAAGTAAGTAGTCAGCTGAAATACAGGCCTGACAAAACCTCATCCAACCTGGGAGAGAGCTCTATCAGTGTGTCCTGCACCAGACCAACATGGCCAGGCCTTTATAGTCCTTTCTCATTTAGTTACTGAATTTTGTCTGTGCCATGAAGGGCATGGCCAAGCCATGGTGGCTCCCTTCTTCTGAAGCCGACCCTGAGGGAGCTGCAGGCCAAGAGTGTTTGCTGATTGCCTCCCTTGTATGAAGGCAATCTGTGTTTAAAATTACAATTAATTACAATTTTTAATTACAATTAAAATTGTAATACCCTTAATCGTCCTTATCACCCTTCACTGTTTTATTTTTTCATAGCACTTAACACCTTTTAATATACTATGTAACTTAGTTATTTATTTTATTATCTGATTCTTTTACTGGAATATACGTTCTAATGGACGAGTGAGTTTTGTGTCTTTGGAACACAGCTGCATGCAGAATGGTGCCTGGCTCATAGCAGGCATTCAATAGATATGTGTTGTTTGAAACTGTCATTTAGTAGCCTGTCTAATAATCATACTGTAAAAGCCTTGCAAGAACCATGTCTTTTTTTTTTAAATTTTATTTATTTATTTGACAGAGATCACAAGTAGGCAGAGAGGCAGGCAGAGAGAGAGAGAGAGAGAGAGAGAAGCAGGCTCCTTGCAGAGCAGAGAGCCCGATGCGGGGCTCGATCCCAGGACCCTGAGATCATGACCTGAGCCAAAGGCAGAGGCTTAACCCACTGAGCCACCCAGGCATCCTGCAAGAACCATGTCTAATTCATCTTGCCAGCATATGGTCCTTAGTAGGTGTATAATACATGTTTGTTGAATAAATGAATAATGAATGAAATAATGAAATAAATGAATAAATCCACTAATGACTATTTTGTGAAACACATGTGTAATTTAAAATTCATTAGCTATATTAAAAAATAATGAGAAACAGGTAATATTAATTTTTAAAATATCTAACTCAGTATATCTAAATTTTATCATTTCAACATGTAAGCGATATGAAAATTATTAATGAAATATCTTTTTGTTTTGTTTCATACTGAGTCTTTAAAATTCGGTGTATATTTTGCCCCCATACCATAACTCAATTTGGACTAGTCACATTTTAAGTGTTGGATAGCCCTGTGTACCCACAACTGTATTGGAATTCTGCAGTTCATTAGTCAGAATAATACAGTGTTGGGGGGAGTGTGGGTTGGAGAAGGGAGGTCTCCAGGGTCAATGATTTTCTGGGTCCCCATCATGACCCTTTAACTTAGCTGCTGATGTGCTCCAGCCAAAAGCTACCTGAAACACATTCATAGTTGAACATGTTGGGTTGGTTGCTAATTGGCAGAAGGCATATGATGGGAACTATGGGGCATTGGTGAATGAAAGAACTTATTGTGGGACTTAGGTTTCTATTAGGTGATTTCAGGGAGGGTTTAAGGAAGAAGGGTTTTCCTCTGGACTGGGCTGGATGCTGTCATGAAACGGGGATAATTCTATGATTGGAGGTTTTAATTTGGTCTAGAGGGAGGAAGACTAGGCAGAAGCTAAAGCTGTAATTGGTAAAGAAACAGGAGTCACTCTTATTGGCCAGAATAGAGGAATATTTGTTCATTTTCATGGCTTGAACAATTTCATGTTTTGCTGTGTTTATATATGATTATAGAGTGGCATTGTCTAATGTTTATGTTCTGCAAGAACCAGCTGTGAGCACCAGGCCAGCTCCCAGCAATGCAGACGCCTGGCTCAGAGTACCAAGCCAGCTCCTGGAGTTCTAGAGCTACTTTTCTCTTTCTAATAGATGTGCGACTTTAAGCAAGTGATTTAATTTCTCCATGGTCCAGTTTTTTTGTCTCTAAAATGAGAATACAAGAACACTCACCTCTCAATCTCTTAAAGTTTATTAGCAGCATTAAACAAGACAATCCATGTAAAGAAACTGGAATAGTGCCTGGTTTATAGTCACCACTCAATGAGTGTCCCTGACTGTCATTCAAGGATTCTAAACTGCCCTATATTTTTTCAGAATTCCAATATCTTGGAACGTCTTCCAAACAATGGCTTCTTAGAATAAACACAAAGTAGTAGTATTTCCATTAGGCTCTGGTTTGGGAGACAATTCCTCATCCCCTCCATCTGCTCAATCCATTCCTGGGTAAATGCCTTCACTTTTCAACCTTTATCACTTTCCGCGTCCGCGGCAGGCGCCCTCTGGGGCGCTCCGCCTGCCTTCGGAGTTTTTGGCTGCGCGGCTTCCCCAGGCAATACGGTCTGGGGCGGCAGCACTCGGGAGCTTACGGCGGCGCAGCGCCCATGCGGCCCGGGAGCCGGAGCAGAACCCGTGCGTCCCCGCCCGCCCGGCCGTCAGCTGATGGGCCGCCCGCCGGGGAGGCCGCCGCCGCCGCCGCCGCGCGAACATGGCGGCCGAGATCCACTCCAGGCCGCAGAGCAGCCGTCCGGTGCTGCTGAGCAAGATCGAGGGGCACCAGGACGCCGTCACGGCCGCGCTGCTCATCCCCAAGGAGGACGGCGTCATCACCGCCAGCGAGGACAGGTAGGGCCGGCGGGCGGTGCGCGGGCCGAGACGCGATCCGGGCGGCCCGTACTCCCGCAGGCGACGGGGTGTGGGGGCAGTAGGGTCGGCGGTCTCCCTCTCCGCGTGGGGGCGTCCTCGGCCCCCGGAATTGCGCCGCGCCCCTCCAGTCCGGGATCTTCACCCTTTAGCTCGAGACCCTCGTCCCACCGCGCTCCTCCGGACCGCCCCGCGGTCCTACTGCGTCTTTCCAGCCCAGGACCCCAGTCCCAGTGCGCCCCTTCAGTCGGGAACCCCCACCGTGCCCCCGTAGCCCGGGATCCTCCCCCCTTGTAGCCCGGGACCCCTGACCCGCCCCTCTAGCCCGGGACCCTCATCCCCTTGAGCCCCTCCAGTCAGTGACCCCCCACCCCATCTGTTTGGGTCGGGATCCTCACCCCCTCCAGCCTAGCAACCCTGTCCCACCGCGCCCCTTCCAGTGCGGGACTCCCGTTCCTGCTCTCCTTTGTGGGGTTTTGCTTGCTCCTAGAAAGCGTCGCGACCTCTATGGGGTGGGGGTGGGGTGGGGGGCGCTTGGCTGTCGGCGGTCAGTTCCAAGCTTTGGAGCCAGGAGTACTGGCGGCAGTGCCAGGGATTCCCTTCTCTCAGCAGAACTTCGGGGCTTTCACTCTCTTCCCTACTCTAGGGTTGACAACACTTTTCGCACAGCACCGGCTCCCTAGATCAGTTATTTTTTTTTACAGCTGCTATTACCATCTGAACTCTTATTTACTACATAGTTTTTTGGGTGTTTTTTTGTTTGTTTTGTTTTTTTTAAAGAGACTTATTTTTGAGAAGGTTAGATGCTTTTATTTCAAGGAAAAATTTATTTTCCACCGTTAATGGAAAACCAGTATCATTTGCCATAAAGAATTAAACTCATAGCTAAAACATGTCTCTATGCACCTAAAGTCACTTCTTTCCAGCTCATTGGTCGGCCCAGGGCTGTGTGATTGGATTGAAGACATATTATTTGTATTAAAACTTTAGTGTTTTTAAAACCTTAAGTCTTTAAAAGGTTTGTGGCTTTACGGTGGGAAATTTGGAGGAAATGACTGATGTTTGCAGAGTGAAATTGTGTTTCCTTGCTACAATGAGTGCTCTTAAATGGTGATATTTCAAAAGTCATAAAAGCCTTCTGGAAGGTGGGAGGTACTTGCTGTCCCCTTAGAGCTGACAGCATAGTCCACCCCTCTGCAGTCATAGCTTTTGAAGTACCGTTTAGGGGCCTGTCCTGATTGGGAACAGAAAACCTGAAGCCTCCAGTGCCTACTTGACCTTTGTATTTTGCTTTTTGAGTCCTTTTATTGTAAGCAGGCAGTAGTCTCTCCAGTTCATTTGCATGTAGCTAACTTCAAAGGAGGTGGGGAGCAGTTGGAAAGACCTGGGTGTTGGTGTGCAGAAGCTGTAAGGGAAAGGAAGAAGGGGGAGGGGGCATGAGCCACAGGGAAAAGAAGGGAACGTGGGGGAAAAAAAAAGAGGCAAAGGACACAATAATGATATTTGCACGATATGAACTTAGACGCAGACAACATTTTATAAAACTTAGCTATCTTATTCAGTAAAATATCTTATCCGTGACTCATGCATGTTGGATAAATTGCTGAATATTTGAGATTACTGGCCAGGAGCAGTGCTGATAAAAGTTTTATGGAAAGTGATTACTTAGCTGCTCTGGGACTGAAATGTTCTGGGGGAGCCTTAGATCAGCTCATTTTTTCACTGGGGCACAGCAGGGCTCTTGCTGATGACTGGACCAGATGATGCTTGGAGTCTTGTGTTTCTAATTTGTGTTTCAGGCCCCCTGGAGCTTCCTTGAAGGTAGGGCATTTTTGAGCAGGTGCCTTACTTTATCAGATTTATGAAGGCACTTGGCTATGGGTTTTTGTTGTTGTTGGATGTAGTGCTGTGTCTTTACATTGTCATATATATGTGTCATCCTCTTCAATCATTCATTCATACATTCATAGATTCATTGATTCATAGATTTAGAAATACTGTACCAATTGAGTCCAGGCTCAGGTAGTAGAGCAGGGATCAAAAGTCACAGCACCTGCCCTCCTGACTTCTGATTCATTGATTTTTATGGCCCTTGACCTGATGGAACCAGCATATTAGGGAAACAGAATACTGACCACCCTTATTCATCAAACAAGCATTTATTAGACATTGGGCTGGATCTGTGGGGTAGAACGACAGTGATGCCAGAATCTCTGTTTCCAAAGGGCTGGACAGACCGGTGAGGAGGTGGCCCTGTGCTCTCAGCTTTCAGGGTGTTGGGGAGACACAGAGGAAAGAGTGTCCTTGAGGGCCAGGGTTCAAGGAAAGCCTCAGGAGATGTCACTGGATAGAGGAGTGGACTGTGTGAAGGAAAGAGGGTGCACAGACCTGCTCCAGGCAGATGGAAAGAACAGGATGCAATGAAGAACCACCGTTACATCTAGGTGACCAGAGCAAAAGGTGTATGAGTAGCCATGGCAGGGGAGAGTCCTGAGAGCTGGAGGGCCTAGTGTCCAGTTTTGGAAGGGCCTTTCTTGTGCACCACTCTTAGGAATTGGACTTCAGATTGCCGGTAGTAAGGAACCATGAGGTGACAAAGCAAAGCAGGTGACATGATCAGAATTTATACTTTGGAAATAACAATGGCTAACCTTTTAACCTTTTCAGTAGCTCCAAAATTCAGTGTATTCTAAAAGTCACAGGTAGGTTAGTTAGTTTGTTTGTAAACTGGGCCTGAAAACTCACTGGTGCAAAAACTCACTTGGCCTGAAGAGACGAGACTGTACTCTTTATTTATCCCGTGCTGTGTGAGTGCTCATGCATTCCCCTGCAGAAGCAGCCGTGCATGTAACCTCAGGGGCTGTCCCCAGGCCCTGCTGGGGGTGTTTGGAACAGAGGGTGGGTTTATGCATCCCACTGCGTGGGCCATTAACGTTTAGGAAATGGAGGCACAAAGGATCCTGAAGTCACTCCCCAAGGCCTTGTAGCTAGTAAGTGATTAGATGAAGATTTGAACCCAGGTCTGATTGGGAGGCTCTGGTTCTTTCTGCCATCATCCAGCTGCGTGTTTGGGCAAAGTGAATCCAGGCAGTATCGGTCAACGATCAACTGTTCCGGCAGCAAGTGTAAAATACTAGGATTCTACCTTTTGCTATGATTCAGTTATCCTTCCTTCTTTCAGTTTTTTTGTTTTTTTAAACAAAGCTTACACCTTTTCTGTATAACTTCTGCTTTAATGCTCAGAACACTAACTCTTAACATTTAAAGTAGGCTCCAGCCAAAGTTAATTCGTTTTATAAATGCTAAAAGCAGCGGGAACTGGCTTGAGAGCATTTTGAGAGGAAAAATGAAAGATATGAGGGTCACCTGAAGTTAGTGTCCAGTTTTCTAAACTAGGCCAGTGTTCTCAAAGAGGGGTGATTTGGGCCCACAGGGCAGTTTAGCAGGGTCTGGAGACATTTTGGTTGTCGCAACTGGAGGAGGGTATTGCTGGCATCTAGTGGGTGGAGGCCAGAGATGGGGCACAACATCCTGTAAAGCGCAGGACACCAAGTACCTCGCGAAAAGAATTACCAGCCCCAGATGTCAATAGTGCCGTGTTTGAGATACCCTGGGTTAGGCTTTGTGTAGTTATTTATCTGGTCTTTCTCGACAGTGGTTCTCAAACTTGAGCCTATATCAGATTCTGACACTGACGCTGGAGTGGGGCTTGAGAGTTTGCCTTTCTTCCAAGTTCCCAGTGATGTTGATGCTGATGCTGCTGGTCCACGAACCCCACTTTGAGAACCACTTTCTATCAGAGTTTCTTGTCATGGTGCTTGCCTGCGTAGGCCCACTGGGGGTGAACACTATGTACTTTGCATTCTTTTCTGTCAGTTTCTGGGATATATTTACCTGGAGTCATTTAATTGTACCCATTGATTTCCCATTAAAACCAAACTGTGGGGGCACCTGGGTGGCTCAATGGGTTAGGCCTTTGCCTTCAGCTCAGGTCATGATCCCAGGGTGCTGGGATCCAGCCCCGCATTGGGCTCTCTGCTCAGCAGGGAGCCTGCTTCGCCCTCTCTGCCTGCCTCTCTGCCTACTTGTGATCTCTGTCTGTCAAATAAATAAATAAAATCTTTTAAAAAAATAAAAAAAATAAAACCAAACTGTGTATGACAAATGTGAAAACACACAATCCCCTCAAAGAGTGTTAAACCCATGTGGAACACTGAGCCTAATTCCATTGTACCTGGAGTCACTGGAAATGGTTTGGCCTGTGAGCTTACGGGTCTGATCTGAAATGTTGGAGTTCCTGTGCCACAAAGGGTTAACAGAAAATGGCAACTCCTCTCTTGTGTGCATTCATGTAGATTTTGTTAGAGTCATAATTACCCCAAACTCCTTTGTCACACTAGACCTGAATTTGTGTTTTTAACTTTAGTTTGCAGTTGCTTGAACTTGGGAACTGCTGTTTTCCTGCTTGCCAAGTACGCTACGTTTGTAAATCTTAAAAAAAAAAAAAAAATTCTTGAATCAATAAAATAGGACAGCCTGTCTCTCTCTCGAGTCAGGAAACTGTAAAAGTAAAAGTACTAACCTGAGTGGTAAGTTGAGGAATTTGAACTACAGCAATCATTTTGCGGATAGTGGGAACAGAAAACGAGACTCGGCTTTCTGAACAGAACTGAAATATGGTTAGACGGTGAGAAACCCATTCCCTGGACACATCTGCCTTTTGATCTTTTTTTTTCCTATGGACTGCATCACAAATTTCTTAAGAGTCAGTGGAAGGGTAGAATTTTTAAAAGAAAAAACTTTATGATAAAGCCTTAGAAATAAGGCAAGGCTGCCGTGTTCAGGTTTGGAAGACAGTTGGAAGATGAGCAGACTTATGCCCTTGCATCAGGGTCTGGAGGCCGTGATTGATTTCTGCGAGGAACTCAGTTTCCTGGCCGCAGTCAAACAAAGGCAGATCTCGTGTGTTTTGGACGTTGCACTTAGGCTGGTAAACCGTAACAATTAGAGAAATCCAACTTTTAACATATATGGGTACATCTACGTTTCTTACTGCTGTTATTTTGACGTACTTGTTTCCTTTTAGACACTTCTAAGCATATTAAGGTAGTTTGAGGGAAAAATTATATATTTACTAACTGTTCACATGGAAGCAATTTTGAATCAACAACTTGATTTTTAAGCGTTACACTTCAGAGAAAGCCTGGCATAGCTGGAAGCCGTTGGCTTTTACAGAAACCCGGGGTGTTAACTGCTGTGTTTTTGTTGTCACGCAGTGCCTAAAAGTAGACTCTTTGATTTGTGTTAGAAAATAAAACGAAGAAGTGAGAAGGAAGGAAGCATTTATTCCTCTGTTGTTAGGGTGGCCCTTTACTGTGAGGATCACTTTCTTTTTATAGCATAGTCAAGAGCGGATTCTCGATCAGAATGCCTGAGCTTGAATCCCAGCCATGTGACCCGGGGGGGGGGGTTGCTTATTCTTTCTGTGCCATGGTTTTCTCATCTGCAAAATGGGGATAGAACCTGCCCTGAAATTGGATTAATTAATATTCAAAGTGCATCGAACAGTGGCCAGCACAGGGAAAGCACTGTGTATGTGTTGGCCATTATTATTTCCCACGGAATTATTTTAATCTCATCAAAAGCTAAAGAGTTTGCTTTGCGTGTGTATGTGTGTAAATTAAAAAAAAATTCTGAATGAAGTAGCACAATAACAATTTTGGGAGTCACTTACAAACCTAAGTTCTTGTAACTGTCTTTGAGTCGTGTCTTCTCATCATTTCCATATTGGTCAGGAGTCATTTCAGTCATGAGTTTTCTGTTATAAAATCTTTGCCCTGCTGTGTTCGGGGGCCCCAAGACCACCCCTCAGTTCATTGATTCATTAGGAGAACTGCCAGCATATGGTCGTCCTCAGGGCCATGATTTATTACAGCGAAAGGACACAGACAGAACTGGTGAGGGAAAGGTATGGGGTGAAGTCTGGAGGAAAGCAGCATGAGCTTCTGGGAGTCCTAACCCGTGTAGAGTCACACAGAAAGTGCTTCATTCCTCCAGCATTGACTTCTGACCACACACGTAAAGTATTGTCTCCCAGGAGGCTCATTAGCAACTCTGTACCCCTGCTTTTACCAGGGGGCTGGTACCCTCTGCCTAGCGCTTGCCAAACTTCCAGACTCCCAGATGGAAAGCCGGTGGGCAGTGGTCTCTCAGCTGTTAGTTTGAAGGAATCAATAAACAGACCTGGTAGGAAGAAAGAAGTGTGGAACAGAATTGAAAATGAGGCTACTCTTCCTGAGTGCCTCAAACTTTGCTTTTGGGGGGTTAGTTTAACCTTGTGTCTCGAGACATGTAGGCTATGGATAGAGTTTGGACTTTTTTTTTTTTCCCCTAAGTTGAAGTGTTTAATGGACCCTCTGTTGACGCCTCCTGCCTGGATTGCTTCTGCTGCTAGAGGTTCTGATGGCTTTTTAGCCTTCTTGGTAGCACAGAGGTCACCAAAAATCATTTTGATGCTAACGGTGAGCAGATAACAACAGGAATGGTTCCTCAAGTAAAAAAGAAAACATGTGCAGGTAGAAAACCATCCGTCTGACTTTTGGAGAGGCATTACTCATTTAAGAGCTGCTGGAGGTGCCACGTAAGTGGCCTTCCTCTTGGGATTAGAAATCTGCCTGTGACAAAGTCAGGAGTCCAAGCGTCATCATCACGGGCAGTTAAAGCTGTTCAGAAAAAGAAAAAAAAAAAAAGCTGTTCAGAATTCCTTCCCTAGACTGTAGAAGGAGATGGAAATTTAAATTTTTCTCAGCCAATCTAATTTTCCTTGGGAAGGGCGGGGAATAAAAGATGGTTTCCCTGCCTTTCTGTTAAGATAGTCAGTTCAATAAAAATCTAGTGTTTCCCCCCTTTGTTACCAAAGGAGAAAGGCTTCTTTCCACAGCAGGAATGAAGAGGGCAGAGTTCAAGAGACTTGGCTGAAAGGAAACTGCTATTTACTTGATAAAAGCAGACTGCACTGATGACCATATCCTTTTCCTTCTCTTACAGGCTAGCATCCTGACGGTAGAGAAAGCACCGAGGCTTCCAGAGTTACACTTGGTGTCTGTAGCCCTGGAAGGTAGTTAGAGTAGGGAAGAATATCCTTTGCTGAAGGTAACAGAAATGTTTGGTGATTTATCAAGATATGAAATAGTATCAGGAGTCCTAAAAGTGACTGGGAAATCAGATTTCCTCAAACTTAACTAGTGTAAGAGTTTAAAAATACCAGGGCTTGGGCTTAATTTGTAACATATGCTGTCCTCTGTATTCTGTGTTTAATTGGTTAATTGAGTAATCCTTGTTTATCAGTTTATAATGTAAAAATGGTTGAATTGCTTTCATTTAGCTGTTTTGGGATAATTAGGGTGTTTTTTGAGAAATTTAAAAAGGGGAGCCTGGGTGGCTCAGTCATTTGGGCGTCCAACTCTTGAGTTTAGACTAGGTCTTGATCTCAGGGTCATGAGTTCAAGCCTTGGGCACCACGCTGGGCACGGAGCCTACTTCAAAACAAAACAACAACTGGTTTTAGAAATGCTGATGTGTCGGTCTAGACAGAATTTGGCCTTGTGATTTTACCAAAGCACTTGTGTGCTTTTTGAATCTATTTATCAAAGTGTGGGCGTGATTTTCAAGGTAATCGTATTGGAAAATAAACTGTATTGAATCCAGATGTCGGTCTCATGGAGTTTTAGGTTTAAAAGTGATACTAATCTGCACTCCCACAAGATGCTTTCGGGTTGGAGAGCCAGTGCTTTTCACAAGAACCGTGCTTGGAATCTATCTTCATTCCTCCTCTTTCTAGTTTAAGCAGATGAGGCTTTATAAAAGACTTGGTGATTTCCTACATTTTCAACTTGCTTTTAATGAGTGCTTATTCAGTACTTTTAAATCCTTGACACTCAGTAAAGGCCATATGCTATTTATACTTCATTTTAAGGTCAGAATCCTAAGTATTCTTCAAAGTATTTAGGGGCACCTGGTTGGCTCAGTCAGGTAAGCATCTGCCTTTGACTCAGATCATGATCCCTGGGTCCTGGGATCCAGCCCTGTGTCTGGCTCTCGGCTCAGTGGGGAGCCTGCTTCTCCTGACTGCTGCTCTCCCTGCTTGTGTGCGCCTGCTTTCTGTCTCTCTCTCTCTCTCTCTCTCTGTCAGATAAATAAAATCTTAAAAAAAAGGGGGGGGTATTCTATTTTTGGAACAGATAGCATTGTATCACTTAGTTATTGCTGTGAAACAAACCACTTCAAAATTCAGTGGCTTAAAACAGCAAGTACAGTTGACTCTTGAACAACATGATTTTGGACTGTGCAGGCCCTCTTCTATGTGGATTTCTTACAATATGGTACTATGAATGTATTTTCCGTTCTATTTTCTTAATAACTTTTTCTCTTCTCTAGCTTATTTTATTCTAAAAATAAATGCCCATTGACTGATGAATGGGTAAAGAAGGTGTGTGTGTGTATGTGTATGTGTGTATATATTTTTATATATATATGATATATATAATGGAACACTGGCCATTACAAAGAATGAAGTCTTGCTATTTGCAATGACATGGATGGAGCCAGAGTGTATTATGCTAAGCAAAATAAGTGAGAGAAAAGCAGATACTGAATGATTTCACTCATATGTGGAATTTAAGGGAAAAAAACAGATGAACATATGGGAAGGAAAAAAAAAAAGAGAGGGAAGCAAACTGTAAGAGACTTTTAACCATAGAAAACAAACTGAGGGTGTCTGGAGGGAGGGAGGTGGGGGATGGGCTAGATGAGTGATGGGGATCCACACTTGTCATGAGCACTGGGTGTTGTATGTAAGGGGTGAATTCTACTCCTGAAACCAGTATTGCACTATATATTAGCTAGGTTTGAATGAAAATTTGAAACAAAAAACAAAATACCTGTTAGTCACGAGAGATTTTGTTAAGTCACTGTTCCTGTTTAGCATAGAAATCAGGATTTCTTTGTACCAAATAAGAGCTTTGAAGTTAGACCTCGACTTTTCCACACTCTAGATTTGTTTGGAGGGAAAAAGTTACTTAATTCTTCATGTTTCCTTATTGTTTAGAGGTTACTGCTTTGGAGGATAAAATGTAGAATTTTCTAAAAAGAGTTTTTTTTTTTTTAAATTGTTTTATTATTTACCATATAAAAGCTGCTCGGCGTTGAATTATTTACTTTTGTAATGTCTTGAAATGTGAAATTTTCATCATCCTCTGATAAAAGAGCAATAAAATTGGACAAAACAACCAGACAAACTGATGTTGGTTTGTTTGATTTTAGGGCTTTGACTCTCCTTACTTTTGCTAAGTATAAAATGGAGGTCTTAGCTGTCATCATTGCCATGAGGATATGGCATCACGTTCTCAACCGACAGTAGCCTTTCCTGGATCCCGATGTGTTTTCTAGAATATAGGAAGTAGCTTTGTCTGCCACTACAGTTCACTGCTGTGAACTTAGAAGAAGTCAAGCAGGGACACGTTTATCAAGAGGCACGGTGCATTGCCTTGTGTCTTTCAGGCCTCGTGGCCCTGAGTCTTTTGGGGTCTTCTCTTTCCTGCCTTTCTGCATCTGATTCCTTCACCCAGCTGTGCCTCCTGCTCACTTCTCCTGGGGGGTGACATTCTCAAGGTTGTGTCCACATAGCACCTCTAGTCCTTGAGTCCTAGTCCATGGGTCCGTGTCCCCTTCTTAGCTCTGGGCGTGTGTGGCCCTCTGCACAGACCTCCTCCAGGCATCAGATCCCTGACTAGACTCGATGGGGGACCGACAAGCTCCAGACTTCAAGGCCTCACCCGTGGCAGGAGTGTCTGTTGAAGACAGAATCAGCCTCAGGGGAGAACTCTCAGGGAGGGATGACCAGAACCTCTTAGGCTCTGCCTTACTGAAGAGAAGTGGCTGCAGCCTGCTTGGAGTTGCCTCGGATTCTAGAGCCTGCGCTTGCCCTGGAGCTTCAGTCCGAGGCCTGTGTCACTGCTCAGCCTTGTTTGCTTGTGTTGGGAGTGATTTAATGGATGCATTCGTAGGGAGTGCACAGTTTTCACATTTATTTATTGATTGATTTTTAAAATTTTATTTACTTAAAAGAGAGAGAGCACAAGTGGGGTGAGGGGCAGAGGGAGAAGCAGACTCTCCGCTGAGCTGGGATCCTGACTCGGGGCTTGATCCCAGGATCCTGGGATCGTGACTAGAGCTGAAGGCAGACGCTTAACCCGCTGAGCCACCTAGGGGTTCCCAGTATTCACATTTAGATAGCTGCCTTGAAGCTGAACAGATACATCCTTGAGTGCCTGAGGGCTCGTGAAGAGTTGTTTAATTGTTGGCTTCTTGTTCTGCTTACCGAGTGGAGGTTGGGGACCCTGGAGTTCTCCGAGTCTCAGGACTCCAGGACCTCCCCCTCTCCCTGCAATGGAGCCGAAGGCCTCGGCTGCTTCACAGGTGTGTTCCCAGCCTAATTACAGCAGTTAGATATATCATTTTACATTATGCTCTTTCTTTTTTAACAGAAAAATGAACATTTCATAAACATTTTCTCGTGGGTTCATAGTCTTTGCAACTATTTTTGATGACTGCGTAAGCATACTAATTCAGTAGCTTATCTGAACTCATGATTTTCAGAACTATTTGTAATGGTTATGTCAACTGTTGAATTAATATGACATTAATCCATTTCATTATTTAACATTTCCCCCCAATTTTTACTCCTTGGAATGATGCTCATAGGAACTTTTTAGTAATGTGTAATTCTTTTTTTCCTATTAAATAATTTCTTCAGACTCATTTGCCAAGCGTGGAATTCCTAAATCACTTTTTGTTGCCATTACTATTAGTAGGAGTGGTAGCAGCCGTATTAGTTAGGCAGGAAACGTTTTTCTTAGTATATGGAACAAATTCTGGCCGAAGAGTGAGTTCTGATTTACAGCGCTGGCAGAAAATTATGAGAGCCCTAGAAATGGCATTTGTATTACTGTTTTCACTTACTCATTTGCTTAGCCCTCCATGGCGATACATTTTAAACACATTTCAGTTGGAAATACTTAAAATAAAAAAATACCATCCAGCTTTGGCTTCTCCTTTACCTGGAAAACAAGCAGATCATCCACCTAGCTGAAGAATGACAGACAGGTGAAGTGATGGTCACAGTGGGCGTCCGGCGTGATCATACATGTATCACATTACCATCTTACATAGAAACAGCTTTTCTCACCTACCCTTGGAAAATACTGCAGCTATATGTAAGCCCAAGCCTCTCTAATGAGGAGGGCACAGGAGATCAGTGTAGGTAACAGTAGCATGGAGATCTCTGGAAAAATTTTATGTAGGCTCTGAAAGAAATGACACATTTCCTTTCTAAGTACCTTTTGGAAAACTATCAGACTATTGTTTTAAAATAACTTAAAAATAGAGCCTGGCAAAGGTGAACATGTTTCTAAGGTTTTGGTTTTAAGGAAAGACATTTTTTTTCAGATTGGCATGGTCTTAGAATCTCAAAGAAAACCCATCCACTAAAAAAATGGCTAAAATAAGCAGCAAGCAAAGCATAAAAAACGAGTTTAGGTGAGTGGGTGTAAACTTGTCAAAATATTAAAGGAAAAGTTAAGCTGTTATATTTTAATATAACTCAGAGTGGCATAGACATTCAGCTAGGCAGAAAATACTGTGGTTTTTAATAGAAATAAAACAATCTAATCTTGACACTTGGTGATTATATAGTCTATTAATAACATACTAGAGTTTTTAATAGTTTTGTCCTGTAAATGTTATTAAACTGTATTATTGTGTTGTTTTCAACTTAAATAGATTTTACTTCCAGTTTACTGAATAGTAAATTTTTTTGTCTCTGACAAAAAATTGTCTCGAGTTTGTTGATTTTTTTTTTAATAAGCAGCCCAACTTAAGCCTATTACAACCATTTATTACCCAATCAAGACACATTCTAAACACAATACAAAACAAATTCTTATATTATTTAGTAGAAATTATACAGCTTTGTTTAATACGTTGGTTCTGGGTAGAGTACTGGAGTGTTAGGTGTTAAACTTAACATTGTTTTGATTTAGTCTTGGAAATGGGAGATTTTAGCATTGTTGTGGAAGGAGGGGAAAGAGCATGGCTTGAAAAGAGACAGGGCAGAATTCCAGATAGAAGATGTGAATATGGAGAGGTAGAGCAGACCTTCAAGGTCAGGTGCCTGTTTTGGAACTTGATTCTCAAGCAAGGATGGTCTTCTCAGCCCGGATGGAATCGATTTTCAAACGAAACATCATGTGAGATAATTTAAGTCTTGCCAGTTTCCTGGTGTGTTAGCTGGGTGCAGACTGAATTGTAGTACTAATGTTTGTCCTCCAAAGGAAGTAGTACTGTGTTCCCAAGATGCTGGTGTCTGGGTAGTTTCCATGTTGACCTTGGGCTATTTTAAATATCATTCTGAACTTCATGAAATAAAAATTAGACTTTTCGAGGTTAGGTGATGGGATGGCAGAGGTGACCTTTAGGGTTTTGTACTCACGGCCAGCTTCTCTGTTACTGAGTTTTGCTCTTCTTCCATGAGGGAGAGCATGTGCCACTGAGTCCTTCTTTGAGCTGCCTGTGTGTTCGTGAGGATGTGGAATTACAAACTATGAAAATTAAAGGTCCCTTCCTATATGCTTTATTCTGATCTCTCATTTAATTTTGCATATGAACTTAGACTTTTAGAACTTACTGTCACAATACAGGTACCTTGAAAGAAAGTCTGCCTGATTATCCTGCCTTGTGAACCTCATCACATAGGAGCTTGTTTAATGGTGCTCAACTGAGGAAACTGGGTCTAGTATTCTTGGTGTCATTAGATGTCCTGTATTAATATCTGCTTGATTGCCAACAACAGAAATAACTCAGGCTGACTTAAGCTATTGAGAGTGTTTCTGGTAAGGATGCTGCGGTATCTGCCTCAAAGAACACCAGACTAGGGAAATAGCTCAGTCTTGGGCATGAGGGCCTTTTACCTGGACCCTCTTCAGATCGCTTCTGCTTCTTTTAATGGGTGACTTCATTCTTTCCCTTTTTTTGATGTGCAACATTCTGCAGTCCAAATTGGAAAACAGCATGTGACCAGAAACAGTCGTTTCAACTATCAGAGATACTGATCTATTTTTCTCTCTCCCTGTTCCTAATTTCCCCAGGGAGGAGCTGATTGACCAGCTAGGATCAGACGCCCCATTTCTGGTCTAGCCAGTTGTGATCAGGGGTGGGATGTGGAGAAAGTTGGTAAAGGTTCCATTGTGACCAATCAGCAGTGGCTGGAAGATGGCGTGTTGTACACATGGCTTCTCCTACGCTGAGGCCTGTATCCAGTTCATATACAAAGTAGTAATTTGCCCACTCTGCTGCTAGGTCCTCTTATTTATTTGGATGAATGAAGGTCAACATCTAGTCTGTCTTTATTGCAATCTAATTATATACAGTAATCTGTATAGATCTGAATTGTAGTTGGGCAAGTCCTGACAAATGCATGTACTCACGAAACCATCTCCCCAGAGCCCTTATCATTACCCCGAACGTTCCTGCATATCCCTTTACGTTCTATCTTCCTCCCCTGGAAGCAACACCATTCTGATTTTTATCCTCATGGACTAGTCACACTTGTCTTGAATGCCAAACAAAATGAAGACAGATGGTGTCAACATTTAGACTTACGTATTTTAATTTAAGGTGCGGACATTTAATCGGTGCCAACTGTGTACGAGAATCTGCGTTGCTGTTAGAAATCCTAGTGTGATTGTGACAGAGCTAACAGTCAGGGGCAGTGGGATGGGTGGGACCCAGCACAGAAGCAGAGTGAGCCTGTGTGGGGAGGCAGTGAGCGCCCCTGCATTGGGAAGGCAAGGGACCTGGAGCTTTGAGGAGCTTCTGTGAGTGGAGTAGGAAGAGCCCTAGTGTTCCTTATTGTTCTTCTGACATGATAAGCCAGAATATTAAACTTTGGCTATTTTGGTCATTTGTCATTTTCCTGCCTGTGTGCAGGATTTCCTCATCTCCCTGTGAGGGTTCTGATGAAAGGAGAGGCCCAGAGACCTGGCGTGGGATGACTTCCTCCCCCGGGGCAGGAAGACCAGGAATTATTGGGAACCAGCAGCGGTGTGGGCTCTGCTTTCTACACACATCTCTCCCGGTTCTCCAGAAGCGTTGTCTTTCTGTTTATGTCTGTTTATGTCTTTCTGTTTATGCTCTCCTCATTTGGCTCAGATGGCAGGCGACCAAGTTTGCATAGTTTGTTTTTTACTAAGAAAAGCAGCAATTTTCGTTTTATATTTTTATATAATAAGTTTTTCCATATTATTAAAATTATTTGAAATTCTGACTCATAGCTGCCACATAACTTGCCATATATGGTCATAGATATGTAGCTAGATATGGTGTGTGTGTGCGCGTGCACACACGCGTGTGCATGTGCATGCACGCACAGTTTGTATATAAGGTACTGTGTGCTGTACTTGTGGGTGCTACTGTATTTCTCTAATTTGTCCAACTGATCGATGTTATAAGGTCAACTGGGAAACAGGATTGAAAATAAAGTAAATAATTATATTTCCCTGGAGCACAAATAGGATGAAATTGCTAAAGACTGCTCTTCCACTCTTTTCTCTACAGAACCATCCGAGTATGGCTGAAAAGAGACAGTGGTCAGTACTGGCCCAGCATTTACCACACCATGGCCTGTGAGTAGCTGAACTGTTCCACTGGAGGGAAGTATGTCTAATGCCTTTGGTGATTCAGAGTTCAAAGTGCTCGATTAAAAAGTGCTACTAGAGGGGCGCCTGGGTGGCTGTCAGTTAAGCATCCCACTTTTGATTTTGTCTCAGGTCTTTATATCAGGGTTGTGAGATCTGCTCAGCAGGGAGTCCGCTTGAGATTCCCTTCTGCTCTCCCGCCCCCCCACAAAAATAAATAAATGAATAAAATCTTTTTTTAAAAAAGTGTTATGAGATTTCAAAATGGGTTTCTTAGTTGCCCAGTACTCCAACAGACTGTGTTAAGCTGCAGGAAGACTCCTTTTCTTTTGCAAAGGAAGTCAGGTCTGCTGGCTTACCTAAAGCTGACTTGAGCAAAACTGAAAAACAAGGAGAGGCAGGGGGAGGGGCGTGCCTCACCACCCCCAGGTTTTCCTTTGTTTTTGTTTTGCCAGCCTGTATTCGGAATGACTGTGTGCTTGGAAGTGGCTGAGCCTGGCACTAAAAAAGAGCTGTGTACTCCCATGCCCTCATAACCGGCCTTCTGCTCACCCTTTTCACAAACTTCCAGGTACTACTGAGAGATTGTGTACGAATTATAATCCATTCTGCATGGAGAATTTTCTCAGTAGTTCATTAGGTTCACAAAATAAATCCAGAAGATGAAGCTTTTGCACTGCAATTTTAAAAGAGCCCTGAGAGGCAGTGACATAAAATTACACCGAAGTTCCAGCCCTTCCCGCGAATGTGAGCATCCTTGCCATCCATCCCTGCCCCTCCTTCTCTTCCTCCTTTCTTGGAAAGAAAGCCCTGGGCAGAGGCCTGGATGCCCCTGGGCCCACTCTGGGGTTGGGTCCTGCTATCCCAAATGGCCACACGGAAGGCACCATCGCTACTCACTCCCTCGTGTGATGTTGGTCCTTAATGAGGAATTTTGCTCTGTTAATGGTTTCGGTGTTCAGAAGACCCCCGGGGAAGAGAAACGATTTGGGGCCTGCCTGATGCTTTGTTCCTTCTGAAGACCATGGTCAGATCCTCCGAGGAAGAGCTCTTGCCATTGTTTGTAGACACTGTTGACAGTGTTCCCAGCTTTCTCAAGACTTCATTCCAGAGGCAGTAGAGTGTGTTACAAACACAGAACAGCCAGTTCTTCAGCAAGTTCCGAGGAGTCCGTCTGGGTCGTCCTTCTGAGCGCCTCCTTTCTTGGCCGGCACGTTCTCCTTCCTGCATCTATCCTGGGGTGTGTGCACTGTTCGGCTCCTGTGGTCACGTTCAGAAAAAATTAGAAGTCGATCAGGAGTTTGATTTTTCCTGCCTTCCTGGGACAACTTGGGCAGGCTGCACACCTCTGTCTTGGTAATTCCGCCATGAATGTGAAGACTTTGTGGGCTGCTGCTGTAACGATAACTGTTGCAAAGGGAGATACAGAATTCTATAGTATGTCCCCTCTGAGAAGACCACCTGAAATCCCAGTCACAACTTACAGTGCCAAGCAGTAGCACTTCCTACCCACGTCCACGTGGACTGTGGCTGCGTGACCTTGCTAACTCTCAGTGACGATGACCCTGCGTCTCAGTATGTGCACTCACAGAGCCCGTTGGACAGATTTTCAAATCAGATTTTGATTGTTTCGGACCAGGGCAGAGCATCTCTCAGACTGATAAGCCCTTCCCTTCAGTGGCCCAGGGAAGCGTCTCACAGCTAGAAAGGAAGTCCTGCCAGTGCTGGGGAGTGTTCTGTCATCTTTGTGAACAGTCTTGTTAATGCTACTGCTCTTAGTCCTCCTTCCCGCCATTCCTCCGCACTTCGCATTTTGGGCATAGCTTCATGCCCTTGCGTCCTCGACCTTGGAGTTCAGGCTTCCTGCAGTAGAGACGGAGATGGATTTTGTCCTATGTTCAGTTCACTTCCTCTTCGGTTTATATTTATCCCAGAGAGTTCGTACAGCTTTGTACTTGCTCTCTCCGAATTTAGCAGAAGTGTGCACTCTTCCTTGGCTTCTAGGTCTTGGGCTCACAGCTTTGGCTATCTCAGTTGCCATCCCTTGCTAACTTGGTTTAAATGCTCCCCGCCCCCGCCAGCCAAAGCAGGTCTCAGAATGCTGTGTCTGGAAGGACCAGCAACAACTGGAAAGAACAGGCATAGTGTCTTTGTGAGTGGCCGACATCCATATGTTTGCACCTAAACATATTCAGCTTATGGCTTCCAGATGCTTCCCTACTGCGCCTTACACTTCCATCTGGAACCGCGTCACTGCTGGGACTGTACGAACGCCTCCAGCAGAGAACAGGGTGAATGAATGATGAGAAACGACTGCTTTACAGGGACTTCTAATTGAAGATGAGTTCAAAATATGCAAAGTGCTCTGTTCTAAAAACTATCTGCAGATTATCCAGTTGAGGACGTTTTAGTGACCGTCCACCAATTTGAACTTTTTCTTGTGATCCAACAGAGTGATCAATAAGCCAGTCCTTAGTGTACTGCTCTGTGCGATTGAGTTTTTTCATAACTTTACAAATCTTGTAACAAAAATAAGTTTCAGAATATGCTTTAGCTGAAGAAAAATGGTAATCCCTAGTTTCTGTGATCTACTGTGTGACTCCTGCCTATTTTTTATAATACCATTTTTATGAAATCACACAGCTGTACAAGGTAGATGATTTTTTCACCATTTGGTGAGTGAGGAAACTAATGCCAGAGGTTGAGTCAGTTGCTTGTGGTGGGAATTCCATCCATGCCCATCAGACTCCAGAACTGTGCTGCCTGCCAGGTTTTTTAGCAAAGGGTCGACCTGTAAATATCTAGACGTTGTGGGCCAAACAGCCTCTTTGGCAACCACTCAACTCTGCCATCATAGCGTGAAAGCAACCATAAACAGTATATAAATGAAGGAGCCCGGCTGTATTCCAAAAAAACAGAAATAACCTTTATTTATGAAACTCGAGTTTTAAGCTTATGATTTTGGATTGCAATGATGCTTTTTTAAAAGGCCACTGATTTGAAAGATGATGTGTGTTTTGTGTGTTTATACAACTATGAATATCTAATTTTTTAAATTAATACTGCTTATCTCATTAGAAGCTTCCCTTCTAGGGAAAAGTGCCAGGACATCTTTGGATACACAGCAAATAAATTAGGGAAGCTTTTTTTTTTTTCCCCAATGTGAGAATTCTCTAGCCTCATAAAACTACTCAGCACATTGTAAATTTTACACAAGAGTATGTTACATATTTATGTATAGTTTGTTACAGGGTTGGACATAAAAAGAATTGAAAAGAAGCTTAAAACTAAAGCATTAAGATTTTGTACCAACCTAAAAGTAAGCAAAAGGGTGACAATGAATCAGAAATCACCAATGCATGTTTGATTTGCCAAAGATAATTTTATTATTATTATTTTCTAAAAGATTTTATTTATTTATTCATGAGAGAGAGAGAGAGAGAGGTGGAGGCAGAGGGAGAAGCAGGTTCCCCCCCCAAGCAGGGAGCCCGATGCGGGGCTCAATCCCAGGAGCCTGGGATTATGACTTGAGCCGAAGGCAGATGCTTCACCAACTGAGCCAGCCAGGTGCCCCCAAAGATAATTTCATAATAGTTATTAAAGAATACTTTAGGGGTGCCTGGGTGGCTCAGTGTGTTAAAGCCTCTGCCTTCGGCTCAGGTCATGATCCCAGGGTCCTGGGATTGAGCCCCACATCGGGCTCTCTGCTCAGTGGGGAGCCTGCTCCCCCCTCCCATTCTCTCTGCCTACTTGTGATCTCTGTCAAATAAATAAATAAAATCTTTAAAAACAAATAAAAATAAAAATAAAGAGTACTTTATATGACAAAGATACTTACACCTTTGTGGTTATAATTCTTAAGCTCTATCATTCTTTTTTAGAGAGAAAGAGAAAGGTGGAGGGAGAGGGAGAGAAGGAATCTTAAGCAGGCTGCACACCCAGTGCGGAGTCCCACATGGGGCTTTATCTCATGACCCCAGATCATGACCTGAGCTGAAATCAAGAGTTGGACGCTTAACCTCCTGAGCCACCCAGACACTGATTCTTTATAGGCTCCTGCTTCGGTGTGGTGGGTGAGGGGTACAGGCTTCAGTCACGTGTAATTGCTTCGTGCGCAGACAGCTGCAGCTCCTGCCTCCCAGTGGGGTCGTTCTCTGAATGCACCTGAAAAAAGTCTCTTCCCATAATCTGATCGTGCAGCTCGCCATGTCTTTGCCTTCAGGTGCGGTGGAGCATTGTAGTTTACCTTCATCCTTCAATAGAAAATGTCAGCCCTTTGTAGAGAGAAAACTTTAACCTGTTTTCAAGTGGTCATGTCATTTGTAAGACTTTTTTTGTTGTACTTTTTTATAAGAAGTGTTACCTTAAAGTAAACTCAGGTTTATTTCACGGTATGTATTCCCTTGCGGTTCTCCTATGGTCAGTTAAACTTCTTTAGGCTGATATGAACCCAGATATTTCTTTTTCCACATGTTCCATTTTCCAAATCACTTCAATCTGATTTTGAGCAGAAGGAGATGTTGTAGAGTTTCTCCTTTCTGAAACTCATTCTCTGGCCCAAGCTTTCTGGAAGAAAGACAGGTAGAACCTGGAAGGGGATATGGACGTGGGAAGAGGCAGGTGCTGTTCCAGGCACTTAACAGTGCTGCGGACAAAGATCATGTGTATACCTCACATGTATACCTCACATGTACACCTCACCTCCTACACACTGAGGTTGTGTATGTCACGGGAAGGGGAACCTTTCTTGACCCTTCAAGAGAGCACATAATCCCAAAGTGGCTTGCCCCACTTGCTCACATGTACAGTGAGATAGGAATTCTGGTGCTGGGAACCCCTTTTCCACAGATTCCAGCCTCTCTCTAACCATTCTGTTATGGGGGAGGAGGCATGGGGCCAGGTTGGCCTGCTGAGTTTGGGTAACAGGTTCCTCACTCTGAGCACTGGCCCTCACACTCTGCCCCCACACTCTGCAGCCTGCAGGTAGGAGTTTCAACCAGAAAACCATGAAGCTTCATGCTGGCTAGCTGCCCTCAAAGTCAGAAAAATAATGAAGATTTTTTGAATTGGTATTTTAAACTAAAACAACAGAAAGAACTTGAATAACATACTCCATTTACATCATTATTTTCTCTGAAACAGTCTTGCCCTCTTGTTTTAAATGTAAATTATATAGTAATGTATTTTAAACAATGACTCAGAATGCCTAGCTTTGCTCATAACATGGTCTCTGTCTTTCCGGCAGCTCCTTGCTCTGCTCTGGCTTACCACCACGACAGCAGACGGGTATTTGTGGGTCAGGACAATGGAGCCGTAATGGTAGGTCGTTTGCAGAGCGCTCTTGTTATACTGACCCCCCTGTGTTCATGCCTGTGGACAGTTTAAATAAAGAACAGTGAATGCCTGATTGTTTGGCGTAACAAAATGTTTAATTCAGTATAGATACGAGGCCGAAAAATGGATTAATTTTCATTTGTACTTATTTTTACACAAGTCATGGAGTTCAGAATGCTTGGTGCTCAGCCTTCATACACTGAATATATGGTCTGCAGCAGCCCTGTCCTTGAACTACAGGGAAGCAGGGCAGGCACAGTGGAGAGCCTGTGGGTTCTGGTGTGTTTGTGTGTATGTGTGTGTGTGTGTGTGTGTGTGTGTGTAAGTGTAAGTAACAACGGAGGGGGGCGAGAACAAGGTCAGTGACTAGTTATCCAGCCAACAATTCCTATAACTCTTTAAGGCAGTGCTTCTCAAGCCAACCCTGGTGAAGGACCAGATAGTTAAAAATTCAGTTTATTATAGATGGATAGATATTTTTGTGGGTCTAATTGCGTGAGACCGAAAAAAGAGGCAGGTCACTCCACATTGCTGGGTGGCAGTTTTAATGAGCAGGGGAGCTTACATACAAGGCTTGTCTTGAGTGGCTGCAAGACGAGTAAATCTCTCTCCCCACTCACCAGAGTCCTAAAAGTTTATGTAGAGGCCTGAGCTGGGTTCAGTCTTGTATATCATCCTGATGGCCCTAACACCACATCGCTATCAAGTCTCTGCGCTTGGGACAGCCTCTGGAATGGGGAAGGCAGTGGGACATACATACCGAAGACAGGGAAGCGGTGAGGAGCCTGGGACAACTGACTGCCAGGGCCTGGCTCATGGGTCAGCTGGTGGTCATGCCCTCTCAGTGACCTCTTTCAAAAGTGAGCCTTAGGGTCAGGTGCAGTAGGGAGTCACTGCACGAGGGGGAGACATTGAAGAGCATTAAGCAGGGGAGGACAGAATGGTCGGGTTTCTGTTTTTTTGAGCTTACTGTGCCAGTGTGTGGAGTTTGAGGGGACAAGGCTACAACTGAGGTGTCCCAGTTAAGAGTCTGTTTCAGGACCCCAGTGCGACACTGAAATGCTGGGGTAGCGCTGGAGAAGAGGTGTTGGCTTTGAGAGCTGTCTGGGTGGCAGACTTGATGTCTAGTTGGATGTGGGTGTTTTATAGAGAATGGGGTGAAGATGGCTTCCAGATTTTTAGCCAGGATGGTGGTGTTGAGTGGTCAGCTACGCTCTAAGACAGGAAAGATGTAATATAGTGGGAAAAGTGATGAGGTAAGTACTATAGTGGGGTACATGGACGTAAACCTCAGGGTTTGGTCTGGAGTGTAGGGTTGGGAATTCTCTGACATAGGTGTCAGTGGGAACTACAGCAGTGACTGGCCTCAACTAGGGAGAGCAGGTAGACTGAGAAGAGCAGAGAGCCAAGGTCATATTCCCTGGGAATATCAGTATTTAAGGGAAATTCAGAGACTGGGAATCCATGGGAGAGACGGAGGCAGAATGGGCAAAGTGGGAGGAGAGCCAGCCAGGACACTGTGGCTGTGGAAGCTGGAGAGGCAGTGAGTTTCATGCAGGGGTGAGTCACAGGGCCAGGTGCAGTGGGGGGAGGATGAGGTCAGGCCTGGAAAATGACCTTGGGACCAGCTAGTTAGCAGCTGGTGTTGAGCAAGGGAAGCCCTTTCTTTGCCGTATGCCTTGTGCCATGGTGGGTCATCAGTGTGGGCTGATTTTTAGAGAAGGATCTGAGGAAAGTCATAGAACTGCTAAAAGTGTTTTGTTGTGTCTACTTGTTTTGTTTCTAGAGTTAAAGGCTAAGAAGCCTTGAGTGTGTGTTTAAGGGCCAGGAAGGAAAAAGCCAGTGGAAAGGATGGGCTCTCTGCCCAAGCAGTTCACTCAGCAGTAGGCAGATGGCGAGGGCTGCAGGGTTGGGCTCTCCCAGGTCTTTGCCATCAGCTGGGGACTGCTATGAATACCATAGTAGTAGTAGATGTCAGTGTTCGAGTATTTCTCCTTCTGAAAATTTTATAGGTATATCATGGTGATGTGCAGACACATTTATAACCAGAAACCATAAAGCACAAATAGTTTCTCCAATGGTTGCACACTTTGTCTCTCTAGGGATGCTTTTTGTGGCTCCCAGTTCAAGGGTAGACTCTGTGATTGTAGAACGGCTTATAAAAACTCATAGCTCTTCAGTGCAAAGGCGCAGTGCAAACCCAGTGTATCATTTGTTAACAATTGATCTATCGATTTTCCACCCAGTACAGATCAGTATATGTACAATGATCTATATAAAATACATTTATACTGTCCCTAGTGTGTATGTATGTATATATCTGTGTAAATGTACACACAATATATACTGTATATATTAATGCATACATATACACATACTTACATATACTTACACATTTTTTACTTCACAATATCAAGATAGCAAGGAATCAGTATTCCTGTGTGTGTGTGTGTGTGTGTGTGTGTGTGTGTACAATAATTCCTAATGCCCATGTTCCTTAGCGCCTTAAGAACTTTTCAGTTAACATTGATCAATAGTATTCTTAGTGTTTTTTCTTTAGAGTTTTGTCTTCTTGGTTTTATGCTGAAGCTGATTTTTTCATTAAAAAGCATATACTTTTATTTTTTCCTACTTATAAAGTATTACATACTTTATTTCCAAATACTTGTATTTGAAAAATACAAGAATATTAAAAGAAGCAAGCCACTCGCAATCTCTGAATTTCCCTTTTTTGTGTGTGTTCTCTACGACATGTGTATAATTTCCCCCTTATGCTGCTGAGGTTCCCAGTGCCTTATTTACACTGCAGCTGAGAACTCCCTTAACGGATCTTTGCAGTCTTGCTTCATGCGTGTCATCCTGGGAATACTCAAGTGTAGCCAAGAGAGCAGAATTAGCAAGATGCCTCCTTTGCAGTAGAGGGAGAGGGACCACAAAGCTTGCACTTGTGGAGGAAGAACTGAACAAAAACGCCATGCTGATCGGCAGCACCTTTCTTTGGTCTGGCCCCCAACAGAGATCGTGGCCTGAGGACAAGTCTGATGAAGGAAGCAATTCCCTATTATTCTGTTACAGCTAATCTTGAGTCCCTACTCTGGTGATAGCTAGTCTTGGATTTTACTTTGTTTTGAAAGTTAAGTTCCTGTTTTTAAGACCATAACTGTGTTCTTACTGCATATGTTTACTTTTAGGAATTTCATGTTTCTGAGGATTTTAATAAAATGAACTTTATCAAGACCTACCCAGGTAATTATAATACAAACACATACTTGCATACACATGCGTATAGATAGACACAAAACGAGAGCTCTGTCTCTTGTGATCAGAATTAGGTTTTCACATTAACTTTGTAGATGTGTTTCCCCCAATTATAGAGGATGCTGTCAACTCTTCAGGGTTATTTACCGTCCTTTACCTGCTTATCAGTGTTTAAATTTGCATTTACTAGTCCATTGCGTGCATTATCAGATTTAATTTAACCATTCTTCTATTTTTGAGCTTATGTACTGCTTCCATTTTTTGATAACACACACTAATATATATGACAATGTGTGTGTCTGTGTGTGTGTATATCTGTGAGTGTATAATTCATATATACATACATAGTGTGTGCGTGTCCTTGACTCTGACTCTAATCCTGTAACCCTGGTTGCTTCTATTTAAGACAAATTCCTAAAAATGGAGTAACTGGGTCGAACATTAAAAAGTGTTTTAATGCTCTAGATTTATTTTGCAATCTTCTTCCCGCATTAGTGTAAGCTTTTACAGGCCCATGAGTGGTGGTTGAGAATATTAGCTCATCCAGCCTGTGCATCATTGCTCTTACAAACATTTTTTGCCTGTTTGATGATCAAAATAGTTCTCAATTTATAAATTATTTAAGCTTTACTTAATGGCGATCATTTGTTAGGTTTGATGAATGTCTGTTCATGATTTTACCCCTGTACCCACAGAGTTGTAGTATTTCCTAATTAATTTATAAGAAAGTGTCCCTCGGTTCTTCCAAAACAACCTGTACAGCTGAGAGCAAGGTCAGAAGTTTCTCTGTTTAGCCTCTGACTTCATTCATCAGACTGGGCATTTATTAAACACTTGCTTCATGCCAGGTCCTACACTAGATGAAGTAGACTGACAGGTCACTGTCCCAGTGTGGCTTATAGTCAGCTGGAAATGCAACATTTCAGGAGTTAGGTAATAGAATACTTTCCTCAGGGGCGCCTGGGTGGCTCAGTGGGTTAAGCCTCTGCCTTCAGCTCAGGTCATGATCTCAGGGTCCTGGGATTGAGCCCCGCATCAGGCTCTCTGCTCAGCAGGGAGCCTGCTTCTCCCTCTCTCTCTCTGCCTGCCTCTCTGCCCACTTGTGATCTCTCTGTCAAATAAATAAATAAAATCTTTAAAAAAAAAAAATACTTTCCTCATTCTCAGCGATTATTTTGGAATACAGTACTCTATAAGTACTTTGTTTTTATAAATAATAAAAAGTTACACAAGCAGAAATTATTCCAAAAACAAAATGCTTACACTATTTTTTTTAATTTCAGAAAATTTAAGTTCTCTTGTTTATAGTTCTAGTGTTTTCTTTTTCTTTTCTTTTTTTAAGATTTATTTATTTCACAGCAGTGCCTGAGCAGGGTTTGGGGCCGGGGGGTGGGGCGTGTGGGCTCCATCTCACTACCCTGAGATCACGACCTGAGCCAAGACCAAGAGTCAGTCGCTTAACCAACTGAGCCACCCAGGCACCCTTACAATGCCAGTGTTTTCTAAAAGGTCAAAGTACTGAAGTGATAGGCTATAAAAACACATTGCTCCTTTAAGAAAATACTACCTCCTTCCATATGGACCTTATTGATAGTACTAGCAAAGTAAAAATGCTCTCGAGTACAAAAAAAGGGAAAAAAAAAGGTCTGCTCTTTGATGAGTTTTTGGAATCCCCCTTGAGCATCAGTCTTTAGTAACCTGCAGCTCACGATTGTCCATCAGGTGGCGAGACAGGGCGGCTGGGACGTGGAAAGCCTGTTGGTGAGGTGGGGTAGGGCAGTTATCTGAACGCTGCTCTCAGCGCACAGGCATTTCCCTGGTACCCCTGTTCAGACTGTGAGTCTCCCGGCTGAACAGCTGGAGAAGGTGGGGCTCGGTTCTGATCTGGAAGGTCCCGTTTCTTCGCGAAGGGTGCTGACTTCCCTTTCTGTCCCCACAGCTCATCAGAACCGGGTGTCTGCGATCATCTTCAGCCTGGCTGCCGAGTGGGTCATCAGCACCGGCCACGACAAGTGTGTCAGCTGGATGTGCACCCGCAGCGGCAACATGCTGGGGAGGCATTTCTTCACCTCCTGGGCTTCGTGCTTACAGTATCCTTCCAAGGGCTGGACCTCCTCCTGCCCAGCACCTCCTCAGCTCAGTAGTTGGCTTCGAGTACGCTCATAACCTGTCCGTTGAGATCCAAAGACCGAGTGACTCCTGTGTATTTCACTTGAAATGCAAGACTTCCCGTATCTGCTTTTCTTTGGTATAAAATTGGTGTATTAAAAATAACAATTAGGTGAATTACTGTTCTTATTGGGAGGTACTATCCATTCTTAATACAAAATCTTGGAAACCTAAACCTCATTAATGCAAACCCCCACCCCCTTATTCCTTTGCATTTCAAGGTGAAAGAAAAGACTTTTTTGTTGAATAAAGATAGAAAGGAACGGATCTTTTATTTGCTTATTGGCAGACCCTGGAAGAGAATGTAGTAAGGATTTGTGACCCTAGAGTTGATAAACAGGCTTACAGGAGTTTCATAGTTTGTGTGAACGTGTGGACAGGGTTCATAATCCTTTCCATATTCTCAGAAGTGCCTCAGGATCCCCCAGAATGTTAGTAAATTGCTGCTTTCACAGTTTCCTACCACTGTATGGAATTTGTTTGATGTAGAATTTGCCCTTGCTAGGGACTTCTCGCGGTAGCTGTGTATCTTAGTGACAGCACGATCAAGGCTGTCAACAGGCAGGTACCCCACAGTAGTTTCTTTTAGAGTTGGATGTCTGGCAGAGTAAATTCTTCTTTTTTTCCATTGAAAACCTCTATAAAAAAATGTTTGCTACAAATCAGTGAGATACTTAAAGTAAGCATTAAAGCAGTACCATATACTTCAGAATCAAATAAGGGAAAAATACTCAGATATTTAATTTGCTAATTAAGTGTTTGTTATGTGTTGGGCTTTTCATATGGACTGATAGAAAATGGCACGGGATCACAGAGTCATGGTCCAGCCTGTGTTGCTCCTTTTGACCTGTGTTTTGGAATCAAAGCAGTGGTTATCCTGATGTGTTTATGCTGCAGATTGACCATAAAGGTCTATGCCCATTAAGTGACTTAGAAAGTAATGCGTTGTTATCAATAGTTAGTATATTTTTAAAATTTAAATTTACCACTGCCCCAAATAGCTGCCTTTTGGATGATTAAACTCTGCACAGCAATTTAAAATAAACCATGTTTTCATTTAAAGCTGCATCATCTAGGCCAAAGAAAGATGGGTGCTCATGTCATATTTGCTATCAGTTTTACATTATCTCCAGAGATAGTTCATAAAAAGCTATTTTGTTCCAATTCTTTTTTGCTGTTTTCACTACTATTTTACTTTTTTAAACTCTATTATAATTTGATTATAGTTACTTGTTTTCATGTCATGTCTCACTTCTCTGTCACCCCTTAACCTTTTTTACTCCTAATTCCTAGGGCATTGATTACAGTAGTCGTAGGTGCTCCATGAATTCTTGTTAAATGAACGAATGTTAATTTTCCCAAGAAAATTTACCAGCTTGAAAACTTGTTTTCTTAAATATGTACCTAGTGCCTGAATTTCATTTGGGTACCTCCTGTCTCATAGTTTTATGCTTAGGTCTTTAAAATGCACATTTTTCTGTTTTATGACTTTTAGATGGATTGTGTCACATATCCTTGACTGCTTCTCCACAGATACGATTTTGATACTCAGTATGCTTTTGTTGGCGATTATTCTGGACAGATCACGCTTCTGAAGCTGGAACAGAACTCCTGTTCAGTCATTACGACCCTCAAAGGTCATGAAGGTAGGCTTTGTGATCACCCACAGGTTTTTCTCCTAATTTGGGCATCCAGACCCAGTTCTCAGCCCTGCAGCTTCGTGAATGATCCGCTCTTCTGACCTGTCAGTTTCAGTTTGATCAGCCAGATGTGGGATTCGGATCTGAAAGACTGAAAGCAAAGTGAAGATAGGGTGTTGAGCTGGGTTTCATATCATCAAAGTCCTTTCCAGATTGCTTGTGGGGGTAATACTTTCTATTTTGTTTGCCTTTTTAAGTTATTTTCAGAAGGTCTTTGAAAATTTCTTGTAAGTGGTGAGACCTGTAGAAGATTTTTTTGGGGGGGGGGTTCGGTTTCTGGGATACTGAACAAGACCTGATAGAGCGATACGATTAGGAGAAATGTCTGGGCTGGTTCTGCCTCTGCTCCGTTAGGGGCCGAGGGGAAAGAATGGGTGGAATTTTACTCTTTTTCCAGCGCAGTTGGCCAGGTTCTGTGGAAGGGTTTTAAAATTCATTTGGCTGTATTGGGTAACAAATTAGAAATTTTGCCACCGTTTTTGGTTTGGATTGAAGAATTGGGCATTTGTTCAAAGAATTAATGATGATCTTATTTTTGAAAACAGTGTTTTTAGTATAACAAGTTAAATGTACTCTGTGCTTCCTAGCTGATCTATTTGGGTGAAATCGAGTGCATCAGATCAGGGACCTTGTTGAGCAGAGGGGAGAGAGGAGAAGACCAGCAAGCTAGAATGTATTTGGGCAGGAAAGCACAGCCCCTAAGGAAACCACTTGTGTTTATGACTAACGGTCTCATGATCCCCAGGCTCAAGTTGCTGTTCTCTGTGTTGCTAAGGACAGACCGGGTTCTGGTAACTGCTTCATGGTGTTTATAGCAAAGCCCCACGTTTATGTGCTGTAAGGCCTCTAGCTGAAGTGTATGGGGCACAGGCTTAAATTTATGCATAATTGTTCCCTGAAGCCAGTTTTGCAGAACACTTCTCTTTTCACTTACGTTAAGTTTCTGTGAGAAACTAGTTACTGTTGTTTGCTTTTGAATGTGACTTCATCAGTTTTCTCTATAACCACCAAAAATATTACGAACTTGTGTGACGGGTTCTGTTTTATTAAGTTTATTAATAATTTTTCAAGGCAGGCAGTAATCAGTAGAATAATGAAAAAAGAAATCTGTTGAGAGAGAAATAGATTAGAGAGCTGTAGAAATAAAGATTTCCCAAGGATATTGAATCTGATAAGTTCACCCAACAGAGAATGTGAATTGTGAAGTTTGGACTTCTTTACCTAAATTCTCTGGCATAATTTTGTGGTATACCTACAGACCATTTTTTTTCTGAGACCCTCAATTTGATTTTCTTAAACATGCATCATAAGGTAAAACATCTGCAAGGTTGGAGACCTGGAATAATCTAGATTTTTAGATTACCCAGGTTGACCACAATAATCTTCACCGTCTTTTCTCATTAAATAGCGTTAGCTATATATATATATATATATATATATATATATATATATAGCTATTGTGTAATTTTTATTTTGATACAGAATGAAAAATATTTCTTTGAACATCTTTGTGTCCAAAGTAGTTTGATGTGCAACTAAAGATCATTATCTTACAAGTCTGGGGGATGGATGTGCTCTGTATTCTCAGCGACTCAAGATAAAGCGTTGAATGACCTTTCACACAGCAAAGAGACGTTTTGACTTCAGGGCTCAGCTGGTCCTTCTTCAGTCCAGCTGTGCAGGTGGAAGGCTGTACCTAACCTCGCCCTCTCTCTGCCCTGTAGGAAGCATCGCCTGCCTCTGGTGGGACCCTATTCAGCGGTTACTATTCTCAGGAGCCTCTGACAACAGCATCATCATGTGGGACATCGGCGGACGGAAAGGCCGCACGCTCTTGCTGCAAGGCCATCAGTGCGTGACTGTTTGTGGGGGTGGGGACAGAATCAGAGTCTGCAGGGGCGGGGGGGCAGTATTCGTAGTCTGCTCCTGCTTTCTCAAACCACATCTGTTAAGACAGCCATTTACTGGGGCTCACTCAGTCCCTTTTAACTGCTCTTCTGTGAGTCCTGACTGACTGATGTTGTAGAACAAAAATAGAGCCCAGGGTCTTCTTCCTTCTTAGTCCAAAGAGCACCTGCCACCTGCCTCTCCCGAGGAGTCACCCTGTTGAACTACCTGCTGGGGGGGCTGTTAAGGAGGTTCCGGTGAGACTTTGACTGTGGAAGATGGCGTGGAATGCCGTGCTGAGCCTGTCTCGAACTGGATGCCTGATTTGTTCTTTTATTTTGAAATGTCACATGTGGGTGTGGTTTGATGCAGTCAGCTGAGCTAGGACAGTGTAATACCCAGGTTCTTGCCTTCTGGTTTTGAGAGGGAAGGGACACTGGCCTTTCCTTTTCTCCCCATTGGTTAGCCTGTTGCTGCTTACCGTAAGCAGAATCACATTAAAAATTAGCCAAGGAAAGATTCTTTTTTTTTTTTTTTAAGACTTTATTTATTTATTAGACAGAGAGAGATTGAGAGAGCGTGCATAAGCAGGAGGAGAGGCAGAGGGAGAGAGAGAGGCAGGTTCCCTGCTGAGCAGGGAGCCCGATTCGGGGCTTGATCCCAGGACCCTGGGATCATGACCTGAGCCGAAGGCAGACACTTAACTGACCAAACCGCTCAGGCGCCCCAGGAAAGATGCTTCACACAGGTCTTCGGGGCAGTAGATTGCTTCGTAGGGGATCCAGAAAGGAGTCTGACAAGCACACGGGAAGGAGGCAGATTTCGTTCCATCATTGTGTGTGTGCATGTGTGCGCATGTGTGTGCATGAGTGAGCACACGGGCAAGTGTGTGTGTCAGTTGTCTCTGGTGTCTCATCGCCTCTTCTTATGGGTTGTGTTCCAGTAAGTGTACACACTCCTTTGTTCTTTGTTATGAGCAGGTAGGTGAGTATTGTATACCTGAAAAGGAATGGATCATAGCGATTGGTCCTAAAAACGTAGCCATCGTCCTATCTGTGGCCTGCAATTCTGAGGGAATGACTTGAAAGTAGTTTTTATTTCATAAAAGCGACTATGCTGTGTCATAAGTTACAGAACGCTGATCCAAGTTTAGACTAGAAGCCAGGAAATTATACCAAATTGTCAGTGATAAAACGCCAGTGGCTGGTTCTAGCCAGGGGAGAGATTGGAGCCTAAGTGAAGACAGTATCTATGTTTCTCCACATTGAGACAAGTGACCGATGTGTGTTGTTTACAGTGACAGAGTGCAGTCGCTGTGTTACCTTCAGCTCACAAGGCAGCTGGTCTCCTGTTCCTCGGATGGTGGGATTGCAGTGTGGAACATGGACGTTAGCAGAGAGGAGGTAAGAGAATGAGCAGGGCGAGGCTGATGTGGAGAGGTCCCTGAAGACCTGGCTTCTTGGCTTCCCACCCTGCTGGCTCTTGATGCTGACCAGGTCACAGACAGCCCCAGCCCCTCTCCCTTGTACTTACTGGTTCGTATCTGACAAGGTCCTGTGTGTCAGTTTGTCCCATGTCCTCTCCCCACATGAGAGTTTCCGCAGTGACAGGCATTGCCCACAGATTGAGGATGTGGGCTGTTTTCAGTCTGCAGACGTGCACTGAGAACACGCCAAAGACAGTTCCCCATGTCGCCTGGGGCACGCACTGTGCACAGCCCCAGGAAGCACTGTGGCGGCCCCACGGCATCCCTGTTACCCGATGCTCTGGGACCCCTGCTGTGACTAGTACCCGGGACCTTGCCAGGAGCCTCATGTTTTCCTGGGAAAGAATATCTCTGTCCTCTGCTTTATTTTCCACCGAGCACATGTTGACATAGTGTTCTTTTTAGGAGACTTGTGTTCTAATTTGCTGGGGCCACTAACTAGTTGTGAGACCTTGTTCAGAGGAGTGTCATTGTCTCTCTGAGTGTCAGTCCCACCCTCCTTCAAGTAGGATTGTTCAATGACACAACTTCCAAAACCTCTTCTAGTTCTTGAGACAGATTCACTGATTGTCTAAACAACCTCGCCATCTTCTTTTAAATTGAGAAATAATTGACATATATCTTTATATGAACTCAGGTATGAAAATAGCAATTCGGCATTGGACCATGATCCCCACGGTGAGCCAAGTTAGCATCCAGCACCACCCATCATTTCAAAACTTTAATTTCTTGTATTGAAGAACATACACTCCATAATCATGTAATCTTGAAGGTGGGAATCTTGCTTTTAGTTTGCAACTTTTTTTTTTCTTAAAGAATTTATCAAGGGTAAGAGTAGTGGATTGAAATCCAAGTGGGTAGGCCCTTAGGAGACCCCCAGATTCTTGGGTCACCTTTTGACCCCATTCACTGCTTTCCCCCACCTCCATACTTCTCCTCTAGCAGCCACCAGTCTGTTTTCTTATCCGTGGGTAACTTGGTCGTTTTTTCTATTTTACATAATGCTGCAGTGAACATTCTTAACCTTGTCATTGTGTGATTGTTCATTTATTTCAGACAGATTTCCGAAAATAGACCTTCTGGGACAAGGAGATGTCTTAAGGCTTTTTATAGATGGTGTCAGCTGACTTCCAGGCAGGATTTCCATTCTCATGTCTGCCAGCATGGATATTATCTGTCTTTTCCAACCTGTGATGTAAATAGCAGAAGAGTTGCCTCTTTGTCGACTCAGAAGAGATTTTAGAGTGTGAGGGACTGAGGCTTACAGTTGAGCTTCAGACATCTTCTGAGCCCCTACAGCGTGGCTCACAGGTCTGGAGGCAGGTGCATCTGCCTCATAGAGGGTTACGACACTGCATGGCACTACACACAGGCTGTGTGACGTCACCAGGGTCCTGCAGAGGCCCCGTGTGCCCCTCAAAGCAGACTCTGGGCGTGGGTGCACCATTTCCACCCCACTCTGCACATGTCTGCTTTGTGGGGCCTCCTGATTACTTGGGAGTCCCGTTTTCACCAAATAAACCTGCATCTTAGGCATACCACAGAAATCGTAATCAAGGCGACATTACTCATTTTCAGGCTTTATGGCTACCATGCTCATTACGCAGATTCTTGCCTGCTTTTTGTAGGCTTGTAATCTCATGAAGGAAATAGACTAACCTGTACATAAATAATAAAATGAAGTCCATATGTGGAGAAGTAGCGATCGCTAGCTTTTCTAGTAACCTTGTGAGATGAGTTAAGTGGAGGAAATCTTGATTACCTGTGTGCGGCAAGATATTTTGGTAAGGCTTAAGGAATTCATTAAATACATATAACATTGGCGTAATATTAATTATGGACACTTTCCTTATAAAGATTTTTTTTAACTGTGTTTTACGATAGCTGCTAGATTCGGGTGTCGAGAACAGCTGGTATACTATTCGGTTTCCTTGGCTCTTGGTCTCTTTGTTTTGATTTTGTTGAGAACACAGCTAACTTGGAGGCTGTGTTCCCTGGTTCACTGGGAAGGCAACCCCTGGGGCCAGTATTGCTGGTGGTTCCCCTAAGGTCTTACCCACTTGGATTTCAGTCCACTGTTCTTATCCTTGGTAAATTCTTTTAGGAAAGAATAACAAAATAAAAGCAAGATTCCACCCCCCGCTTCAAGATTACACAATTATGGAGTTTATCTGTATGTCTAGGGAAAGAAAATATAGCGCCATCACTCAGGCCACTTCCTGTGTAGGTGGTTCTCTCTTTAATTGTTTGTGGAAGATTACCCTGGATCACTTGCATGCTGGCTGGTAACACATCGTGCTCGACTAGCTGCTCTCCCAGTAGTTGACAGTGTTGGTGGGGAAGCAAATTATATCAAAAAGATGCATTATTGGGGCATCTGGGTTTCAGCTCAGGTCATGATCTCAGGGTTCTGAGATCAAGCCCCACATTTGGGTCCATGCTCAGTACGGAATCTGCTTGAGATTTTCTCTCCCTCTCCCTCTGCCCCACCCCCATGCACTATATCTGTCTCTCTCTAAAGTAAATCAATCTTTTTAAAAATGCATCATTTTTAATAGTTTTATTTTTTTTTAAACCAGCTTAATATAGTGCAAAGGGAAACAGCCTATGATCTATAAGGTTCTGGCCCCGAGTTAGGGTTTGTACAATCTGTAGGACTTCCTTAGGCAAAGGCATAGAGAATTAGTCCCAGATTCTCTAGCTCCACACTGGTTGCTTGGAATTTCTTTCTGAGTCACCTGGAGATGCCGATTGGGGCAGTTGTTTCCCTGCCAGATCATAATTAGAGGGGCTCCTTTTTGGAGATAGGCATGAAATATAAATGAGCAAGTAATCATTAGAATGGATCCTCTTTAAAAGAGAACTTTTAAACTAGTAGATCCCAGGGTGTGTGATGGCACGCATTAGTGTGTGTGGTATACATTAGTACAGTGCGTTCTTGCCCAGCTGGTGATGGTGGTGCAAGGGGCTGCTATTGCTGCGTCATCTTTGAGCAGAATTCCTGATTCATATTCTCTTTTACTCTTCGTAGGAAAAGAGAGTTTTTCCTCTGCAGGGAGTAAGCACATAACCGGCTGCTTCCTGACAGCCTAGAGCATAGCAGTGATGGGTATTTCTTACAGTAAACTGTTGCAGGAAGCCTGTTTCTTTCTGATGTTTTTGGTTTATTACCTCAAATTACTTCAAGCTTACCCTTCCTTCGAGCCCCTCTCTCCTGCAGCTCAGTGAAGTAATATTCTTTCCTAAACCCCTAGACAGAACGACGCTCCTGAGGGCAGGGACCCGGTTCCGTTGATGGCCCCACCCCAGAGCCACGTGTGGAGACCTCATGGGTCCCGCCCCAGAGGCCCACGTGCGGCTGCCGTGTGGAGTGTGGCCAACAGGCACCGGGCTCAGGCTGCGGCCACTGCGTCTCCCGGGGTCAGAGCCCCGGTTCGTGTGCGGCACAGTGAGGACGGTGTTGCCTGTGTGCCCTGCGGTTGTGTGGAGAATCGGGTGAAATAAGGCACAGCCGATCTCAGCACCCGGCCCGCACGTGCGAGCACTTCACCTGCGTTCATTCACGCCTTCCTCACGCCCTCACCCGGGGCTCCTCCTGCTTGGATCCTGCCGCCCTGAACACGTCTCGTGCTCTGTCGCACGCGTGTGTGGTCCTATGGGCGTCTGGCCGGCGGGGGTCCCAGCCATGAGACCAGGCCCTGGCCCCTGCGTCCCCTCCATTGTGCCACTGGTGGCAGGGCCCACCGTGGGGGACGGGGTGCTCAAGCACTGTTCCCAGACCTCCTTCCATGTTCCATGGACACAGAAGCAGAGGTGGTTCCTCACCGAGGTGCCTGTCCCTGTTGCTCTGTCCGTCCTCCCATCTTTCCAGCACGTCTCCATTGTTTAAAGGGACCTCTCTTCTGTCTCAGCACATTGCCTGCGATTTGCGATTTGTGAGTACTCCCCCCACCCCCACCAAGAAACACCTTTGTCATGGCTGTCGTGTGTAGAAATATTTCTGGTGACATCGCTAAAATAAGAAGTAGGAAAGCCAAAAGTTCTGATGCAATAGGAAGCAAAATAAGGAAGTAAGGGCACCAGTCCTTGAAGCCCCCAGAAGTTCGGGTTTGAGTGTTGAAAGCCCTCTGTCTCTCCTGCCTGTGTTAGAAGGGTCGGTGTGATGCGGTTTCTGCGCTCTCCCAGCATTTTCTCCTCTTACCACGGATATTTTTCTTGTGTGTCCCAATTTCAAGATCAAAAAAGGATTATTTTGTCACTGTCTTTGGTTTAATTGATAGAAATGCATGTTTTCTATTTGTGCACATATAGAACGATAAGTGATTGAGGTTGATTAATAACTTTGAATGGTTTCATCTTGTAATAGGGTACAATTTGGTTTTTAGGTTTTTTTTTTTAAGATTTTATTTATTTGAGGGAGAGAGAGAGAAAGCAGGAGTGGGGGAGGGGCAGAAAGAGAAGCAGGCTCCCCACTGAATGACGTGGGGCTGGATCCCAGGACCCTGAGATCATGACCTGAGCCCAAGGCAGATGCTTTACTGACTGAGCCATCCAGGTGCCCCTAATCGGGTACAATTTGTAATGGTTTGTTTAGAGAAATATTTTCTAAGTTCTTGTTAAAGTAATACTGAGACTTTAGTCATCCTGTTTCAATAAAAATTCATCAAGAACCTAGTCTATGACAGGCTATCCCTACACAAAGATGGGCGAGCCCGGTGAATAACAGGTTAATGACAGAAAGGAAATGGGCATAAAGGATGACAGCACAGAGAGGCCAGTGCTGGAGCAGAGGTCTGAGGGTGGTGTGAGACACAGGAGCTCCCAGGAGCTGGGGACAGGTGGTGGCAAATCTGTCTGACACGAGACACACCTGGAAGAACACCCCTGTTGGCCACCTGTGACCTCGCAAGACTTCCCAAGTGGTAGTTCACTAGATTCTTTAAGAAATGGGCTTTCACTCAACTGGATATAGATATTAAACAATATCTGGCGCAGAAAAGAAATACATGAAGACAACCCTTAGGAGTTCACAGTGAAAACTGAATTACTCCTTCCTATGTATATACATTAAAAATGGGACAGTCTTTTTTTTTTTTTTTAAGATTTTATTTATTTATTTGACAGACAGAGATCACAAGTAGGCAGAGAGAGAGGGGGAAGCAGGCTCCCCACTGAGCAGAGAGCCCGATGTGGGGCTCAATCCCAAGACCCTGGGATTATGACCTGAGGAGAAGGCAGAGGCCATAACCCACTGAGCCACCCAGGTGCCCCAAAAATGGAACAATCTTGTCAACAAGATAATGATAGAGATTATGGAAAATACATAGTATTGAATATGGCAAAAGCTAAAATGAGGAATTTTTTAAAAAAATGCTAACAATCAGCAAGGTCTGAAACTGTGGTATTAACCCTGAGAAATCCTAGTAAACAAGGAGATGTTGCAGTGATGGCTTTGACTTTCTTCTCCCCTAGGCTCCTCAGTGGTTAGAGAGTGATTCTTGCCAGAAATGTGAACAGCCCTTTTTCTGGAATATAAAGCAGATGTGGGATACAAAGACACTGGGGTTGAGACAGGTGAGTAGCCGATGTTGAACTCTCACTGGATTAATCATGTATCTTGTTCTTTGTGGTACTAATTTGTCATTTTGTTTGGAATCATACTTTTTCCTGTAAGTGCTGTGAACTCCTGCATTTTTGAGATCACCATCTCTGTGTAACAGACCATGAGTGGGGCCTTTCCTGGTGCAGCAAGATTATTACCTAAGTGTTCCATCACTTGTCCAGTGTTGGAAAAGCATGGATGCACGGAAAACACTGAGAGCCTATTTGCAAATACATGAAAGATCCTTCAGTCTAGGAGTATGGCTTGTTCAAGTCAGTGTTCTGTGCTAACCATGCTCAGAATGAGAATGAAGCAGGTCATATGATTGTTAACCTTATGCTTTCACTGTTTGTTAAAAATGTAACAATTTGGCCCTCACTGGAGTACTGTGACACTAAGAATTTTAAATTCTTCACAGATTGTTCCATATAAGTGTGCCTGGTGTACCTGGAACATTTTTATTAAGCATGTTTCTGGTACTCTCTCTCTCTCTCTCTCGTTGGGTTTTTTTTTTTTTTTTTTTTTTGGATAAGAGAAACATGTCCCAAATAGCCTATAGATTTCAAAGACGCCCTTATCACTAGGTATTCATGTAATTCTAAAGTTCTACAAAAAACATATTTCTACAGCAACCTTGAAGGTAGTCCACTCAGATTGAATATGAATTCAGTATGAATTGATGCAGGTAAGTAATGAAGAATGCTGATTTTATTTCTTTGTGCCTCTATGAGGGATTGGCCTAAAGTTTGTGTGTGTTAATAAACTTTCTTCAGTGTCACTTACAAAGCTGCTCCCCACAAGGTCTGCTATGAGACTGGCAGGCAGTGCAGGGGTGATCTTAGCATTCCTATAACATTCCGATGCTCGGAAATGGAACTCGAGTTCTGAGTTCCATGATTAGACTGCTTCCGGCAATGCATGTCTGCTGGTAACTAGTGCATTGTAATTGATGGGCAAGATAATCCCTACCTATATAGGAAACATGAAGACATTAATTTCCATCGTATGAATTAACTACTAGAAGAGAGAGGAAAGGTATGGGTTACTAAACTTTTAGTGGTAAAAGAATATGACAAAATTAATAACCGGACTGTTTTGAGTGTTCTTGAAGCTTATTTCCAGAATCACGGTTTGAAGGATTAAGAGATGGTAAAACGTATGATTATGAGTATTTATTTCTTAATGAGGTCATATTACTTTATTTGAAACCTTTTCTCTGACATAGGAATAGATTTTTTTTTTCCTGAAACCTCTAGTCATTTGAGCTCCTAAATGAACTTGAAGTTGGTTTTAATAATGTTGTTTGTGGACCTCTAGACAGATAATATGAATGAATAAAAAGCAGTATTTGACCAATAAAACAAGGATCTTTGGAAATCCTTGACAAATGTTGACACTGCCTGCCCGCCGTGTTAATGGTACATTGAATAGGGTAATTACAATTCAGGGCGAATCTTCCCCACTCTCACCCTCCTGCCCTGAAGCGGAACAGGAGCGAAAGTTAAACTCCTCCTTTTCCTCCCTCCGGTGGTCCTGAAGCATCACTGCCGGAAATGTGGGCAGGCTGTGTGTGGGAAGTGCAGCAGCAAGCGCTCCAGCTACCCTGTCATGGGCTTCGAGTTCCAGGTCCGGGTGTGCGACTCCTGCTACGACTCCATCAAAGAGGAGGAGTGAGTGTTTGTGGGTCTTCGTCTTACTGGGCCCCTACAGGGGGAGGAGCCTGAGAAATGATGCCCTGTTCCTTTGTCTCTTCCCAGCTCCCTAAACATTCCTGGGGAGGGCGTTCTGTCCTCGCTGTACGACCTTAGACGAGTTTCTCCCAAACACTGGGGCATGGTGTTGCTCAGACCAGTGGGGCTGCTGAGCGGCGGGGCATCCCTGAGCCCCCTCAGGGTCAAGGCCAGCACACACCGGTGCGGTGGCAGAGGTTGCTGTCCCTCCAGTTTCCCAACCCTGGCTTGCATGGGCCTGGGAATTTCGTTTCCTTTGCCTTCCCTTTGAATCATCTTGGAAAGTGCTACACTGGCAGACCTTGGCTGAGGCCCAAGTGGAAAGGCTAGTCGGCATCACTGGTGTCAGTCCATGCGTGCTCATGACGAGGCCAGGGTTTGGGCGCAGGGGCAGAGTGAGAGCCGGTGCCCCGAGCTGCTCCTGGAGGGCCCAGAGGCCTGCCGTCTCCCCGTGAGGATCTTGTCCGTGGGGTAGGATCTCCTGCCGTGCAGTTCCTCTGCACAGTTAAGGCCCTTGTTCTATGTCTAGGAGTATACTAGGCTTTCCACTAAAAAAATAAAAATCAGTTATTTGGAGAGTTTTGTCAGACCTCATATAAAATAATCTTCAGCTTATCCTGCCTTCTGTCCTGCAATTATAAACAGTTTTCCAAACTATAGCTACACTTTTAGGGATAAATTTTAACACTATCATTGTTACGTTGCAAAAAGACCTCTTCCCTTAGCTCTGGAAACAGGTGAGCTTTCAGCGGTCTCTTTTCTCTTTTCTCTTTGTTAGTCGGACTTCTCTAGCAACCTTTCATGAAGGAAAACACAATATTTCCCACATGTCCATGGACATTGCTCGGGGACTGATGGTGACCTGTGGGACCGACCGCGTCGTAAAGGTAGCCTGCTCAAGTGTCCCAAGGAGCGTCTGTGTGTGGAGTGCTCCGTGGCTGTGCTGTGGACAGACAGCTGCTGGCCTGGTTTCACTCTCTCGTCAGTGAGCTCGCCTTCCCTTTTCATGAGCAGCCGTGCAGCCTGTAGCAGGATGGAAACCCTGAGTAACAAACTGCATGTTTGCGAGTGTCCCGCGTACGGTGGCCCCTCCTTCCGGGGGGGTTTCCGGCACGACCTCCACCTCTCAGAGTAGCTGCTGGGGCCTGGCACCCCTGGGTCACTCTCTGCCTAGAGTTCCTGCCTCCCCAGTCAGTCAGGGCTTAGCCAGCCCCTCTGCCTGGTCATCCTTCCCCGGCTGGTGTTCCTCTTGGCCCAGGCCGGTTTCCTAGTTGTAGGAAATAACCAGATGTTCTTTCACTAGATCCCTCAGGTCACTAACAAACTAAAATTAAGTGTTTCATACTGAGTACCACTCCGGAGTGGTGAAACCATGACACACTTTATTTCATAATCTTTTTTTTTTTTTAATAGGGGCTTTTCCCAGTGGGCTTTTTATTAAAAATGAAATTAGATTTATAGTAAAACATTACTATGTCATTTTCGGATCTCAAGATAACACAAGCTTTTTTCAAATTTTAGTGCACTGAGGGGTTTCATCTATAGATCTCGAGAAGGTTTTGTAGTGAAAGAATGACAGATTGAGTTCTTTTATCCCCTTTTCCAGGTTAACAACTGTTTGGTGTGAGCTCTGCTTCTGGGCCCTGTGATGAGTGCAGCCTTCTCTAGCATGTTCTTTCTCTTGCAGATATGGGACATGACGCCCGTGGTGGGCTGCAGTCTGGCAACTGGGTTTGCTCCACGTTGATCCAGGAGCTGGTCAAGGTCTGCACCTTCCCCACGGCACCCTTCACCAACACAGCCCTTCCCCGTGGCTCCGTGGTCACTGTCACGTGAATGGATAGTAGCCACTAAAAAACAAAGCAACATTTTTAAAGAGAAAAAAATGTAAGGTGTGTTTGGGGGCCTTTGCGGAACTACCTGTAGGGACAAATATGGAAAAAAGTTCATCTGGTGTGGTTCCCTGAGGAAAGGAATGACTTCAGTGAGACCTTCTCATGAGCAGTGAGCTCACGTGTGCTGAAGGAGTCATTCAGCAAATGAGAGTTTTAGAGGAAAAACCATTGAACAAAAGCGTTAAAGCAGTTCCAAGTGCAAACACCCTTCCCCTAAGACTTGCTGGCCCTCCACGGGCTCCTGTAGCTCTATTGTTAGAGCAGGGATTAGGAGAGGAGGACTTGCTGTCTCCCTCTTGAGGGGTGCAGGAGGACCCCAAGAACCCAGAGATCTCTCCTTCCTCACTGGCAGTATGTGAATATTCTCTGCACGTAGTGATTCTTCTTAAAGATCTCTGTTCTTGCCAGGTAGCACCCTTACCTGCATTCGGTGTCGGGAGCGCTCAGTTTCCTCTTCCCAGCCAGCCGGTGTGCCAGGGGCCAACCTTCCCCGTTGTTACCTAGTGAGCTGTACAGTTTCTGTATTAACCTAGGCAGCCCACATCCTTCCCTTTCCCCCAAATGTGCCCTGAGGACAAAACGTTTTTAATGGTGCTGTTAATGTGGGAGTCACACAAGCTGCCTGATACTCACTGCTGTCCGTAACGACTCTCGGAAAATGGAAAAACAACCCCGCCGGCAGCATGATGATGAAGGGAGATGATCAGTCGGCTCCATGGAACAGCCCAGTCCTCTTAAAAAGACACATTCTATTTGTAGTCCCAGAATGGGCCCCTGCGATACTGTGGCAGTTTAGTAATAATACACCTCAGAAAAGAACTCCAAAGCTTTTTAAACTATGTTGACTTTTCGTTGTAAGGAATATTATCAGCATCTCATAGAAGGGAATTAGTAACCCAGAGCAGGAATTGTTAACCAGGTCCTGCACAGTAATTCCTAAATTGTAAATTGCTTTCATAGCAACTAGTGAATTCTCTTGTATCAAATGGCATTTTAAAAGTTTTTGGCCACTTAGTATCAGGATGGGGAAGAGATGGGGAAAGGGAGAGCCTGTCTTTTAATATCCCAATATTTATTTATTTGATTGTTTTTAACAATAGTACACATACCTATTACTTTAGGGCTATGCAAGTGAGTGGAGAGAGGCCTACTTTTCTTAAAGACAAATTTTAAGTAGATAGCAACAGTATTTTTGTTAGTCTTACTAGTGGATATTGATTAAAAACTCACTACTGCGTCACTGTGTTGGGATCATATCAAGACAGCATGGTGGTTCGCTGTGATATGAGGAAGGGATTAAATCTTTTTTTTTAACAGCTGAGAGGGACTGTAATATTTAAGACAGGTAATTAAGATGTCTTACTGGCCAAGTGACACAAATAATAGGGAAAGGAGATCAGGTACCTCATATTTAGAATAATCTGCATTAAAAATTGACTTGCTTTCACAAATAAGACTGAAGGGTTTTGTTGCTCCGTATGATTTTTGTGTTCTATCACCTGAAAAAGGTGTTTCATTTTTTTAAACTTTTCGTGAGCTCTTTGCAGAACGTATGATACTAAGACAGAAGGAAACTGGAGGGATGGGCTCTTACAGGGCAGTTTTGAATGTTAGCTCTTGTTCAGTTAATGGTCCAGCTCATACAAAGGTGCTATCCTGGGGATTTCATGAAGTCCTGAAAGGAAAATGGGATATGATCTGTTTCTTGCCATTTTGACAAGTACCAAACTGTGGTTTTTGTTTGCCTTTAACTTCTGTAAAATGTGATTTTATAATGTCTGTGGTAGACTGAGCACAATATCATGCTGCAGCTTTCAGCCTTCTTTTATTTTAAAAACTGAGTGAAAAACTCAGTGTTCTATAGAGAATATAAGGTTGTGAGAGCACCTCCTAAGGGGTTAAGCTAATGTAAATCAAAGAGGAAAGGCATTATGTAAGGGAGAATTAGAGAGGGGTATCGGCAAAAGGAAAGAATGTTTCAGTTAACTTTTCTCTCCACCAGAGCCTATTAGCACTTTTCATTTTAAGGACACACATAGCAGGCTTGTCTTGTCTCTACTGCACACTAGGGAGCAAATGGGTAATATTTTTTATAGAGGTGAGCAAAAATTATTTTCACAATTCTGCTGACCGGACACAGAAGGAAGATCCAACTAGGTTTCTAGTTATTGCCTTATTTTGACTGCGTTACTCTTAAACGGGTCATTTAAAATAGCTCTTCAAGTAACAGTTCATGGTTTTTCCATTCCTGAATATTCACGCTAATTCCTGCAACTAGGGATTAAGAAGTACAGAATATTAGAGAAGATCCTTATGTTTTAGATCTAGTATGTCTGTGATAAGGAAATGTCAGTTCTTCATTTGAGACATGTTCTCAAATTGCCCTCTTTTTTTTTTTTAACTGCAAATGACAGAAACACCCCCATGGCATTAGCTGGAAACAAGATTATTCATTATACTGTAAATCTCTGTTTACAATGTCCTACTTTCTGTCCTGCTGCCTGGAGGATATGAACAAAAAATAGCTCTCTAGAACACGTCACTTGGTTCTCCCCTAAAGAATTCAGTTTACTAGTACCTACATTTTTAAACTGTTGAAACTGGCCTAAATATGTTATAAATTCCATGGTGACCCAGACCCAAGGAAATAACTTTCTGAATTGGGTTTCATTCAGTTACTTCCTACTTCCGTTACTGGATCTGGTGTCTTCTAAAATGTAAGGAACCAGTTAACCAGTTATTAGTGATGAACCATCTGCTCATTATAAACCTGAGGTTTAACAAATAAGTAATACATGCTCTATTTATTCAAGTGTCTATTGCTTAATTGTTAATTGTGAGCAGATTATTGAATGCCTACTCTATTTTCTGCAGTTTACTATACAGTAACTCCTTGTGCAACGAGTTTATATTAGAATACAATTTAAAGTGTTTTACTCTATAGCCTTTTTGACTGGGGAAGCAGAGGGCAGTGTCAATTAGTACATTTTGTCTTGTACTAGCTGTGTTTCTATAAGATAATGTGCCCCAGTGAATCCCAGAGAGTTAGAAAACTTTGTTCTTTGCTCCTGTTTGTGGGTTCTGTTTTTGTGGGGTTTTTTTTTTTTTTTTGAGAATATACATACACAATAAAATGTTCCTTGCTTGTTACTCTCTTGCTTAATTTAGCTTTTGTTATGTTTGATACGGACCCAGGGCAATAATACTAACCAGCCTATATTTAGCACAGTACGCTGGTGCTCTGCCTGCATTCTGCTGTTCCATCCTGGAGACACTTCAGGGGCGTTACCATCCCTGTTTTACAGTTGAGAAGCTAAGAAGATCCTGTCTGTCGTTCTGACTTGAAAGCACTTGCCTTCTCCATAATACCTGCTTTCACGTGCTAGCTTGTCATGAGTGTTTCCTGTAAGGGTTCGGGGTTAGGTATTACCATCTCTCTCCAAGTTTGTGAAGCCCGGGAGTGCGATTGCTCCGAATGTCTAGGCTCCCCGAGGTGCATGGGGACACACCAGCATCTGTGCCCCAGTTCTCCACATCAGCAAGCAGGTCTGTCTTGTGAATAAACACGGGGTGCTTCCGACCCAGGAGAGCTGATTCCTCTGCTTCACTGTTAGGAAGTTGGTTTCTTACAAACCAGCATGGCGGTTTACTGTGCTTCTTCAAAGACATATAGCTTTATTTAATAATAATATGTAATAAAATAATATATAATTTAAAAAGTGAAAATAAAAAAGATAATACCAAAAAGTGTTAGAAAGATGTGCTTTAAGCCCTCTGTCCTACCCCCCAGAGAAAACACTGTTAAACCTGGGCTGTATGTCTTTCAGTGTTTTCGTTAAATGCATGCAGGCATATGTAACAAGACACCTCTGGATACAGTGTTAAGGGGCCGTGCTTTTACCCCTGCCAAGGTACTATGGATCCTTTGCCCATATCAACAAATAGAGCTCCAGGGGAGCATTCACAGTTGTGGATGCGAGCGCTGTGCAGCGGGACCTATGCTGCGGGTTTTGAGGGTCAGTGAGGCCACGTGACTTGCTTTAGCCAATGAAGTGCGGGCAGAAGCGTTTAATGGCTGGGGAGAGGCTTAACCTCCACGGATTTCCCGCAGGGGTCACAGAAGTGCATGTTGATAGAGACGATCTCCTGGAGCCTGACTGCCCTGGACCTGCAGTGGACTTTGCATGGGAGATCAATAAATCTTTGTTGTTCTGATCCACTGAGGTTGGTGTGTGTGTGTGTGTGTGTGTGTGCGCGCGCGCCGCACACGTGCACACTGGCATCACCTAGTCTGGACCACGGTATCCCATTGTTCTATTATGTGGCTCAACTGTCACTTATTTTACAAATAACATGTTAAAACTGGACCATATATTTTTAGAATATATATAATTTTGATTAAAATACTTTAAGAAATGCTAAATTCAGCATGCTTGTATGTTCATCTTTGCCCACTTTTCCAATTATTTTCATAGGATAAATACTTCAGCGTGGGAATTACTAGGTCAAAGAATATGCATATTTTAAGTTTTTTATTCCTCCTGCTAGTATCTTCACACTATTGCCAACACTTGAATTTTCTTCCTTTGACTAGGGAATAAAAAGGCACGTCTTAATGTCTTAGTATGTGGAATTCCAGTTTATTAATTTACCGTAAGAATTCTATCTGCCAAGCAGACCATGTTTTTTTCTTTAATTTATTATTTTTTTAAAGATTTGTTTAGTTATTAGAAGGCACAAGCAAGAGGGCAGAGGGAAAGAATATCAAGCAGGCTCTGCACCAACGGAAGAGCCTGATGTGGGGCCCAAGCTCATGACCCAAAGGTTTCAGACCTGAGCAGAAACCAAGAGTTGGACGCTTAACCTGCTGCACCACCCAGGTGCCCCCGGACCACATATCTTTAGGACAGTCCACATAGAACCCAAATCACCATTGGAAAGTTGCTTAGCAGCCAAGGACACAGAGAAAGGTTGGCTGGATGACTGATGCCATCGTGACGGTCTGATGTGCTCATTGCCAAGGTTGCTGAACAGTGGAAACACATGAGCAAGTTGTTTCTGGACCTCCCTTTGTAGATTTCACCTGACTTACCATTCATTTGTAAAACACACGCTCAGGTGAGTGGTTCAAGTATTAGAGTTCCAGCCTTCCTTCCCTTCACTCCTTAGTTTCCGAGTCTCCTTGGCTATACCTTAGATCGATCTTTCTCTCTGTCTTTGCACTGTACATGCAAACTATCCCTCAGGAAGCCCATTACATATTGGTACATGCAGTTTCTCATGAAAGCAGAGAAACACATTCTGGGTCCACCTTCAGTGCTGTCATCTGTAGTGTAGAAGCAGGGACTGAGACAACCTCGCAGGTCAAACCCAAGTGGGAGACTGAAGGTTCAAGATTGTTCTTTTTGACCTCAAGTCCCATGCTCCTTTTTGTTTTACCCGATCCGGCTCATTAATATTTGAAGAAATTTTTAGATCCTGAGTTTTGACATTCTGGAGAAAGCTACAGTGATAGACATTTCATTACAGCATTAGCAAGGCACTGTGGTGTATTTTCACACACCCAAGAGTTCCAGTAGAACTCTGGTGACAGCCGTGACATCTAATATCTTGCTGCAGGAGTCCTAGCAGCTGTTACTCTATGAAATGGATCTCAAATAGCACATGTGTGCTGAAAACATAGGCAGGCTTGCGGATACAAACCTCAGTGAAGCCTATGGGCCCTACCTTCAAAATGTATCCCAGCATGGCCCCTTTGCACCACTGAGCTGCTATTACCATGGTCCAGTACAGTGTTATCTGGATGATTCCATTAGCCTTTTTTTTTGTTTTTAATATTTTCCTTATTGGAGTGCCTGGGTGGCTCAGTCGTTAAGCGTCTGTCTGCAGCTCAGGTCGTGATCCCAGGGATACTGGGATCGAGCCCCGCATCGTGCTCCCTGCTCAGTGGGAAGCCTGCTTCACCCTCTCCCACTCCCCCTGCCTGTGTTGCCTCTCTTGCTGTGCCTTTCTCTGTCAAATAAATAAATAAAATCTTAAAAAAAAAAAAAAGGATTTTATTTATTTGAGAGAGGGAGAGAGCATGAGCAAGGTGAAGGGGCAGAAGGAAGCAAGTTATTTCCCCATAAGGGTCCTGGAAGGGCCCGTAGCCTCGGAGTCATGGTCTTCATTATTTTCAGACTTCCTCCATGTTTCTGTCCACCACAGCCATCCTGTTACCTCCACTCCAAATTGTTATTTGTGCTTTTGACCACATTGAATTTGGTTTGAACTAACCCAGCCTGGACTAAGCATATTAGATTCTTATATTGGCCATATTTAAGGGTGCTCACATTTTCCGTGTTTTTGCCCATTATGTAAACTCAAGCTGTGCACCATGTTTAGGGCATGGAAGGTTCTGAATTAACGGAATTTTCCAAGCATTGTTTCCAAGCATTGATGCATACCTATACTGTGTATGGTGTGTATTATTTCATACATAGTGATCTTACTGATCTAACACCATTTGTAGGAAAAGTACTGAGTACTTATCATATATGGGTACTGTTATAGAATCTTACAAGAACATCCTTGAACAAAACGGAGATCCCTACTCTTGTGGAGTTCACATTCTTGCAGAGGGAAACAGACAGTGATAAGCCTAATAAAAAGATAAATTCTTGGGGCGCCTGGGTGGCTCAGTGGGTTAAGTCTCTGCCTTCAGCTCAGGTCGTGATCTCAGGGTCCTGGGATAGAGCCCCGCATCCGGCTCTCTGCTCAGCAGAGGGCCTGCCTCTCTGACTAGTGATCTCTCTGTCAAATAAATAAAATCTTTTTTTTTTTTTAAGATTTATTTATTTATTTATTTGACACACAGAGAGAGAGAGAGATCACAAGTAGGCAGAGAGGCAGGCAGAGAGAGAGGAGGAAGCAGGCTCCCCGCTGATCAGAGAGCCCGACTCGGGGCCCGATCCTAGGACCCTGGGACCACGACCTGAGCCGAAAGCAGAGGTTTTAACCCACTGAGCCACCCAGGCAGCCCAATAAATAAAATGTTAAAAAAAAAAAAAAAAGATAAATTCTACAGTATGAAGAGTGCCATGGAGACAAGGAAAAGCAGGTCCCTGCAGATGAAGAATGCACACGGGCAGGAGCCAGTTTGTCAGCTAGAGTAATTGAGGTGATACAAGCTCAAAGAATTTGAAAGAGTTGAGGAAGATAGCAGAGTGAAAATCAAGGAAAGAGGTCCTAGGCAGAGGAAACAGCTAAACAAAATGCTGCAAGACAGGAGTGAGCCGGGTGTGTCCGAGGAAAAACAATGAGCCCAGAGTGACTATGCAGAGTGAGGGAAAGTGAGAGTTTTAGCACAGAAGGTGTGAGAGCTCAGTGGGGGCTGGGTCATGGAGGTCTGGCGGGCCTTTGCAAAGACATCGGCTTTAACTAAGAGTGAGGTGGCAGCCATCAGAAGGCTGTGAGTATTATCTGACTTGCACCTTGGAAAGCTCACTCTGGCTGCTCTGCTGTGCATACCCTGTGGAGGCAAGAATAGAAGCATGGAGGCTGCTGGAGAGGCTGAGGGGTAACCCAGGACAAATGACAGCAGCTCCCCTAGGAGCAGTGATGAAGGGGGTAAGAAGTGGTCATGTTCTGGACATACGGGAGCCAGCATGACTTCCTCCTGCCTTGGAGGGGCGGAGGTACGAGGGAAATCGGCAAGTCAACAGGGACTCCAAGGTTGGCCCCAAGCACCTGGAAGGGAGGAAGTGCCGTATATATAGCTCAGAATTATTCCAGTTGATGCTGTGGAACTCTGGTCTAAATTTGCACTAGAAAAAGAACACAGCATAATCAGAACCGACCAAGGGCCAAGCCAATACTCCGCTACTCCACGTGATTTTTTTCTTTATTTCACACCACTTCCGCAAATGAGGCAGGATCTGGGTTTCACAGTGAAGGAGACGAAAGGTCAAGGAGGTTTAGAAAAGTTTGAACTTGCCCAGCCTAGTGGAGGAGCAGGGATGGGATGCCATCCCATCTCATCCCCAAGACCTGTTACTCTCTCTTGTTACTCCTTGTTACTATTTGCTTGTTTGTTTTCACAATATGTTCCTTAACTGCCCAGTTGTATAAGACAAAATTAATTCTTGATCAAAGGGTATCACAGTCTTCTAAACCTCCCCTCTCCTGGGTCCATAGATACTTCAGTGTATTTTACCTACAAATCCATTAGACTTCCTTTACCCTGTTTATCTGGTCTGAATGGCCCTCTGTTTTTTTATGATCTGAAATGGCTTGAACATATTGATGCCAAAGACTGTTGAATGCAGATTGCTTTTGGTCCCACCTATAGTTTTCTAATTATTGATACATAATTTTTAATTGTTGGTAAGTATTTATGGCTTCCAAACATAGGTATGTGAGTTACCTATAGTTTCTCTGTATCTTTGTTGTGCTGACTTGGGAAACCATTTTATTTCTGAAATATTGTGGATTCACCCGATGCCAAATGATCTGTTAATTAGGAATGTTTGATATGACTATATTTTGACATCTCGCTAGACTTCTATCACATGCAGATAATCCGGAGAAGGAGGAAACTGGTGAAATGGGAAAAAGTGAGCATCATTGTTAACTGTTGTGTGAAACCTCTTGGAATGTCCAGCCCTAGGCAAGAAGTGGGGTTGGGGACTTCTTGGGACTATTTTGTTAGATGCCTAGGTCCTTCGTCTGAGAAGAGGGGGCTGCAGATGTTTTATTGTCCCATTGTGGAAGAGCCATTCCAAATACACCATTTTCGATCCACGAAGGGTCCATGGTTCCTTTCTCATTATCATCAGCTGATAGCGTAAACTCTTTGGTTTGTGGGATGCATGCAAAACCTGGGCTGCTTCCGACTCTGCCTCAAGGCTTTTTAATCTTGGTTCCCTGTTTCCAATTATAATTTAAATTAAAATTGATCATGATTTAATTAAATTGACACTTGCGTGGACTGACTCTTTAAATTTTCTGCTCTCAGAGACTCACAGGCTGCACCCTAATCCCATCCTGGATCACATTACCCACATCGTCTTGGTATTTATCATAATCAGAAACTATCTTCTTCGTTTATTTACCGAGGTGAATAATGTGAAATAGTTCCCTCTCCCATCAGACTATAAAAAGACTACGTACGGCCCATGACACTTGCAGGGGCTCACGCAGGTGTCTGAATTTTAAGTTCTTCTAAAAATCAGAAATGCTATTTTCATACTGTTTAATTTTTGTTATACCGTTTAATTTTTGTTGTACTGCTTAATTCTTGTTAACCAGAAAAGGTGAGAAATGGTATCTCCGTAGTTTTAATTTGCACTTCTCACATTACAAGTGAAGTTGAACATCTTTTCGTATGTTGAAGTGTCATTTAAAACATTCACATGCAGGTGCACACGCCTGTGCGTGCACCTGTGCGTGTGTCTCTATGCCTTTTGCTCATATTTCTAGCAGGTATTTTGACCTCTTCCTCCTTAATTCCAAGGAGTTCTTTGTATGTTAGAGAACCAGCCCTTTATCTATGGCCAATGTTGCAAATATTTTGTCCTGTTTTTCATTTGCCCTCTGACGTTGACTTACAGTGTTTGTTTTCCTGTCATGACATTTAAAAAAAAATTATGGAGTCAAATTTATCAATCTTCGATTGAGTCTAGCTGTTTTTAGAAATCCCTTCCCTAGACACAGATGAAGAAGAATTTACATACGTTTTCTTCTAGTACTTACATGATTTTCTTCCCTTCCTTTTTTTTTTTTTTTTAAATATTTATGATGAGGGAGTAGAAGGCAAGCTAAGGGAGAAGCACAAGCTGACACGGAGCAACAGTCCCCCAACACGCACACACACCCAGGTGGGATATATGTGACCTTCCTCCTCAGGCATTCCCAGCTGCCGTAAAAGTTAAGGAAGGAAAAACAAATGGTTAAATAATAGAGGTCACGGTCCTGTGGGACAGGAGTCTCCAGCAGTTTACTAACATCTTAGTGATTCACAAGTTAAAAGCCTTCTTATCCATAGCCTAACTTCCAGAAACCCATAGCCACAATTTCCCAGGAGTCTGAACATCACCCACCCATCCATAGTGATGTGGGAAACAAATGTAGAAGGAAATGTAGATAAAATTAAATTTCCTTATAACAAGCAGCCCATTAACAAATACTTGAGCCAGGCAGAGTATAACTTTCCTCCAGGAAACTCCCAAATGTCTTAATGTTAAACAACCTTAGCTTGATAATAGGCCTCCAGGATCCTGGGAGTCTTCAGCATATCAAAGCCCTTTTAGACATCTCCCTTTTTCCTTACCCCACCCCCATTCCCAAATATGTAATTAGTAGCCCCTCACAACCCTGGTCAACAGCTCTTTCTGCCCACAGGTCCTGTCCCTGTGCTTTCATAAAACCACCTTTTTTCATCAAAGACAACTCAAAACGTCTTTCTTGGCCGTTGGCTCTGGACTTCACCAACATTCAAAAACCACATGATTTAGCTCCCTGATTCATGTGGAGTTTCACACCATCTATCTATGGTGTGAGGTAGAGATCTAATTTTATCTTTTCCCAAATAGTAAATCAATATCCCAGCATCATTTATTAAAACCCCCCTCCTTGCCTTGTCCATATTTGAGATACCAGCTTTGTCATGAAGGTGCCAATGAACTTGGGTCTATTTCTAGAGTTTGTGCACCCTTCCGCTGGTCTGGTCACCTCTGGGCCTGCTAAGCTGCCACAGTTGTAAAGACCTTACAGTACCCGGCTGTGTCCCGTAGGCCTGGTCCCACGCCGCAGCTCTTCATTTTAAATGTTTCCTGACTGTTCTTGCACGTTTATTTTTCCATAACAACTTGATTCCTACTTGTCCTGCTCCATAAACAATGACTTCTCATTTTATTGGAACTGATGATTTTATACTGTTGAGTAATCCTATGCAAAATAGAGAATGTGCGCCCTTTTGTTCAAGTCTGCTCTTGGATCTCTCAGGAAAATGTTCGTTTTTCTCAAGTAAGGTTTCTAACATTCTGTGTTAAATTTATTCCCAAGTAATTTTTTTTTTAATTTTTGTTGCTGTGTTAAATGGAGGTCTGCCTGCTATTATATTCTTTAATTGGAAATTGTACAGATGAAGGATATTGGGTTTTGTTTTGTGTTTGTTTTTTTTGCCTTTGGAAATTATATCCTGCTTCTTTTTTTTTTTTTTTTTAAAGATTTTATTTATTTATTTGTCAGAGAGGGAGAGAGAGCGAATGAGCACAGGCAGGCAGAGGCAGAGGGAGAAGCAGGCTCCCTGCCGAGCAAGGAGCCCGATGCGGGACTCCATCCCAGGACGCTGGGATCATGACCTGAGCCGAAGGCAGCTGCTTAACCAACTGAGCCACCCAGGCGTCCCTATATCCTGCTTCTTAACTGAATTCTTTTATTGTTTGAGTGCTGAGTGCCCTAACAATTTTGTGTTTCCCTCTCTCCCTGAAAAACTACACTCATAAAACCTGGACATCGGTGGCTCGGTTATCATGAATTATTTGAAGACTTTTTTTGGGCCACGTTTCAGCCACCATTGGTGAAGGTGCTTAAAGGGAAATGAAGAAGTGTACCTATTTACAGCATGTTATCTCAAATCTTCATATTTAATTTTGATTAAAAAAGTTCAAAGTCCTAATTATGGAGCCAAGTCCAGTTTGTGAAGTATACTTTTTCACATGGCTCCTTACAGATTTCTTACAGAGACTTAAACAACCGCTGACAACTATTAAGCAAATTACACTTGTGAATTTAAACCAATGCAAACTTTAGCAACGTGTTGGGTAGAGGGTAAGAAGGAACCTTCATACATTTTTTTTCTGATTTCCAAAAGCAGTGAGTAAAAATAAGTGAGTAAAAGTAGCTTTTAAAAAAAATCCAATGTTTTATGTGTTAAAATGTATTAACTAAGGGTAGTACACAATTAAGTACCTAGTTATGTTGAAAATGCAGTTGCACATTTAGGGAACATCAGGGGACCTAGTCCCCTAGTTGCAAAGTTGTTTCTGTGCTCCCGTAATCATTTTAATGGCTCTTTGATCTCCTATTTAAACTATTTATCTGCCTCCTAATGAATGCACTGGAAGCTTCTAATTACGTGCGTGGTGCTGGTTTTATTTTGGCCTAAGTCTCCAAACCAACTCACAGCAGGATCCATGTACATCTCAGGACATCATATACCATTAGAGACCGGATGTCGGCATTTGCACTTAGTGTCTGAAGATCAAGTATCGAAAGGAACATAGAAGGAAGCATGTGTGCCTCGAATAAGTCTGGCAGCCTTTGCCCGGCTTCTGGCCTCAGGAGCTTTATTAGAGTTAATTCAATGAAAATATATGTCTCATTATTTTTCTAGCTATCTCTGATGAAATTGAGGAAAATTGGGTTGTTACTTAGAGCCAGTTGGTTATTTCGACAAAGTCAAACTAAAAGGTAGGGCATCGACAAACCATTTCAAAAAGAATCAATAGTCATTTATTTGTTCATTTATGTCTTCATTTGAATACCTTCTGGAACATTCTTGGTTCTGGCCCCAGTTGATCAGGACGATTGCTTACCCATTCTAGCCACGGTGCTAAATTCTTCACCTGGCTTACTTGATTTAATCTTTTTAAGAATTCTCTATAGAAATGGTCCTCAGCTTCCAGATTTTCTGCTTCTAAAACACCCCCTCACTCCCTCCCCAGACAGTGATCATAGAACCTGGGAGGAAGCCAACAGGAAGTGCTAATAACCACCTTCAGGACAGCATCAAGTAGAAGGAGCTCGGACTTTGGCTCCAGACTTATCTGGGTTTGAATTCCAGGGCTGCTACTCATGGGCCAAGTTAACCCTTGCAAGTTATGCAAACATTCTGGGCATTCATTGCTTTCATTACCTGTCAGATGAGTACAATTATATCGGGTGTATAAAGATTAAGGCATTTAGGGGCGCCTGGGTGGCTCAGTTAGTTGAGCGTTTGACTCTTGATTTCGGCTCAGGTCATGATCTCAGGGTCATGAGTTGGAGCCCTGCTTCAGTCTCTGAGCTGGGCGTGGAGCCTGCCTGAGATTCTCTCTCTTCCTCTCCCTCTGCCCCTCCCCACCGTGCTGGCTTGATCTCAAAAAACAGATTAAGGCATTTAAAGTTGGTAGCCTGGTATCCATAGTAGATACCCTCCCGTCAATTAGAAATGTTAGACATGAAGCAGGGATTGAAACTGCTTTGGGGAAGTTGATGGACAAGAGAATGCTGTGTGGGATGTGCCCCTCGAGGCAAAGCTCACTTTGGGGTGGCATTGGAATGTGTGGGTTGATCCTATCTGGGGTTTCTGGTTTGCAGCTTTTAAAAAAGGCTGATACTGGGCAGTGCTGTGCAAGTGTTCTCTGGCCCAGGCTCCTTGGGTGCTTGTTACCAGTTAAAAAAAGAACTTAGAGCTGCTGGCTGAAAATCCCCGAAGGTCTAGAAAGGAAGGGGAGGTTCTAGGACAATCTATTGCCTAGGAACATTTCTCACTGGGATCTTGAAATGAGTTCTATTTTGATGCAGTCAAACCTTTGCTGGACATTGGTTCATTTGGCGTGTATTCACAGAGCACCTACCATGCAGCAGCTGCTATGGGGTTTGGGGGGTGTTGAGGGAGGACCAAGAGCATGGGCTTTGGTAATGACCACCTGGACTGGAATCCCCCCTAAGAGCTGTGTGGTCCCAGACCAGTTATTTAATCTCTGGATTCAGATTTCTTTACCTGCAAGGTGGGGAGAGTAATTACCTCTAGACAGTGTTGTAGTGAATATTAAATGAGTTAATACGTACACAGTGGTTTTTTAAAAAGATATATTTATTTTAGAGAGAGAGACTGTGCATGAGCAGGGGGAGGGGAAGAAGGAGAGAGAGGAGAAGCAGATTCCCTGCAGAGTGGGGAGCCCAGTAGGGAGACTCAATCTCAGGACCCTGAGATCATGAACTGAGCAGAAACCGAGAGTCGAACACTTAACCTACTGAGCCCCCCGCAGAGGCCCTGTACAAAGCGTTTTGAACTCTGTCTGCCACATATTTGATGTCCAGTAAATTTTAGCTATTTTCATATGACAAGAGGGGCCAGAAGATCAGAATTTCAAAGACTAATGAAGTCTCAGAGGGCTGCAAGGCACTTAGAGGCCCCTCATCCCAGCAGGTGGAGTCTGGGTATCCTTGTCAAGGCAAAGAGGGTGTTCGGCATCTTCCAGACCCAGTTCCAAGTCCTGCTTAGGATAAGGTGCTGTTGAAAAGCCTGCCTACCATGGTTTCTGGTTCTTCTCTTCTGGTTTCTTCTCTGGTTCCTGACCGGTCTTTCTTACTCACGTCCTTTCTTCTGGGGGCAGGGACCGCCGTGTAGGGGAGCTACTGTAGTCTGAGAGCCAAGCTTGGGGGAGGCCACAGGCTTGGACAAGTTGCAGTGGTGACTCTTTCAAGCCTGTGAAGTTGGGTGGACGTTTTGAAAGCTGCATGTTTCAAGTAGCTGAAAAGAGTAGAGAGCACTGAATTCTATCCCGCACCTCTTCTGGGACCCTGGAACTTGACCACCCAAGCCAAAGGCAAGGTGAAGGCAAGGCTAGGACCTGGGTCACCAGGTCTCATCACAGGCTGCCAGGACTTTGGAACTCAAAAGGTACAGTCCAAAGTATGTGTGTGTGTGTGTGTGTGTGTGTGTGTGTGTGTGTATATATATATTTTTTAAGATTTTACTTATTTATTTGACAGAGAGAGAGCACAAGCAGGGGGAGCGGGGGAGGGAGAAGCAGGCTTCCCCCTGAGCAGGGAGCCCAATGCAGGACTCGATCCCAGGACCCTGGGGTCATGACCTGAGCCGAAGGCAGACATCTAACCTACTGAGCCACCTAGACACCCACAAACTTTGTATTTTTGCAGATGATAACACTAAGGCTCAGTGACATTAAAAGACACTGCTTGCTGGTTCCACTGAATTTAACCTGACTTCTTGTTGGTGAAGTTGTATTTGGAAAGGTGGCAACCCATCAGAGAATAAATAAATTCCTAAGAACGGCCCTGGTACAGAAAGGACATCTTCCCACTTAACACCTTTTAATTTTCTTCGGGTGGGAGAAAAAGTATTGACGCAGGTAGCTATTACTCAGAATGAACACAGGGGGTCTCCACTGCCATGTCTTGGCCTTCAATTAGCTCGGTTTTCGGGTCTTCCTTGAAAGCCTTATCACACCTCCCTTAAGATCGTTAGAATCTAGTCTTTAAGCCTCACAGGGATAGAAAGGGTTACTTACTGCTCTGGGAGCTTCATTTTACCAGAAAGCCAGCTCTGAGCTCATATTCAGACTTTCCTTTTGCCTGGAAGTGTAGGTTTGATGCGAGAGGACTGTCTAGGCACATGTTGAGGGGTTACTCAGTGGGAACAGTGAAAAATGTGGAATGCTCCCCATCACCACATTCCACGACAAATGGCTTCTTGTGCGGCACAGGGGCGCTCGGGTAAGCGGATGCCACGCCGCCATGACCGGGGAAGGACAGCACCTTGGGACATAGGATTCCGACAGGGGAACCAGTTCTGTTCACGAATTCTTTAATAGTGGGAACTAATGAGTGCCATTTTGCTCAGAAAGCTAAAAGAAGAAGGTTCTTTTTCTAATAAAATCCCATGTCTTTACCAGAGCCGGCAAGATCTGCCCCATCTAGAACCAAGATCTTCTTGAGGGTCTGGTCCCCACTATGCTCCTGCCTCCCCTGCCTTCATTCTACTCTGCCAGCCGCTCACCTGCTTACCTGTCCTCTCCCATCCTCTTCACTTGGATGAATCTAGTCCAATTCTCCCAATCCCGTTCAGCCTTCAGATTCAAGGTCCCTTCCTTTATCCCCTTCTAAGTAGATCCCCCACTCTTCTCAATCCCTCGTCCCTGATACGACCTACTGTGGAACTCATTACAGTTTCCAGTTATGCTTTATTACTGCTTTTGTTGGTGTACTGGTTTACGCTGTTTAATTCTCATCACAAAACTATGAGTTGTGGGGACACCTGGGTGGCTCAGTTTGTTGAGCGTCTGCCTTCGGCTCAGGCCATGATCCCAGCGTGCTGGGATAGAGTGCCACATGAGGCTCCCTGCTCAGTGGGGAGCCTGCTTCTCCCTCTCCCTCGGCCTCTCCCCTTCCTTGCATGCTCTCTCTCCCTCCCTCGCTCTGTCTGTCAAATAAATAAATAAAATCTTAAAAAAAGGGAAAAAAAAAGCTATGAGTTGTGTACTAATATCCTCTGCATTTACTACTCTTCTAGTTGTCCTGGGGGAGACATAGTGTGAGTGAGATGTTTGTTTTTGCCTATGGCAGAGGTTCTCGAACTTTGGTATCAACAAAAACAGCTCACCATTGTCAAGCACTTACTACTACAGGGGCCATGTAAATATCTGTGGGGATTATCATTGTGGTGAATTCTCACAACAGCCCCATGAGTTGCATGCTGATACCATCTCCATTTACAGTCAAGGAAACCAAGGCACAATCAGTCCAAGGTTGCAGGCTTAAGAAATGGTGAGGTCACTTATTAAATCAGAGCCGTGTAGTAGATCTGAGCTTGCAACTCCCTCATTGGAAGCCCTTGAAGAGATCTTCTGAATCAGCATTTCTCCAGGCAGGGCTGGGAGTGCCTATCGTTAGCATGTTCTGGGTGATTCTGTGCACACCAAAGTTTGAGGTCCCCTGGCTCTCGTGAGGGGGGTCTGGAATTCTGATGGCTTCCACGGTCTCAGCAGGACTTTTCTTGTAGGTGTGTGAGTCTGCCTTTCTAATCATGGGGACCCCATCCCATGTCGAGAAGCGTGAGCACTGCTGTGTGCAGGAGAGAGAACCGTCTTTAGAATTTTACTCACAAATGCTGAGAGGGTTGGCTAGCATAAATGTGGCGGAAAAAGAGTTGGGAAGGAAGAGGACGACGAGATAAAGGGAAGGTCAAAGTCTAACTAAAACATGCTGGGGGCTGAAAGATAACCATAGTGGAAAGACAGTGGACTCTGGAGTCAAGGTCGCCCATCTGAATCCCAGCTCTGCACCTTACAAGTGAGGAGACCTTCATAAGCTTAACCATTCGGAGCCTCAGTTTCCTCATCAACGCAACAGGAGTAAGGACTTACACCGTGCATCTGGAGTATCTCTTTCCAAAATGTGTGACCAGAGAGGAAACAAGAGTTAAGAGAGGAAAAGAATGTGCTTGAAGAAAATAAAGCGGGGGATGAACTTGCTGGGAAAACCCCCACTGCGGAATGGATTCTTGGTGTTTGCTTGTGTCACTCAACTCAGAATACTAGATCAGAAGGGGAGAATGCTTGTCTTAGAGATAAGATGAACAGCTAGTATCAATTACCTATGAATTTTAGAATACTGACCCATACTAGAGAAAAGTCAATATGTAAGTGGATATTTATGATGGTGCC
>NC_137890.1:163485584-163807536 GCF_963455335.1 Martes martes
AAGATTCCTGGGACCATGAAGCTACCCTGCCATCCCACTCACTCTCTCCATTGCTTGGAAACATGCACAAGAAGTCACATTTTAATATACTTTGGAAAAAGTATTTTGGTCCATGAGTGTACAAGGCTCCTTTTTAATAAAGTTAACACAAATGAAAACTTACTACTAGTAGTAAGACCGGCTAGAATTATTGAGTACTGACTTTTAAATCCTGGCGGCATCTTTAGGAGGCATAAGAATGATCATCTTCACTTTACATATGAGGACACGGAGGCACAATGAGGTTAAGCATCTTGCCCAAAGTCACGTGGCTGATTGATAGGAGAAGAAGCACTCAGAGCTTCTGACTGCAGAATCATCTCCTCTGAGGAGGCAATCCCACCACTCCGGTAGGTCTGGGGCCACATATCCCTGGGCAGGGGTGAATTCTCCACCTTTTCTTTTCCCAACTCACTTGAGGGCTAGGGGATTCTGTTCTCCACCACCCTCCCCACTTTCTGTCCCAGATTTTGAATCACTGGCCTAGAAGGCTCAGTTCCTTGCCCACCATCTACATTTATCTGGGGACTCTGTTCTTTTTTTTTTTTTTTTTAAGATTTAATTATTTATTTGACAGACAGAGATCACAAGTAGGCAGAGAGGCAGGCAGAGAGAGAGGAAGGGAAGCAGGCTCCCCGCTGAGCAGAGAGCCCAACTCGGGGCTCGATCCCACTGGGACCATGACCTGAGCCGAAGGCAGAGGCTTTAACCCACTGAGCCACCCAGGCGCCCTGAGGGACTCTGTTCTTATGCTCAGCTGATGCACAGTCAAGATTATATGGGGAGCTCACAGTTAAAAGCTACAGAATCAAAGACAGCTGTTCATCGGGAGAACCAGGGCTAACAGTTTTCTGGTTGATGTTGAAATTTAAATATCAACCAGGGACTTCATCATATTCCGTAAGGGGCTGGCAATGTAAGATACTAAGGTGGCATCAAGTTTCAGGCCAAACTGAAGGCGTCTCGCACAGGAAGAGTGTCTCCTACCCACTTATAAACTGGGCCTTCAATATCATGTCTGTGTCTTAGAGAATTCATTGCTATCACCCCTGGATCTGCTGAGGAGCCTGGGGTGTGGCTATTGTTTGAATCTGCAGAATTCCAAAGGTGGGTGGATACGCATAGCGAGGAAATGGTAGCAAAAATCAGACAAAAGTGGAATGCAGCTGTCAGGAATGATGCCAACCCTTTTAAACCAGGACCCAGACTGGGGAAGGACTGGACTGGACTGGACGGATCAAATCAAAGGCTAGTCCTTACATATGAAATGTCTTGGTTGCTTCAGAGGTACTCAGTCTTACCCATGACACTGACATATTCTGCGTTTTTATTTTTATTTTGTTTTATGTTAATTAATTCGTTAATTAATTTAAAGTAGGCTCCATGCCCTGCGTGGATCTCAGCATGGGATTTGAACTCATGACCCTAGGATCAAGACCTGAGCTGAGGTTGAGTCAGACACTTCACCCACTGATCCACCCAGGTGCCCCCTATTCTGTGTTTTTAATGGTGATCGTAACTGCCAGCCAACATCGGGGTGCCTCCGCATTCTACTTTCTTTTCTGGTGTAGCAATGCTAACCATCAGGTCTGTTTTGTTGAAGTATCTCGTATTTGACAAGACTAATCAAATGAGAAACCCAGGAGATGCTCTTCCCCATCCTCTTTATCTTTAGTTTAGTTAGCCTTTAACCAGATTACCATTATGAATGGAAAGAAAGACCTTGTTCATTTCCTGACCCATGTTGTTTGGTATCAGTAAGTCTTATTTATTTATAGAGATTATGGTTCAGAATTCAATAGTCATCAGGAAGCATTTTGCACAATCACACAGAAAATGGCATACTTTACACCTTTGTCTTTTCTGACATCTACCATGTGATAAAATAACATTTGAATCATATTAATTGGTTTATATGTCATCTGGGTAGATGGTTGAAACTCTAAGGCAGACATGCAGGTCACTGCAGGGATATTTGTCTCATTCTGGGATCATTTCACATTCTTCAGGGTTTGGCATGTATGCACGAATTCTTTGGTATGTCCCAAAGAGATGACAGACCTACCACTCTTGGTACTATGCATGTAGTGATTTTTTTTTTAAGATTTTATTTATTTATTCAACAGAGACACACAGCGAGAGAGAGGGAACACAAGCAGGGGAGTAGGAGAAAGAGAACCAGGCTTCCCACAGAGCAGGGAGCCCGATGCAAGGCTCCATCCCAGGACCCTGGGATTAGGACCTGGGCAGAAGGCAGCCGCTTAATGACTGAGCCACCCAGGTGCCCCATGTAGTGATGCTTTTAAAACCAATTTGTGTCTCTGGAGATCATGGACATAATCAGCTTAAGGATGGACTAAAAGGGCTTGGTATTCCAGGATTTACCTGAAGAGACAGGGACCTACTCAAGGTATCCACCCAGAAGAACACGTAGGGGTGACGGTAAATCTTCAGCATCTGACTTGCTGGCCTCCCCCCCGTTTTAAGGATCGGTCCCTATCCGACTATGGCTCTGGCTCTGGGGTTCGCCCTTCTCTTTCCATAAATCTGCACTGCATGGAAGCCATGCTGGAAATACGTTCATGTAGAAATGGAAACAATTTGATAGCTGTGGACTGCCTTCCCTGGAGATTAATTTCAAGAAGTGGTAAAACCCAGAACCTAAAGGAACTGAGTGATTGTGCAGGAGTGTGTGGGCATGTCTTTGTATGAGTGTGTTCATGTGTGCATTCGTGAATGTCTGTGCATTAAGTTACACATACACTCTAAATTTGTTGGCCAGACTTACTTGTCTCTTCTCAAATCTCCAAAAGCACATCTAAGGTCCCACCTGATTGAGCATGGAGCTATTAGAACAGTTCCTGCGTACAGCCTGCCCCATGCCCTGCAGCCAAACACTTTTTCAAGTCAATTATCCTTCAAGCCCAGCTGGGTTCCAGCTACACACTAACCCTTCCTACTGTACTCCCCACCCCCAACGTTCTCACCTACCTGAAAAAAAAAAAAAAACAGTAACTCCTCATTGTCTAAAAGTAAGGCATAAATTAGCTGAGTGTCACTAGTGCCCTTCAAAACTTGGTCCATCAGCAGTTTTAAAACCCCCACTGTCTGAACTTGTGCCACATCTCAGCTAAACTGGAGAGTGAGTGTGAAGACAAGGGCAGTCCAAACACTGAAGGCGAGTAGGACAATGCTCAGAGGACTGGAAGGTGGGGGGAATTTAGTGAAGGCAAAAAAGGACACGGCCAGTGAGGTAGAAGAGCGGAGAAAGTGGTGTCCGGGAAGCCAAGTACACAGTTTCTGGGAGGAGGTCGTGAGCAGTTTGATCCAATGCTGCTCATGGACGGAGCTGAACGCTGATCAGAGCTCCCCCACTGGGTTGGGCACAATGAGCTCATTGGTGATCTGGATCAACTTGGCTTGGCAGGACCAAAAACAAATGGATGTAGGTTCAGAAGAACGTGGGACGAGTAGATATGAAGACGGTAACAGCGAACTGTTCAAGGCATGACTAACAGGGGAGCCGATTCACAGGTGGCGGCTAGAAGGGAATGTGATGCCAAAGGAAGTTTTGAGTTGTTCTGGAGGAATTACTGCACATGTACACATAGTGTGGGAGTGCTCCTGTGGAAGGGGAGAGGGGGCCCACAGAAGAGGCTGGCCAGTGCAGAGCAAGACCTTCGCTCTGTGGGGCAGGAGACCTGGTGCCCCAGGGGACTAGCTGGGCTGGCTGGCACAGTGGTCACAGGAGGGATGAGCATGTGGCAGAGGTGGGGGAAGGTAGGAAGTCATTTGGTGTTTTAAGGATGAGGAAGTTCTGTTCTGATTGCTTCCATTTTCTCAGCACAGTAGAAGCTGAGAGGGAGGCAAGGGGAGAAGATGTTGAAGGGTAAGGGAAGGTGGAAAATGCTTCCTCCAGGAGAGAGCCCCAAGGTGACTGGGGAGCCTGCCTGTGGGCCCAAAGGCCTATTTAAATCTGTGGGCACAAATGTAAAGTGAGACCGGCCAGCCAAGTGGTGAGTTTTCTCCAGCTAAATTCAGCTGGAACTCTGTTTATATTGAAATGCATATTCTTTTTTTTTTTTTAAGATTTTTTATTTATTTGTCAGAGAGAGAGAGAGAGAGAGAGAGCGAGCGAGCACAGGCAGAGTGGCAGGCAGAGGCTGAGGGAGAAGCAGGCTCCCCGCTGAGCAAGGAGCCCGATGTGGGACTCGATCCCTGGACGCTGGGATCATGACCTGAGCCGAAGGCAGCTGTTTAACCAACTGAGCCACCCAGGCGTCCCTGAAATGCATATTCTTAATTCAAGAGTTACACATGTTGTTTATTACTGCTGGGAATCTGTATCATTTTAAGTTGGTACAATCTTTCTAGATGGATGGGCCTATATAGAGAGAGGCTAAAAATGGTTTACTCTTTTAACCAGTCATTTGAATTTTATGGATTGATCCTGATGTTATCAGAAGCTTGGACCAAAACTATAGGTACAAGATTTCCATTGTGATATTAATCCAATAAAAACCAGAAGCAATCTCAGTATTTTGTTGTAAGGACTTTAAGACTTTAAAACTCTAAGAATTTCATTATATATCAGTTATAAGGAAGTAAAATGACTAGCCCAAGGGGCGCCTGGGTGGCTCAGTGGGTTAAAGCCTCTGCCTTCGGCTCAGGTCATGATCCCAGGGTCCTGGGATCGAGCCCGGCATCGGGCTCTCTGCTCAGCGGGGAGCCTGCTTCCTCCTCTATCTCTGCCTGCCTCTCTGCCTACTTGTGATCTCTCTCTCTCTGTCAAATAAAATAAAATCTTTAAAAAAAAAAAATGACTAGCCCAAGGATGGGCTATTTCTGTGTCCTCTAATTGATGTTGAGAAATTGTCACAAAATAATATGAAGTAGAAAAAAAAATCCATTATGGGGTGCCTCGATGGCTCAGTTTGTTAAGCATCTGCCTTCAGCTCAGGTCATGATTCCAGGGTCCAGGAATCAAACCCCATGTCGGGCTCCTTGCTCAGTGGAGAGCCTGCTTCTCTCTCTCCCTCTGCCTGTAACTCCCCCTGCTTGTGCTTTCTCTCTCTCTCTCTCTCTCTCTCTCTCACTACCTCTATTTCTATGTGTATCAGATAAATAAGTAAGTAAGTAAATAAGTAAATAAATAAATAAAATCATTAAAAAATCCATTATAACCATCCTGGTCGAAGTCACAATATCATCTCTCACTTGAAATATTGCGAAGGTTCATAAGCAAATCTCCCTACGTCCTCTCCCACCTGCCTCCAGTGCTGTGTTCCACGCTGCACACAAAAGTGTTTATTCATAAACACATTTAAAACATAATCTGGACAATTCTCTGCTTATAAGCTTTCAATGGTTTCTCATTTCTTGGTCTCATATTCCAAACCCTTGAAATGACCTCCAAGACTCTACGTGATCTGACCCTTCCCACACTCAGGCTTTCCTGTTCCAACATTGTCCAGTTTCTGCTGCTCCGGGCCTCTTGGCCAGGTGCATGCTACTCCTTCTGCTTCAGTTGTGCTTGTCACCTCCTTCCTGGTCCAAGCCTGCTTAACTCCGATTCTATCCTCAGATCTCACCTTACACCTCCTAGCCTCAGGAAAACCTTTACATCCCCAGTCATCTTAATTACCCCAAACTGTGACAATCCAAACTAGTTCAGTTAGCTGCAAAACCTGAGGTTAGTTTCAGGCTTGATTCAGGAAGAAATCACCAGATCTGATTATCTCTCCACCTCCAGACCCCATTTCCCTGGCTTTGGCTCCATGGAGAAGCTCAACCTTCATGGTGTTAAGATGGCTGCAGCTGCTCCAGCGACTTCATTCACCTTCAAATCCAGTAGGAAGAGGGGATAGACCTCTCTAAGAGGATTCCAAACAGTGTCCCAGAATTCAGTCCTATTGGTTTGGGTTATTTGACTCCAGGCACTTGCCTATTTTAAAGCCAGGTATTGTCACTGAGACAATGCAATGCTCTGATTGGCTAGGACTAGGTCCGGTGCCACCCCTAAGACTAAGAGTTCACATGTGGGTTGGGTCCCAAAGCTAACCTGGGAGTACAGGAGGCAGGGGCAATGGGTCCTGAAAAGGTAAACAATATCCTTACCCTTCTCTTTCACAGCATTTATGATAAACTATGTTTATTTATGCTATTATTTATTTAGTATTTGTCTTTCCCATGACACTCTGCGCTTACTTTGACAGGGACCGTGGCTCCTCTTCACTGTTCTATGCTTGGCAGCCAGCATAGTTCTCTTGACACACAGCAAATGCTCAATTAACATTTGTTCAATAACTGTGTTACTAAAAACAAAACCCAAAAAACCCACAGGAGACTATAAAACAGATCATATGATAGGATTCCAATTTTTGTTTTAAAAACTACATCTCTTGATGTGCCTGGGTGGCTAAGTGAGTCAAGTGTCAGTTTTTAGCTTGTATCATGATCCCAGAGTCTGGGGATGGAGCCCAGGGTCTGGCTCCCTGCTCAGCAGGTAGCCTGCTTCTCCCTCTCTCTCTCCCTCTCCATGGATCCCTGTTCATGTTCTCACTCTCTCTTAAATAAATAAAAATCTTTTAAAAAAACCCTACCTCTCTCCCTTCCTCTGTCTCTATTGATTGCAAATCTGAAAAGAACTATACCAAATGTAACAGTGGTTATTACTTGATGGTAGAATTAAGAATGGGATTTTAAAACAACACTTTTCTTGATTTTCCTAATCTACAATTAACCTGTAGTATTTTTAACTAAGAAGTTTCCAGAAAATACGCTTTAGAAATAGAGTAGTTAAGGTTTTTCCACTTGGAATAAAAAACGCCCTGTTTGGACAAGAAAAGAGATTTTCTAAGAGTATACAGCCTTAAGTCAAAAGTTTTCCCCATGACAAGATGTGTTCCTGTGCCCTGCAGTGGGGATTACAGGAGATGCTGATTACTTAGGATGTTAAGAGGAGGGCGCTGGGGAATGGGAGGGCCAGGTTTCAATCAAGGATGTGTGTGTTGCTGTGGAGACATTACATAAGATAGCTTAGAAGTGGGCCTCTCTTATATTTATTATTATTATTTTTTAAAATAAAGATTATTTATTTATTATTTATTTGACAGAGAGAGATCACAAGTAGACAGAGAGGCAGGCAGAGAGAGAGGGAGAAGCAGGCTCCCTGCTGAGCAGAGAGCCCAAAGTAGGGCTCGATCCCAGGACTCTGAGATCATGACCTGAGCCGAAGGCAGAGGCTTAACCCACTGAGCCACCCAAGCGCCCCAACTTTTATGTTTAAAACTTGTGGCTTGACCTCTGCTAATTTCTAGAAAGGTAGTATTTTGGTTTATGGACTACCATAGTTTTACTTTATTATCAGGTCCCTAATTTCTCCCCCTCCCCCACCTCCATGGTTGGTGGTGGCTTTCACCCTCTCTTCTGTTACCTGGCGGTTCTGGAACCATCTGAGAAATGAAGCTCCTACCTTGAGTTGTTCTATTATAGGCATCGTGTGGGGACTAAATGCACACACACAGAATTGCTATGCCAGCTCGCGACCTCATCTGAAACACGTAGCACACTGTGTACACTGGTCTCTGCCTAGGACAGCAGATTCTGAATCTAAAGCCCCCCTCGGGATGGGACCAGGGAGTCCCTTTTTACAGTGGAACATCTTGAGCTGCGGGGTCTCTGGGTTCCCCTTGGGGTCAGCTTCATCCTTGGTAGACTTGCTGTGGAGTTCGGAAGGGAGAAAAGATGGGAGAGAGGAGTGAAGACTCAAAAATGCAAGTCACTCCTCTGAGACACGCAGGCATTCTAAATAAACATTGCCCAGCACCCACTGTCATGAACTGAGTGGGTCTGTCTCACGGGAGGCTTCGAGGGGAATCAGCCTGAGCCTTGGTGCTGTCATACCAGATGTGCTCTGCCCCTGAGCTGTCTGGGCCTGCTTTGGCCTCACTTCCTCTGAGTCTCAGGCTCTCGCCTGGATGATGGGCACAGCACCCCCCTCTCTACAAGCTGTTTTGACAGCCAGATAAGATAACCTCTGTGAAGTGTCCAGCTCTGGTTGGGGGAGGGAGGATCTGGGCGCAATGGGAGAATCTGGAAAAACATTAGGGGGCAGAAGCCCAGGAGAGCTTCCACTGCCCATCACAGCAAGACTGTGAAGGAAGGCAAAGGATACTACTAGTTTTTAAGTTAAACTCCCCTCATTTTCTAATCAAACGTGCCCTAGCATGGGCCATCCTTATAAGGGAATTGTATGTAACCGTCATGGCAAGAGCACTGAGATTTCTTTAGTTTCCAAGCACACCTTTAGTCCCCCAGCTGTTCGCACTAAGGAAAAAACCCTTAAAGCAGAGAGTGCCCTGGGTGCTTTTCATAGGCTTGGCAAGACAGGTGAGGCAGGGCTGGGCCCTGCCCTGAAGTTAGAAAGGAAAAGACACAAAGGTTAGGGTTGAAAGGCCAGAGATAGGGAGAAAACACACCCTGGGGTGACAATTAGAAGTTTAGAAAGCCGCTCTGTGAATCCTCTGTCAAGAGGCAAACTCACCCCATTGACTGGGGTTTAATTGTTAAGTAACCTCTTCAGAGCTCTCTGAAACATGCACCGTGGGGTGGAAGCCAACAGGAGGTGCGTAGCAACATTGAGGTGAGCTTTTTTTTTTTTTTTAAGGTTTTATTTATTTATTTGACAGAGAAATCATAAGTAGGCAGAGAGGCAGGCACAGAGAGAGGAGGAAACAGGCTTCTTGCTGAGCAGAGAGCCCGATGTGGGGCTTGATCCCAGGACCCTGGGATCATGACCTGAGCCTAAGGCAGAGGCTTTAACCCACTGAGCCACCCAGGCGGCCCGAGGTGAGCTTTTTGAGAACTTTGAGGCTGTCTAGGGGGCTGTAAGTGCACAGGATGCCATAATGTAGGGAAGACTCATTCACTGCCTTCCGGCTCCAGCCACCACTCTGATCTCCTGTCACTTAGGTCTAGACAGAGAGGCCTGCTTTAGGGTCTTTTAAAAATGACAAATCTCTTCTTTTCTTTTCCTTCTGAGCACTGGCTTCTCACCTTCATGTCCTCCGTCACTGCCCTAGTCTCAGCCTTCCCTGCCCACCCCCGCCCCAGCTCAATGAATGTAGCTTTCCCCAAGCCTATCCCAGCCACTTGCACTTAACCTCCTTGTAATCTCTTCACCTACTTAACACTCAACGTACTTTATAATTATTATTTCAAATTATTATTATTTATTTATTATTTGTTGTCCCACAAGAGACTGTAAGCTTTGGAAGAAGGGCATCTTTTTGTTCCCAAGCTGGACCCCCATGAGCTTGTCAGAGAGTGAGTGCTGATAAATGTGGCAGCGACGCATGGATGGAAGGAGCATCCCTTGTTTTCCATCACTTTAGTTGGCCCACACCCCACAGAAATTACCCAGCAAATCCTAGGAAGGACTTCCACCAATTTTGGCTTCCAAGGACCACCCAGGCAAAGCCTTTTAACCTTTCCACAGGGATCTCTTCAGGTATGTGAACAAACCAACCGACTCTCCCAAAAGAACATCCGTATACACTCAAAACTCTGCTTACAACCTGGGGGTCTGGAGACTTCTACCGCCCCAGGTAAAAACTCCAGACTTAAGAAAAATCAAATGGAGGAGACTGGAGACTCGACGCCACAAAGTCTTAGGAGAGACATCTTATAAAACCGGGCCTGTGGATTGCAGGATTGAAGGATATAAAGAAAGAAAGAAATCGGGGCAAGTAGTTGCTTCTAGCTCCGGATCTGCCAACCGCTGCTTCTCTTCGCGGTTCAGGACCAGCCTGCCTCTGCCACTTTCCCTAAGTGTATTCCCAAGTGCCAGGGCAGATACACGTTTCTCAAATAAATGAATGACACATTCCCTGGGCAGAATCCGGAAAGCAGCCCCCTCGGGGCTCCCTGCTCAGCGCCTCCCAGTGCGGGGGTGCAGAGGCGCACGGCAGGCAGGTGCCAGTGCACCTGCTGCCGCCTGCGGGGCACTGGGCTGGGAGAGCCGCGGCGCGGGGCCGGGGGAGTGGGGGAGAGGAGGAGGAGGAGGAGGAAGTGGAGGAGGGAGGGGAGGAGAAAGCCGGGGAGGAGGGAGAGGAGGAGGAGGGAGAGGGGTAGGAGGGAGAGGGGAGGAGCGCGGGGAGGAGTCTGCGAACTTTCCGTTCGAGAGCATTGTGGGAAGCAGCCATGGTCTGAGGCGGGCACCTCACCTGTCAGCCGCGCCCCGCTCCTGCGCTCGCCTCGCGCCCTCGTGACCACCGCGCTCGCCCCTCGCCGCTCGCTGCTGGGCGGGCGGGCACGGCAGGGGCCCGGCCACCATGGTGAGTGACCCGGGAGCGCGCGCCGGCAGGAGGCACCTGCGGCGGCGGGGCCGGGGGTGGGGGGAAGCCGCGAACGGTTCCCAGTCCGCGCGCGCCTGCGGTCCAGCCGCCGGACGGGGCGGACGCGCGGGCCACCCGGACGCCTGCCCCGGACTCCCGCGGCCACCAGCGCAGCTCCTTCATTCATTCGCTCGTTCGCCGAGCGCGTCGCGCGTGCGGGGCACGGGGTCAGGCTCCCGGCGTCGCGGGGGACCCGGCGGACCTGTGCTGGCGGGGGGCTTACATTCTCGGAGGAGGCTGTGGGTGCGCGGGGAGACGTGCCGTCGGCCGGGAATTAAAGTGTACCTCTGCGAGTGAGTGCTTTGAAGTCTCCGCTACAACCGGATGGAGGGGTGGAGAGGCAACTCTAGAGGAGGTGGCGGGGAAGGCCTCTTTGGGGAGGTGACGTCTGAGCTGTTGGAGGTCCTGAAGGGGCCCTGCCCGTAGTGGGCGCGGACAGAGCGAAGGCCCGAGAGAGAAGAAACCCTGGCTTATATCAGGAAGATAGACGGAGGCCAGAGAGCCAGTTGAGGCAGGTCCTAGAAGCCAAGTTTGAAGGAGTTTGGGTTTTATTCCGACGGAGTTGAGCCTTGGGAGCGTTTTAGCAAGATCACAGACCTCATTCCTTCTACACTGAAAAAAAAAAAAATGCTTCTGGCTGTGTGAACTGGGGTGTGTGTGAGGAGGGGTGTCAATGTAGAAACAAGGAGACACAGGGAGAGGAGTTTTGGTGCTCCAGGTGAGAGATCCTGGCGAGCAGTTGGATGAAAACAGTAGCTTCCCACGCCTCTACCAACGCCTTCAGAGTTTTGGGAGTATGGGGGTCCCACTTCCCCAGGTGACTTCACTTCCCAAAAGAAAGCAGGAACAGAAGTGACCTGCACTCTGAGGGCTTGAGCCCCCACTTCAGGCAGGAGTGGGAGTGCCTGTGGGTTCAGAAAATCAGAGGCAAGGAGTGCAGTGGGGTGCTCAGCCCCTGGACAGGAGGGCCACAGATGCTGGTTCCTGGAGGAGGTCTGGTTGCACAGACTAGAGGTGCCTTGGTTGTTTGTTGAGGGTTCCTTGGAAGGACAGTGGGATGCAAAAAGAAGGCTGTAAATAATGGAGCAGCTCTGTTGGCTTGCTCGGGTTTCCCGAGGAACACCGTGACAGCGTGCCTAGCTCGCTGTTATCATTTGCCAAACGGAGGGCGGAATACGGCCCTGGCATTTCTGAGTACCAAATGCTACGTCCACCCTGAGAGCAGGGGCAGGATCCTTACTCTTGGCAGTACTTGCTGTGGAGTTTTATTTTTCCTTGCTGGTGTCATATAATCAGGTAATCAGAAATGTGTGAAGTTTCCCTAGCTTTTCCACCAGGCCTTGCCCAACAGAAATGTTCATGTGATTATTGAGCACATGATGGGCCGGGTGGGATGCTCGACCCTTCCCATTCACCGTCTCAGGCAATCCTTGCGGCAACCCGATAAAGGTGAGTATTATGCTCTTTGCCTTTCACCTGCGCTGACCTGTTTCAGCAGTGTGTCCTTGCACCGTCCCCTTGACCTCTCTGTGCCGGTTTGCTGATTTGCAAAATGGGGATAATAAGAAGGAGCTCTCCAGGTGCAGTCTGGGGACCCTAAGGAGTCCCTAAAAGTTTTCAGAGGTCTGCAAGACCCAAGGATTTTCATAATAGTTCATAATAGCACTATGATATTATTTGCCTTTTTCATATTCGTTCCCTATGTGACTCAGTGTGGCGTTTGCTTGAGGCCAGCATGCCCTGGGATAGTGTGACAGTTTGAAAGCAGAAGCAGCTCAGAGAGCCCAGCTGCCTGTGATTGAGCCACACATGAAGGAGATTTGAAAAACTGTGCCACTCTTCTCACAATTTTTTTTCTTTTTTTTCTTTGGAAAATATTGTGACTGTCCATGAGAAAGTTATTTCTGTTAATGTGAATACTACTTAAAAATGAATTAGTAAATATCTAAAAATTTTTCCCATTTAAATGTATATTATAGGACATACCAAAGGAAACAGCCTACATAAATGAAAGGTCTTGGGGGCCATCTGTTTTTAAGAGTGTAAAGGAGTCAGAGACACGCTCTGTGAGTTAATGCAAGTGAATGAGTTTAGAGCAGCTTTGCCCACTGTAAGAGCTCAGGGACTATGGCATCTCATCTGTTCTTCCTGCCACGAGGTAACCCCCCTCGCCCCCAGCAGCTTTGGCCTTTCCTTGAGGGCCACTTGGTGACTCCTTGTCTTTCTCCTGCTCCATTCCTGACTGTTGCCAACTCTTACTCTAGGAAGCTGGAAGATGGCTTACTGCATCCCTGCTACCTCCCCAAGGAAATGGTTCTTCATTCCCTTGTATAGGTGGTCCAGATTTCTAGCACAGAGACTTCATACCTCCTGAATCTTGGGACTGTGTTTGTATCTGGAGTATCTTGTTTGAATCAACTTTGTACTTTTGCACCCTGTCTTTGATTTTGAAACCTCTGGCATGGAAAACAATGTAGGGTTATTGTGTCTCAAGGAATCCCGCATTTTCTGAGCCCAGTGTATTTAAACAGCTTAGTGGGAATAATTTACTATTGAATGGTTGACAATGTTGGTGGAAGAAAGAGGATTTTCTTTTATTTGTTTCTTTGTTCTGTTTTTCTGTAAGAAGGTAGCAGTGAGGATTTAGAGGGTGATGTTTAAAAAGCTGTGGGAACACCTTCAGTAAAAATGCAAGTCAGTTTTGCTCTATCTAGTCTGTATGCTTCTGAAAAGTTGAAGTGACATTTTAAACCACATTGTCAACAAAATAGAGGAATTACCCATTGAAAGAAGCTCAGAGAATGACCAGTTTTTTGAAATATGAATCATCTTGTGTTGCAGATCCAGTTCTCATAATGGATGTTGTTTATCTAAAGTGAGATAGGCTTATACTAAAAAAAGAAAAAAAAAAGGATTCTTTGGTGTAATTTTAAATCTTCCTTTAGAGAGAGAGACCTTCCCGAGCTGAACTGTGAAGCCATTTCTTTATCAGAACTGTTGTTAGTTTGAAACAGCATGAATGCACTCTTTTCCTAAATCAAGTAATTCGGAGTTGCTCATGTTCATTTACGTGGGAACAGGAAGGGTGAAGAGGAGTGGCGGAGGCTGAGGGGGGACAAGTCTAACAAGAACCTGTATCCTGCTATGATCCCTCTCTCCCCACCTAGTGTATCCATTTAATTGTCCCACCTTAAGGGCATTGTAATAAGTGTGTAGTTATTTTGGTAGTTTAGGTTGTAGTTCGGGGGTGAAGTCGTTTATTACAGTAATGAGCGCCTTCCTGCTCTGAGGCTTCGTTTGGGCTGCTGGCCAGAGTTGAGTGTGGAGTCAAGGGGGTTGGGAATAGGGGAGGGAATTGCCCCTCTGTGGTATTCAGTTGTCCCCAGACGGTAAACCACGACAGCCCTTCCCCAAGGTCTCCCAACAACATCAGTGAGACTTGTATTTACCCCTCGCAGGAATGTTACTTTTGAGTTCCCATTACTGGCTTCTGTGGCAAGTACCATCAAACATCTTGCGATTTCTCTATGGCATTTTACTAACAGCCGCTGGAAGGAAATGGTCAGCAGATTGTGTATTTCCCACAGGGCATTTTCAGTGTGTCCTTTTGGGTCCCATGAATGATTTCATTATCGACCAAAGTTAACCCTCCTCTTCACTCCACCCCCCCCCAACACCAACAAAGAGAACGCCTTGAAGAGTCCCTAGAGATAAGCAGTTTTGGGTATCTCCATGACTCATTCCTTTGATATTATTTTGTAGTCACAATGGCCAGAGGTTCTCCCAGTGGTCCAAGACTCCCCTGGGGTCACTTCTTTCCTGGGACCCTTACTTGCCTCTGGGAAAGTCTCCTTTCTGGCATATCTTGTTCTTCTCTAATGGAATTCTTTGTTTTCCCCAAAATATCAACGGAAGGATAAATTCCCATTGACTACCTGGATCCCCCAGATCCTGTGACGTGAGAGAATGTATACAGAAGCCAGAGGCAAAGCCCCTTGAATCTTCTCAAGGCTGGACTTATCTGTCTCGCCAGCATCCTGACCAGCTGGAGAAAATGTGCTTATTATGTGGCTCCTGATAGCAGGATAAATTGTGAATTTTAACTGTGAGAAAGGAGTGCTGCAAATTATTTACAGTAGAAATGAAACGCTGTTGACTATTATGAGGAACCTGGCCTTTGAAAAAACTCTGACCGAGTCTCAGGTCTGAGAATTCAGATCTGAAATGGCTGTCTCTAAGGAGTTTTTGAAAAGTGCCTGCGGGAAAAGAATATAGGCGTTCCTTAGTCTCTCAGTGCGATGGGACATAGGCCTACAGTACGTTAGGTCAAGAAGAAGGGCATTCAGGATTCCATAATTTAATGTCCTGGATGGATCTTTTCCAGGAGGACTTCAGAGCTAGTAAGAAATGGTGGGTGTGTGGATACTTAAATGCTACAGGAACCTTCTTTCCACACTGTGTCATTAAAGAGGGGAAACTGGGGCGCCTGGGTGGCTCAGTGGGTTAAAGCCTCTGCCTTTAGCTCGGGTCATGATCTCAGGGTCCTGGGATCGAGCCCCGCATCGGGCTCTTGGCTCAGCGGAGAGCCTGCTGCCTCCTCTCTCTCTGCCTGCCTCTCTGCTTACTTGTGATCTCTGTCTGTCAAATAAATACATAAATAAATCTTTAAAAAATAAATAAAGAGGGGAAACTGAGGCCATTGCTTGCAAGGTGCCGTGCTTCTGGGTCTTTTTTTTTTTTTAAGGTTTTATTTATTTGTCAGAGAGACATAGAGAGAGAACAAGAGCACAAACAGCAGGAGCAGCAGGAAGAGGGAGAAGCAGGCTCCCTGCTGAGCAGGGAACCCAGGACCCTGGGATCATGACCTGAGCTGAAGGCAGACGCTTAACTGATTGGGCGTCCCTCTTCTACTCATTCTTATAGAGAGGGAACAGCAAGGGATAAACGTGACATATACAGATCATCTTAGATTAAAAACTTCTCTACACAAAATCACGAATGCATTTGGGTCCAAGATGCAAAATTTGTGCAAACCTTAAAGATAAAAACCTAAGAAATATCTTGTTTATGGCTAACTCCTTAAAATTAGCACACTACATCTCACAAAAAAGTTGAGCTGATGTTCTAAGGCAAGGGTCAGAAGAATTTTTCTGTAAAGGGCTGGGTTGGAAGTATTTTAGGCTTTGTTGGTCCTATAGTCTCTGGCATTGTCACTTAACTCTTCTCGTACAGAGTGAAAGCAGTCATGGACAAGATGCAAACGGGTGTGGCTATGTTTTAATAAAACTTTATTTATAAAAACAGGTGGAGGGCCAGAACTGGGCTGTAGGCTGTGGTTTGTTGACCTGTGTTCTAATGTAACTTCCATTACTTCACTGTGTATTTGACAAATGAATTGGACACCTGCCCTATGACAAGCAGTGCTTCGGGTAGGACTGGCTTTATCATTTGTGGCACCTGATAGAAAATGAAAATGTGGGGTCCCTTGTTCAAAATTACTAAGAATTTCCAGGATACCGCAGAGTATTAAACCAAGTCTAGGATCCTTCTGAATTCAGGGCTCCGGGTAAGGACCCTGTGTTCATGGAAACTAGCCCTGGGTCTAGGCCCCAGAGGTTGCATTAAATAAACCGGAAGCTCATGCTTTTCCGGAGCCCATGTTCTTGGTGGGAAGTTCTCTGAACTTTCTAAATATTTTGTATCAATTACACAGAAGAAGCTATTATAAAGCATTGGAAAATCATCATCTCTTTTTTACTCCATTGAAGTTGCGGACATTTCTGATGTGGGCAATGTAGGAACCAGTTGGGGCATGTGGAATTGGGAGCAGTCCTGGCCTTGGTGGCTATGTCAGGCTCTGCCATTTCAACCCGTTGTGGCCTGAGGAGGAGGGTCCCTTCATCCAGCCACCTCAGCTGGTCCTTGGTCACTTCCTGGACCAGTTCTGGCTGGACAGAGAGTTCAGGATCCACACCCTTCTCCCAGGCATTGCCTTTGTCCATGTCCCCGTGGAGTCTTGGTTGCCGGACGTCATGGCTTCCCCAGCCCCTCCCTGGTCGGCCCTAAAAATCTGGGTGTGGTATCATTTCAACATAAGTCCTGTACATTAGCTCCCCATTTGTGTAAAATAAGGCAGATATGCCCATATAGAAACTGGGAACTTCTAGCAGGGTATGCAAGAAACAGTGACTCTTTCTGGGAAGGGCTCGAAACATCTAGTGTGATAAAGTTTCACTCTTTATTGTATGCTCCATTCGATCATTCAGTTTCCTCTATTGGAATGTCATATCTTCTAAATTATATGAAAAATGACTTTTAAAAATTTTGTCATTTTTATTACTTCTCCAGCAAAACTGTTTTGTTTTCCCCAATTTTTGTAACTTTTTAAGGTTGGATGTGTCTGGAATTTGGATGGAAACAGAAGTTCCCTGAAAATATGCGTGCGCGCACACACACACACACACACACACACAAACATACACAGAGGCTTTCTCTAACTTGGGCTCTTGGCCAGATGTCTGAGATTTCTGTTTGTACCTTGCTTTCATATAAGAATCGAGAATAGCTGAGGGGGCAAAAATGTGATTCATCTCTCTCATTTCAGTGACTCTCAAAACTTGTGCTAACAATGTTGAATGTTTCTGGTTGCTTCATAGGACTAAACCATTAAAGTACAGAGATGGCTGTCAGATCACCTGGGGTCGGCCTCTCTGCATTCAATAGAGAGCCAAACATTCCAGCAGAGATTAAGAAGTCATGTCTCTGAAAAAACCCAGAGGCCCCATCAAATGTGGTATCAGATTCCGGTTATCACTGAATTATTCTTTTTTTTTTTTTTTAAATAAATAAATATTTATTTATTTATTTGACAGACGGAGATCACAAGTAGGCAGAGAGGCAGGCAGGGAGAAAGAGGAGGAAGCAGGCTCCCTGCTGAGCCTAGAGCCCAATGCAATGCGGGGCTCGATCCCAGGACCCTGGGACCATGACCTGAGCCAAAGACAGAGGCTTTAACCCACTGAGCCACCCAGGCGCCCCTATCACTGAATTATTCCGCCCCCAATTTCAGTGTCTGCTGCACACCCCCAGCTTCCCTTGCCTTCCTTAAAAAAAAAAAGGAAAAAGAAAAAAAGGGTATCAACTTTTCATTATGCAGGTGAAACTAGAAAAGACTTGAAAAAAATGTTGACTTTTAAGAGAAGTGTCAGAATTTCATCGGGGGACAGGACATGCTGTTGGAGGACACATCTCTGTTGTGTAAATATTTAGCTACTCGTTCTCTGTGGAAGTGACACACAGGGCGTTTTGCCCAGCTTTTTCCCCCCTCTGGAGCCACTTGCAGAGGCCGGTGTCAGATGTCAGGGCAATGTGTCCAGGAGGAGAATGAGATGAGGCAGACAGTCTAAGGCCCTGCATGTAAGCTCCGTGATCCTGAACACTCTGCTTATCCCTCTCACACTGGGCCCACTTCCTCAATTTACCTGAAGATCGAACAAGATAATTCAGTCCAAACCCTTTGCGCGAGTCCTGGCACCTAGAATGCATTCCATCAATGTTAGCAAGGCTATTTTTAAGAGAAACAGGAAAAAAATGTTTAAAAATAGTTCATAAGTTTTTTTTTTTCCTCTCCCTAGGAAGCTTAGCTGAACCAATGGACTAAAGGAACAAAATATCATAGACTGTAAACACTGGGGAGGTGGGAGAAGGTAAGGGTTATTATTGTAAGATCAGTTTTCCCAGTGGGATTCAATTACCCGGTGTAGGTCTGGGACATTTTTCTTTTATTTCTTAGACAAGTACTTTTAGTTTCTTTACTAAGAAGCCAAGTCCTCAATTCTAGGTGCAGGGTGCATGAGTCCTACCTTTCAAAGTTTATTCAGTCTCATGACTTCCGTACTTTAAGGATTCAGATAATCTACATCAACTGTCTTGGTAAAAAACCAAGAGGGCAGGGGAGACTTGACTGTATAGCAAGGCAGATCTGTCTCTCATATTGAATCTGAACTTTGAAAGAGGATGACAGATATGCCATCTCCCGCCTCCTAACAAATTTTGTTCAGGCTGTAGACATCGTTGTCAAGGTATAAAGGCCCTGGGGACAGATTTTTAATGAGTGCTAGCTAGGTAGGCTGCTGTAGGAAGAAAATGAAAGTTCTTAATCAACATTTAAGTGGTCATTACCATGCAGGGTGCTGAGGTTTGCATACTAAGCATAACCTCTCAAACCAAGTTTGTTCCTGATCACAAAAAAAATCGCATTAAGAAAGATCAAATAAGCATCACTATGAAGTACAAATAGGGTCCCAAGATCTGAATGTTTCATTTGACTTCAAAGTCGTAGTGAAAGTTGCCTGGAATGTTTGCTATTTCCAGTATCTTTTTACTCCTTAAATGATTTGAAACAGAACCGAAAGCCAGTCTGCCTCTCAGAAGACTCCAGGAAAGAAACCTAGTTAGAGGTGTATTTACTATGAGACAAAAGTTAAATGATTAACAGGTATTGTTGGTATATTCCCAATTGATTACTCTGTCCAGAGGAAGTGATAAATGAAGAAATAATATGTGAATCACTTTTCAGGTTTTTTTTTCTTTTTTTCCTCACTTGATTTCCTCTTTGAGTTCTTTTTTTTTTTTTTTAAGATTTTATTTATTTATTTGACAGACAGAGGTCACAAGTAGACAGAAAGGTAGACCGGAGGGGTAGGGGTGGAGAAGCAGGCTCCCCGTGGAGCAGAGAGCCCGATGTGGGGCTCGATCCCAGGACTCTGAGATCATGACCTGAGCCAAAGGCAGATGCTGAACCCACTGAGCCACTGAGGCACTGAGGCACCCCTCTTCTCTGAGTTCTTAATTGGGGAGGTTATTAGAAAAGCAAAACCCACAGGTATAAGATCTGTTCCTTGATTACAAGAAAGTCGTGTCATCGGGAAGACATTTGTGACATGCGTAGCAAATCTAGACGAGTGCGGGAGTGGATAATTAAGCACGAAATTGTTCCGTTCAGATCATATAATTGCTGCAGGAATTCCATGGAGCAGGACTTGGGAGGGGCTCGTGGGAGAGAGAGAGGCTCGTGACTGAGTCCAGAAGGGCAGGGCGATCCCGCCCTCAGCTTTTCAGAATAGAGCATAACCGTGCGGGTGCTGGATGTGTGTGTCAGTGGAAGGGGTTAATAAGCAGACCGTAAAGACAGGCTGTTAAAAGGAAATGCAAATCCTGGAGGAGAGCCTGGTGTCTCACTGACACCCCTTGTCAACCCCACTAGCACAGGATTCATCTGGTATTATCTGGGAATGAGACTTTCTCACAGGTGGATTTTCCAGATAGCTCAAAAGGACAAAGTTGTTTTTTTTTTTAATTTTAGAGGTAAGAAAGATGTTAATACCCTCCTCAAGCTTTGGGAAATGGATCAAAAGTGCTTGAGGCTTGTTCAAAGTCAGGAGCAGACTCACTTCACTCCTTCACTCCACTGCTTGGTTTTGGAGATGAGTTGCTTTCTTACCAGCCAAGGTACAGTGTTACTGAAATTGCAGGTGTGTTTAAGAGTCTGGTGTGTGTGTGTGTTTTGTCTCCCAAGTGGGTTAGTTCTGCTGTGTATCTCTAAAACACCATCTGCTGTTCTTTCCCTCGCCTACCCTGCAGGTCTGTCCCCAGACTCTCTTCTACCACTTTCCTATAGTTTTGAGAAGAGAAGGAAAGGTCATTTTAATAGCAGCATAAGACAGACATCACTGGAAAGGCAGAAGAGCCTAACACTTGGAGGGATGGCTGCCCTGGAACTAAGGGGACTCGGGCCGTCACCCAGCTATGCTCATTGCTGTTACCTTCACCACTCCCCTACCTCCCTGGGCCTGTTCTTGCTGTCCCAGGAAACAAGCACGGACCTGAGGCATAGTCTCTTAAAAATCCTTTCTGGCTCTCACAGTCTGTGATGAGCCACAAGAAAATCCTCTGCCTCTCCGAACCTGACACACACTATGTTCCGAATGGGTCAGAATCAGAGGCAGGGCTGGCCCGATGCTCAGTTGCTGACCTGCGTGTCCTTATGTTGCTGCCGATGAGGTTTGGGCTTGTCCTCCCTGCAGCGTGCAGGTGGAGTTCTCATGGCCGCAGCTGGCCGGAAGGAGCGATGACCCCACCAGCTCGGAGTGCACATAACTAGTTAGTGAGTCACTGCGCTGCTCACACGTCTGTTTGTTGACAGAGTCTAGGCACGGTAGTAGGTGCAGTTTTGGCCTCAGTCAGGTCAAGTGTAAAAGAAGCACAGCATTATTGTTTTGCTTTAGGTAAAAATTACCAAATACCTACTGTGGTCTAAACCCAGACTTGGAGATGCTGAAGGAGCTATAAAGGAAACAGAACTGATAATGCTTCTGACTCCATGGTGGGGGGCGTGGAGGGGGGGGAACATGTAAGTAGAGCAGTTTGTATGCTACCGTAAACTGTGGCTTTCTTCAAAGAATGTTGAAAATGAAGCTGTGGTCCGCAGGGGCTAGGGTTTGTAGGGAAGTGGAGAGACATCTGGACAGGAGTCCTGAAAGCATGTTACAGACCTGCTTTGGGGAGGAGCCTATATCAGACATGGGCAGGGAGGAGGGGCCAAATGGTGAGGCTGGTCTGGACAGGAGGTGCTTCAGGCAGGCAAGCCCCCTGGCATGGGTCCGTGGGGGAACGAGTTTGGAAAACACAAAACACACACACACACACACACACACACACACACACACACTTCTCCAAAACACCCAGGTATCTAGTGCAGAAGAAAAAGTGGAGTCCTTCGGTGGAGGGTGTTGAAAGACAGGAGATTTTCTCCATGTCATTCATCTAGAGGACCATCCAGGAAGGTCTGGCTTTTTTTCTCTTCTGTTCAGGACCATCGTTTCATAGATATGGACGATGAGCAGTGTGACAGGCCCTGCTTGGGACAAGCGCCTAAACTAAATCCTCATCCCTCTGTCATATATTTGGATGGTGGAGGGTAATATGTACACAGACAGATGTTATTGATTTGAGGTGTTAAAATGAAGTGTAAAGTTTTGTGTTCATCTTCTTTGTCTTAGGTAAGTTGAACAACTATACCCATTTCTCAGAAGAACTTGAGCCTATCTTTGTCTATGATCATTTTACTTAATTTTATTTTTTTAAAGATTTTACTTATTTATTTGTCAGATTGACAGAGAGACAGAGAGCACAAGTAGGGGGATCAGCAGGTGGAGGGAGAAGCAGGCTCCCCACTGAGCAGGGAGCCTTACTATGTGGGGTTCAATCCCAGGACCCTGGGATCATGACCTGAGCCGAAGGCAGACACTTAATCCACTGAGCCACCCAGGCGTCCTGCCTATGATCATTTTAAAACAAAATTCAGGCAGTAAATATTTATTGAGCGGCTATATGTCAATGCCTATTAAAATTCAAACATTACACTTACTTATAAATATAACATTTTGAAGCATACAGGACTGAATGTTAAGGCTTCAACTTTGGCGCCTTGTCTAGCGCTGCAAGAGAAATAACTTTTGTTCTGAGAAAAAAGTTGTTCAAAGTGACCTTCTTTGAAATAATAGGCTTGTCTGATTAAGTGATGTTTATCCATATTTATGAGTAAAGTCAATATCAAAAGTGTCTTTTAAATCATGATAGAAAGTAATTTTTGGAGCAACTAGCTTAGCAAACATTATCCCAATAAAATTTGCATTGGTGCTATCTCCGCCCCATGTAAATCAGTTTCAGGGTCAAAATGCTGATATTTTAAAGACCACACTAAATCTTGCTAACACAGTGACATTAAGACTTTTTAGAGCAGCTCTTTCTGCCCACAGGTCCTGTCCCCATTCTTTAATAAGCCACCATTTTGCACACACACACAAAAAAAGACTTTTTAATAAAACCAGCCTTTAAATCTCATTTTCCTGAGTTCCTTCTTATACCGAGTGAATATAACTACATTTTATCAGTAGGAGTTCAAAGAACAGAATAGCTTTTTAATAATCATTGTATTTTTAGCAAATATCTACAACCTGAATGCTTCTATGACATACTTCCAATTTAGAATTATATTCTGTAGTAGAGTCTTGACTGTGGGAGCTAAAATTTTTAGACCTTGAGCAAAAGTGACCCAAAAAAGCTGTGAAGTTCTTTTTTATTAATTGCAAAATAAGACATTCATGAACAGAGTAGGACTTCCTTTTCTTTACTGAGATAGAACTGACCAATGCATCTTGGGGTGGTATCTTTTTATAACATCATTGAAAGATTTATGATTAAATATAAGTTTGACTGCCAACTCGCACATTTATGGGTGCCAATGACTTCATCACTTCTTCTGTAGCTACACACTGCTAAAATTAGATTTGATTTCTGGATTTTAAAATAACAATTTAAGATGTGCAAGGGAAAGGAGTGAGAAAATAGAATGTGCTTTTCTAACATTGCCAGTTTCTCTACTGGGTGATGTAAAGAATTGTTATTTCCAGCAAAAGTGATCCCAAAACATCTGTTGTATTCTCCCTTAAAAAAAAACAAACAAAAAAACAAACAAAAAACCCCCCAAAACTTCATGCTGTTTGGGAGATCTCATCAAAGAAAAACAGGTGTTCAAACTGAAGATGTTAAGTCCATCTTCAGTCCTGTCAACACATGGTGGACTGTGATGACCACCCCTCCCCCCCGAATGCAATGCCTAGACCTATTTCTTGATGACTCCAGGAAAGTCTTTTAAGTGTCAGAAACGTAATGTCTTTTATCTTCAATATAATACATCACCTAAGTGTGTGGATTCAACAGTATAATATGTGTGAATGTGCCCCAAACCGTACCCACCATGCAATGGGTCATTTTTATTGATAAGTATAACTGTCATGTGGAATAGTGTGTTCAGCTGTGGTCAACAGACTGGAGTCTTCCTGAAGGAAGGGGTCCCTGAGAAGTTATAGAGGCCAGACAGGGCACCTTTTCTCCTGGAGCTGTATTCACAAATTCTTCCAAATTGTCCTTTTTTTCCAAGGACTCTGAGTAGACCACTGCTGCTAACACAGCTGTCGTCAGACAAGCTACTGTTGAGTAGATCCTGAAGCCTTCTTCTGGTTGTCGTTCCTGAGGTGGAATGACCACACCATGGTTGATTGGACCGTGTCTTCTGTAGAGAGCTAATCGAGCTAATCTATTTTATTCTAATTGTCAGGTTATGAGGATTACCTGTAGTCTTCTATTGAACGGTGTTGTGGATGGTAGTGTTATGCATCTATTTAACACAGACCAGGAAGGCTGGGGAGCTGTAACTAGCGGTCTCATGTATGCTGTGCACATTCAAAGACTGCCTCCGGTTGGTAGGAAGGATTGATGTGTGGATGGTGGTAAGACCTCAGGCTTTAGAGCCAGACGTATCTGTGTTGGAATCCCTCTCTGCCAATGACTACCTTTGAGCTTAGTCATTGACATGGGTATTCTAGGACATCTGTCCGGGGCCTCATATCAACATTCACTATCTGTTTCTTGCTGGTAGTTATCGTGATTGTGATGGCTTGTGGCTACTCACACTTCCTGCTTCTCTTAGCAACGCAGCGTGTCCATGGCCTGGAGCCCTGACTTTGCTCAGAAAGAGGCCCTGTGATCTCTTGATTTACTTTTGACAAGTGACCAACTGAAGTGGTTGTTTTCACATGTCTGGAGATGAAAGAAATAATCATCCACTCTCTGTCATAGAGGCTTATCATCACCTGTGTTACATCCCATTCTTCATTAGCCAATTAACCTAAGATGATAAAGTTCTGTCTGGTAGGATAGTGTTCTGTGGAATGCAGAGTAATGCACACGTAAGAATGGTTAATGGGCTTGAATTCGTTGCTGTGGAATTAAAACCTTTTTAGATTTCTTTGGAAGCTCGGACCCATTGCTTTAGTTTTTCTGACAAGGTCCACATGTTAAGTTGGTTTACAAATCTGTGCATCATTCATTTGAGGTTAGTTAGTACCAAGGTCTGAAGTTGGTTCATAAACCTTTAAGGAAAATGATTGTTATCTGAAGGTTAAATCAGAACCTAAAAGAATTGTTACTTGGGTCTTTCTGGAATTAATTAACCTAGTCTCTCAGCTTTCTCTGGATCGAATCCAAAATCAACCCTGGACAGTTTCTCCCAGACTTACCTCCTCCAGATTCTTCCTCCCAAAGAATGTGTATCCTACACGAGCCCATGACTAAAAGTTACCATGTAAGAAGCATCAAAGACTGTCCTTAGTTTTATAGCAGAAGATATTCAGACGTTTTCCAGTGTGGTTTATAGAACATTTATAGAAGCAATGGTATTGTTTTACTAACTCTATGAAGTCCTATTGGTAAAATGAATTAAAAGTCCAAGTCAAAAATTAAATCATGTTCATTTAAAATAAAGTTGGGTCTCTGTTATTACTGTCAGCCTGAAATCTCTTGTACAGTCTTAGAATTCTTGCTGTATTTTTTCGTTTAATGTGCAAGCCTCATTTTGATTGAAGTACAAACAAGAGTTTCTGTATTTGAAGCATGAGCCTGTTTTGCAAATGGCGAATGTTCCCATGATCAGTGAAAATTTTGTTCCTGAAGTTTGTTAGGGTCTTCGGAAAATTAGTCCTGGCCACATGCCCCTGGAATGGTAACCACTGATGGTTTAAATGTTACTTTCAAATACTTTTGGTTTCAGAATTTTGTGATATCTGAGAAGCAGAAAGACCAACCCTTTGTCATTTTTGCCTCTTTATTAAACTCAACTCTGATGGGTGTGGTCTCTGTTCCTAGGCTGCAGGCTCTGAACTAGACAGAGCAGAACAAAGAACAAAAGGCAGAGAATAACCCTTTCCCATTGTTAAGAGAGTGGAGTGTGAGATACTCAATGATGCCAGCTATGCCCACTGCAGCCTCTTCTCTGTGGTTTTGCTCAAACTTACTTAGCATATTCTTCCTCCTAGTGAGAGTCACAAGGGGCCAGGGGTAGGGGTTCGAAACCCGGGCCACTTCCATATTCTGAAGCCACTGGCATGTGAAAAAAAACAAAGTGGCTAAGTCAGGCTATAAATATTGTGGCAGTTTTTCAAGCCTTATGCTTAACAAGTGAATGCATGTAGCATACATAAAATATCGTGCACTTTCATTTTCCCTTTTGCAAAATGTTTTAAAACACGTATTGATGCACTGTGTCGGCCAGGAGCTTAGTCTGGAAATGGGCACATGCTTATATCCCGTATGAAGAACGTCTCTGTCTTTTGGCCTCCCTGGGGCTTCCCTGTGACCTCCTGAATAAATACACAATTCTAAGTTTGAGATCCTTTGTGGATGTCAGGCTGGCCCCTTCCTTCTTACCTCTTGCACTCAGAGGGGTACCTCTGCTTCTGAGGATGACTTGTCTGGCATTATTGGAGGTCAGAATGGCATAGCATACATGAGGCAGTAGTGGAAGAAAAGTAAAAGCCATTTTGTCATTGGCTATATGACCAGTTTTGATTCTAGTTTACTTGTTTTTGTGACTTTATGGCACAGTCCTGGCTTTACCGCCACCCCCCCTCCCCCACCCAGCTCTTTGAACAATGAGACAACGGTGTTCAAGCAAGGCTCCGTGGAGATCCCCGAAAACGCCCAACGTTTCTAACCAGAGCTGCTCAGATCTCACTTTTGACTCTTTGTCACTGACTTTTGTTTAGATACAGACTTCATGTTTAACAAAAACCCAAAAAGCAAAAAGCCTCAAACTTGAAAACCACTTCTCTAAGGGCAAAGGGTAGAAGAGAACCACGTTTTATTGCGCTTGCCTTATTCCAGGAAAGCGATGGCTCTCATATCTTGGGCAGGGGTTGGGGGGCAGGAAGGGGAGACTTTGGTCAGAAAAACTTTGTGTGGGGTGCCTGGATGGCTCAGTGGGTTAAGCCTCTGCCTTTGGCTCGGGTCATGGTCTCGGGGTCCTAGGATCAAGCCCCTCATCGGGCTCTCTGCTCAGCAGGGAGTCTGCTTCTCCTTCTCTCTCTCTCTGCCAGTCTCTCTGCCTACTTGTGATCTCTCTCTGTCAAATAAATAATAAATAAAATCTTAAAAAAAAAAAGAAAAACTTTGTGTTTTCCTAGAATATTTGGTTTCTGAGAAGTATGAAAAATTGCTTTATGACTGTCCATCTAAGAAGCACTCTCTGCATCCCATCATTTGAAAGAATCTGTGGTTATTGTTGCCTTGTGCGATAGGTATCTAATGTCAGGTGGTTGGGGTTGAAAGGAACTGTGGAAATCATTTCAGCTCCAGCACCCCAGAGATGCTGGTCAGGTTGCCAAGTCACATGGAACTGGTTCTTGGTAAAATCCAGGACTGGAACCACAGTCGATACAGCTAGGCTGTGTTGTTTTTCCTAAGGCTATTATTTTGCTGACTCAGTTAGTAAATAGGTAGAGAATAAACAAGGCTTAAACTACTCGTAGGGCACCTAAAAACACCAAATCACTGGGGAACCTGGGTGGCTCATTCTGTTAAGAGTCTGCCTTCAGCTCAGGTCATGATCCCAGGGTCCTGGGATCAAGCCCTGAGTTGGGCTCTCTGCTCAGTGGGGAGTCTGCTTCTTCCTCTTCCTCTGTCCCTCCCCCATCTTGTGCATGCTGTCTCTCTGTCAGATAAATAAATAAAATCTTAAAAAAAAAACCCTACCAAATCACATATTCTAATTTCTACAGCTTATGTCTAAGAGGCCCCAAGGCATAATCACAACTCCCATGTTCCAAATAGCCTTCAAACCTGAATGCTTCCAGCATCTACAGTTGTGTATAGATGAAATTGTTAAAAATAGAGCCAAACAACTCAATGAAAAAATGGACAAAGGCCTTGAATAGACATTTCTCCAAAGAAGATATCAAAATGACCAACATGCACATGAAGCTCAGCATCACGATTCATTAGGGAAATGTAAATCGGGATGATAATGAGATAGCACTTCACAGCCATTAGAATGGCTACTATTTAAAAAATCCAGAAAATAACAGGTGTTGGCGAAGATGTGGAGAAGTTGGAATTCTTAGGTTTGAAATGAAATGGTGGGAATAGAAAATGATGCGGCTGCTATGGAAAATGGTATGGTGTTTCCTTAAAAAATGAAACAGAGAATAACCATATTATCCAGCAACGTCACTGCTGGGCGTGTACTCAAAAGAATTGAATGCAGGGACTTGAAAAGATTGTGGGGGCACCTGGGTGGCTCAGTCAGTTAAGCATCTGCCTTCAGCCCTGGTCATGATCTCAGGGTCCTGGGATAGAGTCCTGTATCAGGCTCCCTGCTCACTGGGGAGTCTGGTTCTCCTTCTTCATCTGCCCCTCTCCCGTGTGTGCTCTTTCTCTCTCTCAAATAAATAAATAAAATCTTTAAAAAAGAAAAGATTTGTGCACCCGTGTTTGTAACAGCGTGATTCACCAAAAAGTGGGAACAACCCAAATGTCCACTAATGGATGAATGGATAAAATGTGCGATATATACATACAATGGAATATTATTGAGACTTATAGAGGAAGGAAATTCTGACACAGGCTACAACATGGGTGAACCTTGAAGACATTATGCTAAGTGAAATAAGCCAGTCATAAAGGACAAATGCTGTGTAATTTCACTTATATGACATATCTAGAGTATCAAATTACAGAGACAGAAAGTAGAATGGTAGTTGCCAGGGACTGGGGGGAGGGAGGGAGGAGTGGGAAGCTGTTGTTCAGTTCAGTGGGGACAGAGTTTCAGTTTGGGGAAATGAAAAAGTTCTGGAGATGGATGGTGGTGATGATTGCACAACATTACAGATGTATTTAATGCCATGGAACTATACATTTCAAAATGGTTAAAATGACAAATTTTATGTTATGTCTATTTTACTACAATAAAAAATCTTAAATCCTTAAAAATGGAGCCAAACTTTAAACCATAATAAAATGATCAGGCACTTCTTAAAAGAATATTGCAGTGAATGGATCAGTAAGAGAGGAATCTTTAAGGGTCTATTAAAAATAATGGCTGTCTAGTTTATTGGGAGTTTTCTATCCATCACGCAGTATTTGTTGAGCCTTTTCCAGATAGTATTTCTTTGGTAAGTGGAACAGCAGACCTTCGCATTTAGATAAGTAGACATTACTTCATGTGTTATTTCAAGAAAGGAAATAACAATGCTTCTGTGGGCCAGCTGCAAACTTCATAGTAGTAGTGTATTTCAAAAAACTACAAAAGAAAGAAGGGGGTCAGGTATCGTTTATTTCCCCTCTGTCATGTATTAAGCCACTTAGTCTAAATTTTCACCAGCCCAGCAGCATTTTGCTTTGGGCAAAAGACAGCTGTAACCTGGAATTTAAAATAAACACATATGCATGTGTGTGCATGCACACACATACACACAAACACATGACAACAGTGTTTGAGGTCAGGAACACATGATAACAGTGTCTGAGGTCAGGATCCCCAGGCAATCATCCTGACTCAACTGCTTACCACTGATAAAACTGTGGGCAGTGCCTTCTCTTCTAGAACTGAGTTTCTGTTAGATTGTATCCAGTAGTCCTATCCAGCTTTAGCATTTTGTGAGCTCTCTGGTCATACATTGGGATTTTTAGTGCATATACAGATTTTAAAACACCTTGCTCTTGGCTCTTGGTCCATCTAGCTCTTTTCTCATTTCTCAATCAAAAAAATCCTCAAAGACTGCTTTTGAAGAAAAGGTAGGAGACCCAGTAGACTCAGTAAATAGCCCAGACTTGAGAAGAGCCGTGGACAAGGATGTCAAAGCATCTTGATGTTAGATGGTGTTCTGTTAGGTCATTCTCAGTTCTGTAACAAAAGAAAACCGCCATTATGCTCCCTTGATACTGGTGCGGATGGAATCTGTTATCACCTCCCTCTGAAGTCAGCGGGTGGGCACTGCCACTCCTCTGCCATTCAAACAGTACCTGGAAAAGTACGAGAACGTGAAGGGACGGATGCTGACAGAGGCTTGGATCCCTGTTCTGAAAATATTGGCTTGGAATTAAAACAGGGTTTTCCCAGGAGAACAAAAAGTGAAATGGCTACCTGTAATGAATGGTTTTAAGAAAATTCTTTTACTTCCTACTTACCTAAAGTTTCACAGGCTAACGTTTAGAGGTTTGCTTTCTACTTGCTGTACCGTGGTAGTTCACGTAATCTAGGTACATGCTAGATGCAAGCCTGGTCTACTGTTGTGCTGTCAAGATTCTTTGGCTGTAACTTTTTTCTGATAGTTGGTTGTCTCATTTTCTGGGAGGGGTAATGTCGAATGTGCTGGAAGAACAGATATTTGTATCTAGTTGAGAAGTTAAATGTTAATCTACTAAATGTCACATCCCCGTGGCAATTACTTCATGATTGTTAGTCTTTCCAGTAAATGGGCTAAGGGAGATTTTCTTTGACTTTAGATGATGGATTATTCCTTTTTTTTTTTCTTCACTCTAAAATTTATAGCAAAAAAAATTCATAGTGTTCTCATGTTGTTTTTTCATCTGTTGTCCTGGACGTATCCACCAAAGATTGGCACTGAATATACTTGCATGCTGATAGTATATCAACATTGCCCGGAAGAAATTAATTTATCTTCTCTCCCACAGGCAAAATTCTGCCATTAAGAGGTGAAGCAGTGGTTGATTTAGACATAATTCAAAACCCATCAATATTATTCTACACATTAATCTTCTAAATTGTCACAGCTCTATTGTGAGTTAGCTAAATAATTACATTTTACACATTAGCTTTTCTTTCTCGTATTATGGAACTACTCTTGAGTAAATTACTGCTTCATTGTCTTCCTACAAGAGCAGATCTGCCATCAACATTCATTCACTCAAAAAGCATTTATTGAGGGCCTGCTATGTGCCAGGCACTGTTTTGGAAGGTTGGGATACATCAATACACAAAAGACTTCAGGACTGCCTCATGGATCTTACATTGTATACTGTGGAATAATAATGATAATAAAATAATAAAGTGGGGCTCCTGGACAGCTCAGTTGGTTAAGCATCTGCCTTTGGCTCAAGTCGTGATCCTGGAGCCCCAGGATCGAGCCCCACATCAGGCTCCCTGCACAGTGTGGAGTCCACTTCTTCCTCTGCCCCACACCCTGCTCGTGTTCTCTCATTCTCTCTCTGTCTCTCTCAAATAAATAAGTAAATAAAATCTTAAAAAAAATAAAATAATAAAATGTCAAGTCACAAATACTTGGAAAAATACTGGAGTAGGGTTGGAGGATTAGGAGTGTTGGGGCAGACCAGTGGGGGCAGCACGTTATATATAGAATGGTCAGGGTACGCCTTACTGAGAAGTGGATTTTTGAACAGACTTGATGGAGTGAGGGAGTGACTCATGCACCACTCAGCTGGTACAAAGGCCCTGAGGTAGGGTGTGCTAGTGTGGCTAGGATACAGGGAGTAAGGGGAAGAGTGTTTGGTGATGTCGGAGGTAGGGAGGAACACATTGAGTAGGGCCTTGTGGGTCATGGTAAGGACTTGGCTTTTTCTTGGAGCCATTTGGATCAGTTTGAGCAGGGGAGTGACCTATCCTCTGTTCAGTCTGGCTGCTTTATTAAGAACAGATGGTAAGGGAGCGATGGATGAGGTCATTGTTATGAACTGTCTAATCAAGTCTCGTAAAACTTCACTAGCCTGTTAAAATTCATTGAAAGGAAAATGTTGAGTATTCTAAGGAAATTTAGTTGCATTGTTTTCTAGTGCTAATATTAGTCTAGGGCATCTTAGTTGATTTACCATGAGAGTATTAAAATTTAGGGGTCATTTTAGGTCTGCCTTAATGAAAAAGATGAACTGTTTAAAAGTAGAAATTATACAGTATACCAGTCTCTCATATAAATGTGCTTGAAAAGAATCCTTTCTCCTGTTGTGTTTCTGGTGGCCTATGGAATAACCAAAGCAGAAACAAATTCCCCTTCCATGTAGCATTAGATTAAATTCTCAGTAATAGGGGTGACTGGGTGTCTCAGTTAAGCATCTGTCCTTGGCCCAGGTCATGATCCCAGCCTGGAATCGAACCCCACGGTGGGCTCTCTGCTCAACATGAAGTCTACTTCTCCCTCTCCCTCTGCCTGCCACTCCCCTTGCTTGTTCTCTCTCTCTCTCTCTGTCAGATAAATAAATAAAAACTTAAAAAAAAATTCTCGGTAATAACCTGGAATTTAAAATGTATCCAAAGGGAGGAGGTTGCCCAGGGAGGAGCAGAAGCAGCACTTCCCAGCCTGGATCTCCGGGGCCTCAGGGATAGATAGGATTGGCTTGAAGCTGCCAGTGATGCCATCAGAGCAAGATGGCGTTCTCCAGATTCTCGAGGCTCAGTTCTAGCGACCTCGCTACTCAGTCGAGCTTTCCTCCCTGTGTTTTGGGTCATACTTGCCCTCTGAGAAGAATTTATGTTAACTATTTTTTCACTTTTGATGAAGGGAATGCTAATAAATACGGGGCTATTTCTTGACCTAAGGCTCACATCCGCAAAGCCTTATTTTCTTGGGCAGGGTGTGTGGGGTGCGGGGTTGGGGGTGTGTGGCAGAGTCCAGGGCCCCTCTCATGCCCCTGAGTAACAGCTCTGCCGCCAGCTGCTCAGCATCCCAGAAAACCCAGTTCTTGCCTTTCTGTGTTACGGTAGATACTGTATTCTGTAGTTCCCTAGCAATCTTCCCTTAAATTTTTAAAACTATGACTAATGCATAATTATTACAGAAAATTTGCAAAAAACAAATGTAAAGAGGAAAATACAAACGACCTGAAATGATGCCTGAGCGAACCTTGCAACGTTGTTTATACAATTACTTTTTCCTTCAAATATTCTCAAAAATAAACATGAACGGTATCTGAAATTATTGGGGCCCCAAGAAAGAACATTAACAATCTCAGCCACATGTGTATAAAAGAATGCAAATATATTCCAAATACCGGAAGTATAAAGTCAATTTTCAAAAGTAAGTAAAAGGGAGAGTCTAAGATGATACAAAATGCGGGTGCTTGGGTGGCTCAGTTGGTTAAGCATCTGACTCTGGATTTTGGCTCAGGTCATGATCTCAGGGTGGTGAGATGGAACCCTGTGTCAGGCTGCATGGTGGACGTGGAGCCTGCTTGGGGTTCTTTCTCTCTCTCTCTCTCCCTCTGTCCCTCTACCTCCCCCACTTAAAAAAAAGAAAGAAGAAAAAAATGATATAAAATGATAGCAAAAATGGTCTAAAACACAGCTAAATGATATAATATGATATAAAAATAATCAGCCACATGAAATTGTAGGCAAAATGATATAAAATAATCCTTTGTTTATTTGAAAAACTGAAATGTGACTGTGAATTTTACAGGGCGTGCGTTTTACTTTACTGGAGTGATTCCCGGGGTTATTTGGGTTTGGCACATTTAGTAATGAAAGCATGTGGTCATTTGGAACCTGTCTGGTTTCTTTTTAACTTGGCAAGCTTGCCTGCCGGAGAGCTATGCAGTTTTTCTACTGTCTGTAATCGAGTCTATCTGTATTTTTATTTTTATTTATTTATTTATTAAAAGATTTTGTTTATTTATTTGACAGAGAGAGAGAGAGAGATCACAAGTAGGCAGAGAGGAGGCAGAGAGAGAGGAGGAAGCAGGCTCCCTGTGGAGCAGAGAGCCTGATGTGGGGCTCGATTCCAGGACCCTGGGATCATGACCTGAGCTGAAGGCAGAGGCTTTAACCCACTGAGTCACCCAGGCGCCCCTGTATTTTTATTTTTCTAGAAGTTAGAAGTTTGAGATTCTTTCTCTCTCTCTAACCTTTACTTGGTACAGTACCAATTCCCCTTTAACAAATTTGATTCTGGACTTGATGAATCAGAATTAGAAATGGAGGTTTCTGGTACACTCAGACTAGTGAGAGCACACAGTAAAAGGTTTAATCTTAGAATCATCATTGTTTGCAAAAGTTCTGAAAAACATTATAATTAAATTGTGTATATTGCTTGGATAGAAAGCATAATGCAAAAGGAAAAGAAAAGCCTCAACTCATTGAAACTTCAAAGCAAAATAGGTTAGGGATCAGCCTATGAGATACCAAACTACATTAAATTTTTTTTTTTTTTTTACTGTTTCAGGTTTTTACTTAAATTCTAGTTAGTTGATATGTAGTGTATTTTTAGTTTCAGTAGTAGAATTTAGTGATTCATCACTTAAATACAACACCCAGTGCTCATCACAAGTGCCCCCCTAATACCCATCACCCTTTTAACACACCCCCTTGCCTCCCTTCCCCTCCAGGAACCCCCAGTTTGTTCTCTATAGTTAAAGAGTCTCTCTTATGGGGGTGCCTGGGTGGCTCAGTCTGTTAAGTGTCTGCCTTCAGCTTAAGTCATGGTCCTGGGGTCCTGGGAATTGAGCCCCGCATTGGGCTCCCTGGTCAGTGAAGAGCCTGCTTCTCTCTCTCCCACCGCTGCTCCCTCTTCTTGTGCTCTCTCTCTCTCTCTCTCTGGGTCAAATAAATAAAGTCTTTAAAAAAAAAAAGAGAGAGAGAGAGAGCCTCTCTTTGGTTTGCCTTCCTCTCTTTTTTTAAATTCTTTCCCCTATGTTCATCTGTTTTGTTTCTTAAATTCTACATGTGGGTGAAACGATATGGTATTTGTCTTTCTCTGACTTATTTCACTTAGCATAATACACTGTAGCTCCATCCACGTCATTCCTAATGGCAAGATTTCATTCTTTTTTATGGCTGAGTAATATTCCAAACTACATTAAAAAAAAAGAAATATATAAGAAGGGAGATGGGATTCTGAACTACAGTAAAGCATTAGCATATACTTGAGCATGCACTGTTACTCTGAGGTAACTTAGAATGGTGTTCGATACATGTCTGAAGTATCTTATGGATCACATACTTGGCAGAATGAACTTTGAGACTAAGCGCTTTTGTCTTGACTTTAGAAGCGTGGCACTGTATGTCGTAAACTTAATGGCAGAAAACACAGTCTCCACAAGTATTTCAGGAAATCGTAAACCTATAAAGTTTCAGTAGTCCCTATTTCTTTCTTCCTACGCCCACTGACAAGTTGTCAAGGCTTCTGTTCAATGCTGGTGCATTCTTTGCTGGGCTATTCAGAGGCAAATTCTTTCCGTGGTGGTTTCTCCATGAGTATTTTCTCACAGGGTCTTTTTACATGGCTTATAGTTGTACATGTTCCAAGCCTGTATAATTTCAGGTGTTGGCTGAAGGTGATTTTCAACTAACCAGCACTAAAACGCCCATTCCCTATAGCACTGCTGCAAAATGAAGTCTTTTCCTAAGAGTCACTGAGGTGGACATACAAACACAATTTGCAGATTTCACCTACATACAAACAAACACAATTTGCAGATTTTACCTACATACATACAAACACAAAGTGCAGATTTTAATATCCTTACTTTATTTTTTTAATTTTTTTAATTTTTTTAATATCCTTACTTTAAAAACTCTCTTCCTTCCATGTGGTCCGGAAGATCCAGGTCTTTTCTGTCATCCCATAGTTTGCAATCAGTGAGCTGGAAAACTGGAAGAAAGGGAATTACGGCATTGGCCAAGCAGGCGTGCTCACTTGAGGGTGCATTGTGACGTTAATTAGTGGTTCGCCTCCGTGTGGGCAGCACAGATCAGCAGCCACTAACCCGGAGCATTTGGGACATGTGCTCAGCCACTGCCTGATGGCTGTTTTGTCATGCCTGAGCTGTGGGTGGGACCTAAATTTAGGAGTGTGAACCTAGGCATCGGTTGGGAGACTCTGCACGTCTAACTTTACCTGGCTCTTATCACAAGAGTTTTTGGGTGTTTTGTTTTGTTTCTCAAGACCTTTGTTTAGCCCATGGGAAGGGGAGATGCAGGATAGGGTAGGTCACAGTTCAGCATTCTACTTGAATTTGAGTAATGACAGCCTTGCATTCCACATTTCTACTGTCCATTCTACCTTGCAAAGGCAGGTAGATTAAACTTGTTATTAAATATCTTTTGGAGCTGATACTTCCATCATCATGGCTCTTTCTCTGTCGGTTGAGTTATGTCCACTTTCCCACATGTTTCCTGAACTCAGGCATTCTGTTTTCACCCCTGTGGTAATAAGTGACCTGCTGTCCTGGGCCTTTCAAGAGCAATGTTTTTGAGTACACAGTATGGTTGGACCCATCACCTCTGCCCTCATGCCAGGCATCATGCTGTTAGGATAAAACCAATTAATTGTTGCATGAAGCAAAAAGCACTTAGGAGTGGAATTCTGAGAAGTAACACTTAGTAACACCAAAACTGCATCACAAAATTGGGGTATTATACCCATAACAACATCTAACTTTTGTTTGCCATTTTGGCTCCCCTTGACTCATCTTGGATATAAATTAAAAAAAATCAACTGGCAGCATTTGACTTTGAATAAAGCTTTAGCTTCTGAAAGAGGAAGACTTTCTGTTTGGGAATAGAAGATCTCAGACCTGGAGTGGATTGTCTTCATTGAGCACCAGTGATTTAGTAGTTGGTAGGTCTGTTTGTTCGCCATTGATAACATCATTGCGGCTTAAAGTTGTTTTAAACAGGGTTCAAGCAGTCATGGAAAAATGTTGCCTTCTAGTTACAAAGGGCGGTTCAGTATCATAGTGACTTTAAAAGTGGTGATGGCAGCCCAGTTGGTGCCCATGTCCTGGACTTATTTTCTCTTCAAGGAGGCAATGTTACATAACCACTTAAACGGTGGGCTCTAGAACCAAAGCCCAGCTCTGGAGTCTTCTAGCTGATTAACCTGGAGCACGGGACTTCACTTTTGGGGGTCCCCATTTCCTTATCAATTAAATGGGGGTAATAATAACATTTTGATGAGGATTAAATGAGGTATTGCATGTGAAGTGCTTAGCGTGGGGACTACCACATGCCCAGTATATGTCAACCATTACAAGTAGGTCTCTGGTGTTAGCGTAAGACTCACTTGATTATGGGGCACCTGGGTGGCTCAGTCTGCCTTCAGCTCAGGTCATGATCCCAGGGTCCTGGGATCGAGCACCATGTTGGGCTCTTTGCTCAGCGGGAAGCCTGCTTCCCCTCTCCCACTCCCCATGCTTGTGTTTCCTCTCTTGCTGTCTCTCTCTCTCTCTGCGTCAAATAAATAAAATCTTAAAAAAAAAAAAGATTGACTTGGTTATAATTATTTGGATAAAAAGAAAAAATGAGGGAAAATAGTAATTTTAGCTTTGCTGGAAAACAAAAAGTGGTTGAAGGCACCAAGTGCAGAGACCCTTGGGCTGGGAGGTTCTTGGGAGCTCTGGAAGGCAGGAGCTTGTTTTAACTCTGCCACTTACTAGCTGTGCAACTGAGGGTCCAGCCGTAAGCATTCTGGGTCAGCAGTTCCTCCTCTTCAGAGGAGAAGGTTTGCACCAAAGCAGCTCTGTTGTCCTTTCTGATGTTGGCATTTTGTGAGTCCAGGAATGAGTGATTATTTTGTTTTAAATACCTCACTGTGGTAGACAGTGTATAAATATTTGCAAAGCTGAATGGAATCTGCCCACCTTATCTTTGGAATGTAGATGATTTGGTTTTATGATATGCATTGTAATAACATAGAAAACAGCAGTGATGCTTTTTGAGATTTTAAAAAAAAAAAGACAAAATTCAAAGCCACAGGAAAGCTGGTGTAATAAAGGACCACAAATGGATTGGCCTAAACAACAGAAATTTATCAAAGTTCTGGAGGCTAGAAGCCCCAAATCAAGGTTTCAGTAGGGCTGATTCCTTCTGGGGACCCAGAGGGAATCTGATCAATGTCTCTCTCCTAGCTTCAGGGGGTTTGCTGGCCATCTTCGGCGTTCCTTGGCTTCTGCTGCATCATCCCCTCCTCTGCCTTCAGTCTCCCCTAGCATCCTGTCTGTGTGCATGCCTCTGTCCCCTTTTGAGAATGATACCTGTCATGTTGGAGTAGGGGGTCTCCCTACTCCAGAGTAGGTGGTACTCTAGTATGAACTCATCTTAACTAACGACATCTGCAGTGACCAAGGTCACATTCTGAGCTACTGGGGGCAGGACCTCAACATACGAATTTTGGAGTAATGCAGGGCAACCCATAGTAGCCTGCTTGTCCTGTCCTCTAGCTGCAACCTGGTCAGCCTGCCCGTCCGTCCTTCCTTCTTTCCTTCCAGTAAATGCTATTGTGCAGTATAGGTAGATGGATACTAGAGAGTTTTATAAGGAATTTTCTTCACCGAAGGAGCTTTAAAGGTGTACATAAATGGCCACCAGCTAATTCGCAGCAGTTAATCCTTTCATTGATGGATTACCTATAACTTTTGTTTCTGCCGTCGTTCCTTTCTTCTTTTTCTCTTGCTGCCCCTCTGATGCTCTTCCTCTTTCCTCCTCGCCTCATTGGCCTGGCTCTGTGCCTTCGTCACCGGGCATTTCACTTGTTCTAAGCAGAACATTCTGCCACCAGGTGGTGTACAAGGATCAGGAAAAGAATTGAAAGACGTTGGCTGCTGGGGAGGCTTTCCAGTATTTTAATTCCGGGAGAAAAAGACTGACACGATGAACCAAAAATGCGATTCTGAGATTTCGTGGATGTTACTTTCTTTCCATTTAATGTTATCTTCTTTCATTGTAGAAACAGAAACCAGAGCTGGAAATCTTGAGGAAAAGAAACCTATACAATTTGATGAATTTGGTTAATAGGAGATTCTGATTCACAATAGGTTTGGCAGTAATAGCGGACTGAGATATGGAAGCAAGGTGTTCTCAGGTTGGAGGGCCACTTCCTCAAACAGAGAGATTCAGAAATAACAAGGAAAGGAAATCCACTGTGTGGCCACATGCTACAGAATGACATTAGTACAGTAGGGGACTTCAGCAGTCCCCTAATTCAGCAGTGTCCCATGAGACCTGTAGCCCAAATGCTGTTCGAGCCCACAGCCATCACAGTGTGCTTGGCTTAGCATGAATACTATTTTGGTAGTATTAGTGCTAAGATTAATGGCCAACATTAAAATAATCCCAGTATTTTACATAGTTATCAGATTTCAGGCTTCTTTTGGGGGAAAAAAAAAAGAACCAAAACAGTCTGAAGATCCAGCAATACTGTCTGATCTTTTTTTTTTTTTTCGTGGCAATACTTCAGTGTGGTTGAGTTGTGCCTGTCCCTTCAGTCAGGACAGGTGCTTTCCAGTCTCACTCTGTGTCTTCCACCCCTATTATATTACCCTGAACCTCTGCCTTCATTTGAAAGGTTACCTGCCTCTGCACCCAGCCCGGGAAAGGTATTTGAGTATTTGACCTGCTCTCCGGTTTCATAGGGGAGGACACAGGGCCTGGAGTGGGGAGCCGGTGGCTGGTGGAGGACCACACCTGACCCATGGTTCCTGCTAACCATGCCGCCCCGTGAATAGGACCTGGCGGGGGAAGAAGAGACGAACACTAATCAACCCATGAACTGTTGTCACTCAGTGGTGGAAAAGGAAACTGGAGGTTCACACACACATAGGTGAAAAAATGGGAAAGCCTGAAGCAAACCCCTTACAGAGAACTCGGAGCGGATGAGTAGAGAGACAACCGGAAGACCACAGGTCAGCAGTCAAAAGAGAGAAAGGGGCTCTGAGCGACAAGTTTGGGCTGTCTTTGGGGCAACCTCACTGTTTGAGGTTTGGGAAGGTAACGGAGGGGACTAGGTAGCAGGCAGGTCGGGTAGAAACTGGATGGTTTATGATTACCCCAAGAATCAGCAGAATGCCCCTCCGTGTCCCTGCGGAATGCCTGTCAGAGCCTCTTTCCGTCCCAGTGTGGGAACCAGTAAGGGAAAATAGATCGAGGGGCAGCGATTCCAAAGGAAGAAGCAGAGAATGTGTTGCTGGCCTCCGTGAAGAGGGAGGGCAGTGTAAATGGGCGGACCTGCCTCCCGGATGACTTGTTAGCAACCGCAAGCATTTACTGAGAGTTCTCTGTGCTAGACTCGGACTGGAGGTGGACGTGTGTTACCGTTGCAGCCTCCCAGGGCCCGGCCTGGTGATGCATTTTCTTAGTCAGATTTGGGCTGGCCTCATGGTGAAGGCGTAGCATACTCTGGACCGAATCTGAAACAGTAGTTGAGCTGCATGTCACAGGTATACAAACTGTGTAGCCCTGAAGGAATGAGTGCCCAGAGCAGTTGTGTGCAGCCCTTTTATAATTGATTCCAGAAGAGTAGCTGCATCTCTGAGTTTGTGGACACTTTTCCGCATTCCGGGCCAGAAGACTGTTAAACCAGTCCTGGTAAGCGCCCAGGAGATCTGGGGGATCCAAGGGCTATACTCATCTACTCATCTGGAGGAAAGTAATTCCAATTGTAAACCCATGATGTCCAATAAAACCCTGGGCTTTTAAAAGGTCATCTCAAGAAAACTTTAATGTTCTCTAAGCCCGAGAGAAAACCCAATTCTCTGCTCGATATTACAGGGCTTGGTGCCATTGCTCAACTTCGACAGTCCCACCAGTATTTATCGTGTCCCAGTTATGAGCAAAGAACAGAACTGGACATGATTCTGGAGAACCGTGCGGACGGAGAAGGTCCTGTGAGACTTTCTTTTCTCCTTGCTTTCTTACAGCTTCCAGCTGTGTAATTTTTCCTTATTCTAAGGGCATAGTCGCACTCATGACAGAGTGAGGCATTTCCCTCCATTTTACTTGCTTATGTAGTTTGTCTGCACTGAGGAAAAAAAAAGTTTCAGTTCATTCCTACTCCAAAGAGGGCATCTTCCTCTTTTACACCGGTTTAGTTCTTTGGCCTGACGTCGCCCTTCCTGGAAGTCGGCTTTCTCACCACACGCAATGTCATGGTTTGCTACACCAAATGGTGGCTTCTCAGATTGGGGAAACAGTGTTGTTTATGGGAGTTTTCTTCCTGGTCGGGGCAATTCTCTAAGAGCTTCAGTATCGATACTGAATAAAGAGCTGCTTTTTTCTGTTAACATTTCCCTACTGACCAGCTTTGTATAAACATGTTTTTTTCCCTGCTTCTTTACCTCATTGTGGATGACCTCTTCACTAGGCTCAGTGTCTTTGTCCTTGACTTCTTTCCAATGTCTTCCTCCCTCTCCCCTCCTTCTTTCAGGCACAAGCAGTAGCAAGACATGCACTAACACTACTGCCCGGTCTGAGTATATGCTATAGGAATAAGTTTCTTGAAACACACACCCCTAATATCCATGATAGCTCTGCTGGGTTCCGTTCTGTCCTTTTTTTTTTTTTTTTTTTAAAGATTTTATTTGTTTATTTGACAGAGATCACAAGTAGGCAGAGAGGCAGGCAGAGAGAGAGGAGGAAGCAAGCTCCCTGCTGAACAGAGAGCCCGATGCGGGGCTCGATCCCAGGACCCTGAGATCATGACCTGAGCCGAAGGCAGAGGCTTTAACCCACTGAGCCACCCAGGCGCCCCTCCGTTCTGTCCTTTTTAATTAAAGACATGCTAATTGTGATGCACTGAGTTTGTCAGCCTGTTATAAAAACAATGCTTTAGTTCATGTGAATAGAGCCTAAACTATTGGTTCACGCTTTTGCTCATTCTCCATTTCTTTATTTCATTGCCAGAATTAAATAGCCTTGATTTGAAATTACAGAAAACTATGGGCCCCCATCTTAGTAGGGCAACAATGACCTTTTTAAAAAAAATTTATTTTTTTATTAACATATAATGTGTTATTAGCCCCAGGGGTACAGGTCTGTGAATCGCCAGGTTTACACACTTCACAGCACTCACCGTAGCATATACCCTCCCCAATGTCCATAAGCCAACCCCTCCCCCTACCCCGCAACCCTCAGTTTGTTTTGTGAGATTAAGAGTCTCTTATGGTTTGTCTCCCTCCTGATCCCATCTTGTTTCATTTATTCTTTTCCTACCCTCCAAATCCCCCACACTGCCTCTCAACTTCCTCATATCAGGGAGATCATATGATAATTGTCTTTCTCTGATTGACTTATTTTGCTCAGCATAATACCCTCTAGTTCCATCCACATCATTGCAAATGGCAAGATTTCATTTCTTTTGATGGCTGCATAGTATTCCATTGTGTATATATACCCCATCTTCTTTATCCATTCATCTGTTGATGGACATCTAGGTTCTTTCCATAGTTTGGCTATTGTGGACATTGCTGCTATAAACAATCGGGTGCACCTGCCCCTTTGGATCACTACATTTGTATCTTTGGGGTAAATACCCAGTAGTGCAATTGCTGGGTCGTAGGGTAGCTCTATTTTAAACTTTTTGAGGAACCTCCATGCTGTTTTCCAGAGTGGCTGCACCAGCTTGCATTCCCACCAACAGTGTAAGAGGGTTCCCCTTTCTCTGCATCCTCGCCAGCATCTGTCGTTTCCTAACTTGTTAATTTTAGCCATTCTGACTGGTGTGAGGTGGTATCTCATTGTGGTTTTGATTTGTATTTCCCTGATGCCAAGTGATGTGGAGCACTTTTTCATGTGTCTGTTGGCCATCCGGTGTCTTCTTTGCAGAAATGTCTGTTCATGTCCTCTGCCCATTTCTTGATTGGATTATTTGTTCTTTGGGTGTTGAGTTTGATAAGCTCTTTATAGATTTTGGATACTAGCCCTTTATCTGATATGTGGTTTGCAAATATCTTCTCCCATTCTGTCAGTTGTCTTTTGGTTTTGTTAACTGTTTTCCTTTGCTGTGCAAAAGCTTTTGATCTTGATGAAGTCCCAATAGTTCATTTTTGCCCTTGCTTCCCTTGCCTTTGGCGATGTTCCTAGGAAGAAGTTGCTGCGGCTGAGGTCGAAGAGGTTGCTGCCTGTGTTCTCCTCAAGGATTTGGATGGATTCCTTTCTCACACTGAGGTCCTTCATCCAACAATGACCATTTTTGCATGTTCTTTCCCTACCCTCCTTCTCTTATGCAGGCTTAGTCCCATGGCCAGGACACCTGCTGTGAGCTGTGGAGGGGCAAGGGGGGAGGCGTTTGTCTGTCTGCAGGATCTCTCTTGAGTAGTGAGGAGCGTGCAATCTCCTTGAGGTATATATAGTTTTACTTGTTGAAAACACTTTGACATTTACTTAGTATTTGGCCTTCAGAATCCTGACTAATTTTTATTGAACTTGCTAATATTCTTTTCATTAAGCATTTTTTCTAATTATAAAATTATGCATATGAATTTGGGAAATTCTAGGCAAGTACAAAGAAGAAAATAACATTTGTAATTCCAGTCTTCCAAGATAAACACTATGAGCAGCTTCATGTCTTTCCCTTATATAATGTCTATGTAAGTATAGTTTTAAATTGTTGCTGTAATGCTCCATGTACCTTTTAATATATTTTTTTAAAGAGGTTTTTTTTTTTTAAAGATTTATTTATTTATTTATTTATTTGTCAGAGGGAGAGAGAGAGAGAGGAGCGAGAGTGAGCACAAGCAGACAGAGTGGCAGGCAGAAGGAGAAGCAGGCTCCCTGCCGAGCAAGGAGCCCGATGTGGGACTTGATCCCAGGACGCTGGGATCATGACCTGAGCCGAAGGCAGCTGCTTAACCAACTGAGCCACCCAGGCGTCCCTTAATATTTTTTTTTAAATGTAACATTATACTGTAGGCCTTCTCACTTATTGAAATCATTTAACAAACGGCATTTAAAAGTGTTTTTTTTTTTTTTTTTTAAGATTTTACTTATTTATTTGACAGAGAGAGATCACAAGTAGGCAGAGAGAGAGGAAGGGAAGCAGGCTCCCTGATGAGCAGAGAGCCCAAGATGTGGAGCTGGATCCCAGGACCCCGAGATCATGACCCAGGCACCCCAACAAACGGCATTTAAAAATGTCTCTATTGTTGGTAATTTAGGTAGTTTACAGTTTTATTGTATGTGTGTTACTATAAAGAACTACAGGGGCACCTGGGTGGCTCAATGGGTTGAGTCTCTGCCTTCAGCTCGGGTCATGATCTCAGAGTGCTGGGATCGAGCCCCATGTCGGGCTCTCTGCTCGGCTGGGAGGCTGTTTCCCCCTCTTTCTCTCTGCCTGCCTCTCTGCCTACTTGTGATCTCTCTCTGTGTCAAATAAATAAATAAAATCTTAAAAAAAAAAGAACTACAGTAAGCATTAATGCCTAAATGTTTATCTGCATTTTAAGGCACATTCTTAATCCAGATTTAAACAGTAGGGTCATTGGGTCAAAAGATATGGGCACTTTTTGGACTCTTGGCACTGATGGCTGAGTCAAGATTGGGATTCTAGAGAGGACTGTTGTTGTTTAAACATGAGAGAGACTTGGAATTATTTAGTATGTGCATGTAAGGAGTCTCAGAAGGGAGGGACCGTGTCAGAATGCTGAATCCACATTCCTGAAGACGTAGATGAGGGTGGACAGCCAGAACAGAAGATGATATTGTGTTCTCAGCCATTGGGAGCAAGTAAATTGGTGGGGGTGGGGGGTGGGGTGACTGAGTTTGTGCATGTGGGTGTGTACTGGTGTGGAAGGAGCTAAGGAAATCGTGTGGAATGATTTTGATCCTCTTGACTTTTATCTTCCCAGAGTCAGGGAGTGAGGATGGAGGTAAGGAATAGGAGGGGCTTGGCCGGGACTTGCAATAACCCCTGTGGGGAATAGAAGGGGGCAGTTGCTTAGCAACCCCTTTACTTGAAGAGGTAGATGGAGAGTTTCCAAGTAACACTGGAGATTTCACACCCGTAAAATAGTACCGATCTGCAAAGCCCTCTGCAGTTTTTCTCAGGAGTGGCTGACGCTTCGGTAGAGAAGCAGAGAGGAGAGTGGATGGGCTGATCCGGATTGGGAGTTTGTTGAGTGGCTTCAGCAGTAGGAAAAGGGGTTAAGGAGGTGAGGACTCCAACAATAGTGTTAGTTAAGTGATGTATTATGGGTTATAGGGTGCCACAGGATTGTATGGGTTTATATTTGCAGCTCAGATCTTGAAATACAAGCCAGCCCTGCATATGTGGTGTTGGTGAGGTGACAGTGTTGGGGATAGAAAGAGGTTCCTGGATGCCTCTCTTCTTGGAAGGTAGTCGTAGGTCTACTAGATTTGCAAACTTTAAGAACCAAAGCTGCTTCTGGATGCTTTCACCTTTTATCTTTAAGGAGAAGGGAGATGCTAACACCGGTTCAAAGCACCAGGCTAAGTAGATTGGTATTGGTCTGCTTTGTCCTTCCTGCAAAGTCCTCAGGGTACCTCCCTGGACATGCTTCAGAAATAAAATTACGAAAATGCCCAGAGTAGTTTGCATTCTGGGTCAAAGTGACAAGTTTGGGCTATCCCCAGTTAGGTCAAGGACTATACTAGTGGACACTCTGAGGACAAAGAATGCTTGGATTAACCAGACATGTTTGGATTTAAAGGATCATCTGGTGCAGAACCAGACCCCTCAGAAGGGCTTCTGAGATAAGAATGGGAGCTCTTGGTGAAGCTGTGTCCCCCTGAGGCCAAAGCATTTGGGCTAAATGTTAAGAAGTCAACCTTGCCCAACACACTTCATTGGATTTTAAGGTTATTTCTGGAGTTAGCATTTTCCAGAAGGGTATTACCAGTCAGCCTCTCCATTACTCCTCTTATCTCAGCAGTACTATGGAAGGGGAATGTCTGGGTGTTATTTTCTGAAGTCAGATGAAGTTTGTTTATGACATCACTTGAATGTAAGTTGGCTCTTTGTAAATATTGAAAGAATCCTTCCAATTGCTTTCCTCCTACTCTCAAGCTAATGCTAATCAATAAAGGTGTTTGATTAACCTCTTGAAACTTATTATTCAAATATGCCTTGAATGACTAAACTGATAAATTAGATAAAATTAATTACTGGAGGTGATGAACTCTGTGAGTCACTACAACTCATTCTGCTGGTTCTCTCAAGCCACCTGAACTCTGGAGGCATGACAGACACCAGACACCACAAACATGAGCTGTGTTCTGTCTCAGAGGAGAACTTGGGAGGGCTAAATCTCTCAACACTGTCTTATGCAAGGCAATTATGAGATAAACTTGAATCAATTTGTTGCTTCTTTTGAATATGGGCTTTACAGATGTATGTATCAGGTTCCTGATCATATTTTCTCTTTGAACTCGTTGTTAGAAGAGTTGCTTTTTGTTCATTGCCCTACATTGCTGATCTATTTTTAAGAAGGGAGGCCCCTGATCTTGAGAAACTGTTGCAATGTAGAAGAACTAGAAAGTAATCCACAATGAAACTCAGCCCTACTTCCAACTGCTCTCTGGAACTTTGGGTATCCATGTGAGTGCCCCCAGTTAAATGTAGCACTTACTTAGCCTGTGGAGAAATCTGGGAGGAATCAAAAACGATGATCTTGAGGTCTGGAAATAGAACCAGTAAGAAGACAACAGGAAACCAGGGTTATTTCTCCTGGAAGGAAAATGATTCATGGTCGCCTGAAAGGCTGTCTTCAAATATGTGTAGACTTAAGTTACGACATACTGTCTTTTAATATACTCTGTGGATAAAATCAGGGAAAACTGGTTTAAACTGTAACAGAAGGGATTTAGGTTAGATGGGAAGAAAAAAATTTTCTGACAGGAAATGCAAAGTGAACACTAAGAAAATGTGTCGATTTCATTTCTCTAGACATCTCTAGACCATTTGCTAGACGTTGGATTAAATAGACTTATCCATTGGTAATGATCCAAAGCTGAGGCTTGTTCTCAAGATTCTGAGGTTTTATGATTCTATTACCATTCCACCTTATACTTTTATTTATTTATTTATTTATTTCCACCTTGTACTTTCAGAATGTCACTTTTAGGATGATCTCTTCTTGGAAGTAAAAATACCTTTCTCAATTTAATTCTTAGAAAACAGTGACTGTGTTCCCTTACTGAATTATTTATACCTGTGCTGATAGTGAAATGGGTATTTAAGAAAATGCTGCATTCTCAGCAGATATTTAAAATTCCAGTCTGAGGGTGATGTTTCTTAAATTTGCTAGATGAGTAAGGCTTTCACACTTGCTTTTCCTCGCTGATGATACCTTGGTCCTTAAGTCCTTGTTCTAAGAGATGTTTTCTTTCTAAGACAGAATATAACCTTATTAAGAAGACCTCAAATTCTGTAGGTTGGAGGTACGAGGAGCTCTGAGGAAAGAGCCTGGTTACTTTTGGTTCTCAGATCACCACCTAGTGAGTTTTTATGACCTATGTTCTGACGTTCAGAGCCAAACCTCTTCAATAAAAGGAGGTGGATATTTTACTTATAAAAAGTTTTTAAAGGGGCAGCTGGGTGCCTCAGTCTGTTAAACATCTGCCTTCGACTCAGGTCATGATCCCTGAATCCTGGGATTGAGTCCAAAGTCGTGGGGCTCCCTGCTCAGTGCAGAGCTGCTTCCTCTTCCTCTGCCCCTCCCACCTTGTGTGTGCTCCCCCCCACCTCAAGTAAATAAATAAAATCTTAAAAAAAAGTTTTAAAAATTTTAATTATTTTGGCTTCCAGTATATATCATTCTTCTCTCCATAACACACTTAACCTCTACTGAATTTTATTTTTTTAAGAAAAGAAAACAAAGCAAAAACCTGATGAAATAAATTATGATTCTAAACTTCTCACATGGTGCATTGAGAAAATTTAATCTCCCATCAAATAAAGATACCATCTGACAATTTCTGAAAAGCATTATCTACTGTACCTCCGAGTTACCAAAGTAAATTTCTGCAAGTTAGGATGTCTTCCATTCATTTAAAGCTTTTAAAGTGCATTAGAATAGAAACCCTTACTTAAAATACACATTTTGAAACTTAATTGAATATAAGATCCGGTTGCTTCCAGATAGCCAACACACTATCTCAGTTGTTACAGTTCTATCATGTTGACAAAGACAATGGCTACATGAGATGGTCTGGTCTAAAGCTCTCAGCTAAGTTACCCACAAAGTGGAGGAAAGACCTTGGGTTGAAGACAGTTTGATCTTCAACAAAGCTATCAAGAACACACAATAGGAAAAGGACAAGTTTCAATAAGTGGTGTAGGGAAAATTTGTCATCTACATGCAAAAGAATGAACTTGGACCCTTCTTTCATTCCATATTAAAAAAAAAAAACCCAACTCACAGTGAATTAAGACTTAAATGTAAGATCTGAAACTGCAAAACTACTAGAATAAAGAATAGGGAGAAAGCTTTAGGACATTGGTCTGGGCAGAGATATTTTAGATATTACCCCAAAAGCAAGGGGAACAAAGGCAAAAAATAGATAAATGAGGTTACTTCAAACCAAACAAGTTCTTCACAGCAAAGGACACAATCAACAGAAAGAAGAGACCACCTGGAAGAAAATCTGTGTAAATCATGCATCTGTTAGGAGGTTAATATCCAAAATATATAAGTAACTCAAGTTAATAGCAAGAAAATAAATAACCTGATTAAAAAGTGGACAAAGGATCTGAACAGGGGCACCTGGGTGGCTCAGTCGTTAAACGCCTGCCTTCGGCTCAGGTCGTGATCCCAAGGTCCTGGAATTGAGCCCTGCATGGGGCTCCCTGCTCGGTGGGAAGCCTGCTTCTCTGTCTCCCACTCCCCCTGCTTGTGTTCCCTCTCTCGCTGTGTCTCTCTCTGTCAAATAAATGAAAATCTTAAAAAAAAAAAAAAAAAAGGACCTGAACAGGTATTTCTTCAAAGAAGGTGTACAGATGGCCAATAGGTATATGAAAAGATGCTCAACATCATTAATCATCAGAGAAATGCAAATCACAACAATAAGAGATCACCTCACATTGGTTAGAATGATTGTTGCCCAAAAGACAAAAGATATAGTGTTGGTGAAAATGTAGAGAAAAGGGAACATTGTTGGTGGGAATATAAACTCGTGCAACCATTATGGAAAACAGTATGGAGGTTCTGCAGATAATTAAATATAGAACTGATGTGTGATCCAGCAACCCAGCTTCTGGGTATATTTTTAAAGGAAATGAAATCAGTATCTTTTTTTTTTTTAAGGTTTTATTTATTTATTTGACAGAGAGATCACAAGCAGGCAGAGAGGCAGGCAGAGAGAAAGAGGAGGAAGCAGGCTCCCTGCCAAGCAGAGAGCCTGATGCGGGACTCGATTCCTGGACCCTGAGATCATGACCTAAGCCAAAGGCAGAGGCTTAACCCACTGAGCCACTCAGGTGCCCTGAAATCAGTATCTTGAAGAGATACCTGCACTCCCAAGTTCTTTGCAGCATTATTCACAATAGCCAAGATATGGAATTAACCCAAGTGTCCATCAATGGATGAATGGATAAAGAAAATGTGGTATATATGTGTGTGTGTTGTGTGTGTGTGCATGTGTGTGTATGTAATGGAATATTTTCAGTTATAAAAAAGAAAGAAATTGGGTGCCTGGGTGGCTCAGTCAGTTAAGCGTCTGCCTTTGGCTCGGGTCATGATCCCAGGGTCCTGGGTTCAAGTCCCACATCGGGCTCCCTGCTCATCAAGGAGTCTGCTTCTTCCTCTGCCCTTTACCCTGCTCGTGCTGCTCTCTCTCTCTCATAAATAAATAAAATCTTTAAAAGAAAAAAAAGAAAGAAATCCTGTCCTTGGTGATATCATGGGTGAACCTGGATGACATCACGCTCAATAAAATAAGCCAGACAGAGAAAGACAAATAGTGCATGATCTCACTTACATATGAAGAGGAGTCTAAAAAGTTGTAAGTCATAGAGGCATATAGAGTAGAACCGTGATTACCAGGAGTGGGGAGGTGAGGGAAATGGGGAGATGTTGGTTGAAGAGCACAGAGTTGCAGTTTTAAGATGAGTAAATCTAGAGATCTGCTGTTCGTGATGACGACTACGGTTAATTACACTGGGTTGAATACTGGAAATTTACTAAGGGAGTAGATTTCAGGACTCTATCACATATACACAATAATAACCGATGTGAGGAGATGAAATATTAATTAATTTGACTATAGTAAACGCTACTATAGATAGATGTAGATTTGATCACTCTGTTGGACTCATTCAATATATACAATTTTTATTAAAAAAAAAAAAAAAGACTGAGAATGTAGCCCCTTTCTTGCTTTCTCACCCTTTTCTAGTGCTTTATCTTCCTTTCCTTCCCTTCTCTCCCTTTTCCCTCTATTGTCGTTATGTTGCCATAGCTGTGATATGGAACTCGGGTGTAATTTTTAAAGTAAACTCTTCTGCTGTTTTTAACACTTTATTTTTGCCTTGTGAAGGAAAATTTTATTGTTTTCTCAATAAGAGTATGTAACTCTCTTTCTCTGTTTTTTTTTTGCATCTAATACATTTGTGAGTCCAAAAGGGAATAATTTTTTAAACTCATATCTTTCCCCTCTAATGTCAATAAGTCATGTTTGTGATGCACACGTTTCCTTGTTCTTGGATGGGTTAAATGTAATTTTCAGATGAGATAGTTTCATACTGGTGAGAACTTTTTCATTTGTGCAGGATTATCATTGCTTGTAAACCCTGCCATTTAATTTCCAGTGTCAATGTAGAATGATTTAGCTGATCAAGTTCTGTTTTTCTCTGTCCTTTGTTTGTTCTAGATACATTTCATATTGCTTTTCAGTAGACAGGGGAAATTACGGCTGCAGAAATGGTACACGACTCTCCCTGACAAAGAGAGGAAAAAGATCACCCGGGAAATTGTTCAGATTATTCTCTCTCGTGGTCAGAGAACAAGCAGTTTTGTTGACTGGAAGGAGCTAAAACTTGTTTATAAAAGGTGTGAGTAACTGTCTATGAGATCTGTCTTTCTCATTATTGCTTTGGATTGTTTAATCCTGAACATTTTTTATTACAACACTAATTGCATCACTTACTGAAATCTTTGGAGTCTGGAGCCCAAATATTTGTACCAATAGACTAACAGAAAAAGAGCTCACATTTATTGAAAGGCTTTGCTTGTGCCAGAATGGATTCTAGGGATGTGATCTACATGTGGATAATGCAGTGCATCAAGAAATAGCCTCTGGGCACCTGTTACATTTCCAGCACCTCTAATGACTACGGATGCCTTAACAAACAAGACGGGGACCAGAGCTGCTCTTAGGGAGCGTACTCATCGGTCAGGCAAACAAAACCCTACCCGTTAGTAACAAATGCTGTGGGAAAAAATGCAGGTGAAGGTGCTAGAGTGATGGGCAGCCCTTATTATTGCTATTATTACTCATCTTTGCAAAGGAGGAAACTGAAGCTACAGAGAGTTTCTAAGTAATTAGTCTTCAGTCACAGGAACTAAGGGGCAGTTGGGAGAGCCAGAATTCAGATGCATGTCCTTTTGGCTTTTTTTTTTTTTTTAAAGATTTTATTTATTTATTTGAGAGAGAGCACATGAGTGGGGGTGGGGGAAGGGCAGAGGGAGAGGGAGAAGCAGGCTCTCTGCTGAGCAGGGAGCCAGACTTGGGGCTTGATCCCAGGACCCTGAGATCATGACCTGAATTGAAAGCAGATGAGTCACCTGGGCACCCCTCCTTCTGGCTTTAAAACCTATATAGTCTCTCATTATTGCACCTGCTTGCTATAGCAAGACTGTACTGGCAAGCAACCTCAGTTTATGGATAAGGAAAGTTTCCCTGAGAGGTAAAGCCATTTTGCCCATAGGCCCAAATAATTGATGTCTAAGCCAGGACCAGAACCCAGCCGAATGCATTCAGCATCCTACTGCCACTTCCAGAAGCAAAATGCACATCGGGAAGGCTCTTGCAAAGGGCGTTTCTAAAACCCGAAAGGCAAAAACAGAGGCAACTTGGCAGGCTGTATTTAATGGAGTAAATTACCAGGAAGTGCCCGGGCGGAGCTGCTGCTGCCGGGTCCAAGGTTAAAGCTTTTAGTACGAGCATCCGGAGAGATGTCAGTGAAGGCGCCTTTTAATAAGCATCCCAGGGACAGCAAGGCAAGGTCCCAGGAAGCACTTGTCAACAAGAAGCTTGTCCCTCTCTACTCTCTGCCTACTGGCTTTTAAAACTTTGAGTTCATTAGTGATTTAAGCCATTGTTTAAAGAATAGGCTTTAACAGTTCTCTCAACAGGTATTTGCAGTGCCTGAGTACATCATGGTGAGCAAGGCAGACTCGGCACATGCCCTTGGGAAGCCAGTGACCTAGTGGGGCAGAGACAGGCCGTGAAATGGGCAATGAAGAGCACTAGCTTCTCTGGTGGGGGAGGCTCAGGAGTGCAGAGCCCGGCATCCAGCCCAGTGTGGGAAGTTAGAGGTTTCCAGGAGGAAAGACATCCAAACTCAGAGCTAAGGGGGGGAAGTCCACGTCAATCACACAGGTGGGGGTGGGGAAGAGGATTCCGGGCAGAACAAAGACCCTGGAGGGCGGACTGGATGGGCTGAGAGCGGGTCACTCACAAACAGAAGGAGTGCAGCACCATGTGAGATGAGAGCTGGGGTCAGAGCCTTGAGGTTTAGAAAGGACGCTCACAAGCTGGGAAGGGGTGTGAGCAGGCACCCCCATAACTGTGGGCCGAGGACTCCGTCTCCCTGATTATAGTTCCTCAGGGTAAAACGGTGTTAAGAGTCTCTCATGTAATTAATCGCCCAATGGCCATGCCATTTTTATATATTCTCTTTCACGTATTGGGAGGCTATTGGACGTGACCCATGATGGCTTCTTTCTTGGATTTGGATGGGAGGAGCTTCGCATATTCACTGCAGAAAACACCATCTTTGGGGTATTGGATGTGTCATCTTATTTTACTTTTCTTTCTTCGTGTTTTTCCTTTCAAGGTATGCTAGTTTATATTTTTGCTGTGCTGTAGAAAATCAGGACAATGAGCTCTTGACTCTCGAGATCGTGCACCGTTACGTGGAGTTGCTGGACAAATACTTTGGAAATGTGAGTGCTGTTCTGGTCTCTTTGGAATCAGTCCCTATTTCAGCTCCTACGTCAGTTCTGTCTTTATCACATTCCTTCCCTCTCTCAAGTCTAAAATATGAATTGCATTTGCACAAGGGTCAGAATACGAGGCATTCTTCCCCTTTCCGTGGTTCTTTGTAAACAAAGGAGCCAAAGCTTTCAAGAGGCAGGCTGTGTCTCTCTGTCTTCAGACCACAACCACCGTGGAGAGCTCGTTCAATGAATGAGAATTTATTTGTGCAGGGTTCCTTGATATCTTCCTCTTCATTCTTCATCGCCTGTCATCTCTCTTCTATTTTGACTTTTTAATCCCCTCTCCGGCTTCTTTCAGTAAGCTCTGAGTGTTCTCTAATATTATTTATACATAAAAAAAATGCCAAACACATACACAGGGAAACCAAAATCCTTTTCCTTTTCCTATTGCTATTTAATTTCCGTGCATTTACTGCCAAGTAATATCCTGCATGAGCTGCCCCCATCCTTAGAACTCATTCACTCTTATGGCTTGGGCTCCTCCTTGAGGGTTCCCAGGAAATCATAAAGGTACCACAGGCCCCTTCCTAATGGTCAGCACTAGGGATGCTTCTTCAGCCTTCCCCTGACCTCCCTACAGCACCGGAGTTTTGTTCGTCCCTGCTCCCCTTTCTTTTTTTTGCCACAACCCTGAATTCTGCTGGTTCTCATCCTGTTTCTAACGGCTTGGTTTCTGCCCCGAGCTCTCTTCCTGCCCCTGCCCTTTCTACTCTCCTTGTGTGTCTGTCTCCCTGCCTGCCTTCTTCTGGAATCTGTGACCAGACGGCTCTCTTTCCCTCTGCCGAGGACGGTCTTCTCTGGGCTTCTCCCAGCCGTCTCCGTCGAAACGTGTCAAGAACTAAAATCATCTCCTGCAAACCTGTTGTGTGTTGTGATTGAGTTGATTATGTCCCAGGAGCCTTCAATGCTTCTTTCTTTCTTCTTCCTCCACCCTTTGCTAAAGGCTGCCTTTGTCTGTTCAGACGGGTCTGCAAACCATCTCTTTCCTTCCACTCTCAGCAGTACAGGCTTACCTGAGATACCAGTTTTGCTTTTGCCTGAAACCTCATCGCTGGCCCTTTGCACCTCTGGGCTTGTCTCTGCTTCCCTTTCCTGCCTTGTTAGTTACCGTCTTCCTTGCAGTGCATGGATGCAGGTGACGGTCGTCCTCAGCCACTTTCCAGCATCTATACTGAATAAAAGCCCAGCTTCTTAGCCTGACGTTTAAGCTTTCTAAACATCAGCCCCAGACTGCTTCTCCAACATTCTCGCTGTTCTCTCTTTTCATCCCTGACATGCTCAGTGCTCCGGCGACATAGAACAGCCTGGTATCATCCTTCACTTGTGCAAGGTTTGTAGGAACACCAGACCGTAAGTGTCTCGAGATCATGACCTGGCACTTAGTTGTTTGATTTTTTCCAACACTTGTGAGTCACTCTGGGGCAGATTTTAGTAAATGTTCCAGGAACATGCCAGCCAGTTCACGGTCTTAAGAAATAAATCATTGGATTTGGAATATATTTTCTCTCAGTCAGGTACCTTCCCTGCTCCCCAGCTCACTGAGGATTTCTAGTAAGTGTTGTTGGGAGAGTTTGCTTCCACAGGACTTTCTGTGCTCTGGTCAATGGAATGAGTAGCATTTGCAGTATTGGGTGGGGTTTTATCTGATTACTTGCAACTATTTCCACAAGGGTGAGTATTTGAAAGGCTTTTGAAAGAATTTTCTCTCCCTCCTTCCCTTCATCCTTTTTATTCCCCTTTATTTCCCTTTGTAAATGACGTTAGAAGATGACCTTAAGTGTTGCTTGGGAGATTTTAGGTCGTTGGTCAGTATAGAGAGTAAGATAGCCAGACCATTTTTCTTTCTCTTTCTCTTAGCTCCCCATGTTTACTTTCACTTTTTAAAGAGAGATTTGCAAGTGTATAATTGCATGTTTTTGAACATGGGATTATTTAATTTTATGCTTTCCATTATTCAAAGGAAGCCTGACATTTTGAAATCCACTGCAACCTTGGCCTTTTGTAAAGGCCTGAAGGTGTTTTCCTGAGCCCCAGGTTTCCCGGGACCTGCCTTCTGTCCTTAATTTCTGTACTCTGGTTTGATCTGTTGTGTTTTCCTAGATTTCCCCGACTGTGGTAATGCGAATGGGGGTTAAATTTTGATGTCAGTCTTATCTGACCAAATATTAGATATTTCAGATCACATTGCTTTCTTAAGAGAATCTAAATCTCCTTCACCAAAGCTGAGTGAGCCCAGTTAAGATATAAGGAGAATCAGAATGAATTCCTATTTCTCTAACATTAATTTTTCATCCTATTTTGGCCTACCTTTAGAAGCTCTGTCTTTGCCATGGACCAAAATTTAATTCACTAAAAAATTCAATGAATCTTTTATTAAGCTAAGAGCAGCTAAGAGCAATTCAAGGCTATCTGCCCAGTAGGTGTTCAGTTCTTATTAATTAACTGTGATGAGCAAAGCCTACCAGTACCGATTCTCATTGACATCGTCTCAGGAATAATATATTTCTCTTTGGCTCTCTTTTCCTCTTTTGTTAATCCTGAAGGTTTCCTGGAATTCTGCCCTTAATATTATTGAAGAGAAGACTTTGTACCAAGCTTCTCTTATAACACTGGAAAATATTATCTTCCTATGACAGATAAATCAGAATCTCTGGCTACTAATTTATGTGTTTTTAGAGCATTTTTCAATTCCAGGGAGATTTACAAGGATTAACTAGTTAATCTTTCCATCTTCAGTAAACAGCATTAACCCCAATTTACTGAGGCTAAAAGGAAATACCCCAGAATCTCCCACTAGATAAAGGTCTGTCTGAGGATTTAGGCACCTGCCATGTTTTCCCATTACAGATGACAGTGCGAGTTTTTGCAGATGTGCTCAGAGCGTATGGGTGTTGCTGTTCCAGAGAGGTTTGACCTTGACTTAGGAAGTTTTCTGGGAGGAAGTGGAGGACTCTGAGTCCTGCTGGGTCTTGGTGTCCACTCATCACTCACTCACCAGACCCATGATTTTGGCTGGGGAATAAATCTCTAATTGACATATAAGAAAAATAACACTCAAAAATGTTAATAGAAATATTTACTTTGTGTATCTCATGGGGCTGTATTGAGGATGAAAGAGACAGTGTAATTAACAATACTTTTTAGGAACTGTCAGTTGCTACGTTGTTGTGTCTTACACTGTAAGTATTGTGTGTCTGGTTTTATACATTTACTGTATATAATTTAAGCTTTTTGTATTTACTTTAGAACAGAATTTAGTAAGAGAAAGTTCTTAGACTCAGTCAGAAGTATTTAGTTATTGAATTGCCAGAAATAATCTTCTGCATCATGTATTCTGCTATACGAGTAGACCCTCAGGCCAGATTATAGTAAAGGATAGGCTAAGAGATCAAGGGTAAAATTAAATTATCACTGTTTCTGCCTTTTATAAGCTTTTCTCCAGAATACAGATAGACCAGAAATGAGAAAAAATCCTAACAGACTCCTGCGTTTATAAACACAGAAATTGTTTGTTTTTTGCATAATTAGATGAAATGCAGTCATTTGAGCATCAAGGGCATCTTCCTGATGTACTGGGACAGTACCCTTGAGGTGGACTCACAAGTATTTGACTAATTGGTCTGCATTTGGTCTAAGGTGCTCTGGGAGATGCTTCCTGTTCCTACTTGTGGCTATAGTAAACCCTTAGGGTTAAGCTCAAAGAATAACCATAGAAGGAGCATTTTGAAGTTGCTGTATACAAAATAGTTGTTCATTTGTAACACTCTCTATAATTACAGTAGAATTTATGCATCTGTTTCCTTATGTTCTAGAGATAGTAATTGAAGATACATGTAGATAGATAGTAATATGTAGATAGATAGTAATTGTAGACACAGTTGCCTGTGTGTGTGTGTGTGTGTGTGTGTGTGTGTGTGTGTGTGTGTGTATCTGGCTTTGGGTGCCATGTTATTTTATTCCCATCCCTCGAAACTAGATGTAGTAAATTAATTGCCCCATGGCTGCTGGCCAACCCTACAGGTTGTCACTCTGAGAGTGGGGTTTGAGATGGTCCTAGAGAACCAGAGAACTTGCATTAGTATCTGTCAAGTTCATCTTGCAGGATTCTGATTGCTGGTTTCTCCTAATGAGGCTCCTGTCCGTCTCAGATTCCTGGTCTACACCTGCCTTGAACTTTGAGGTTCCTCAGCTCTTGCTACTGTAACTCCTGACTTCCTGCCTCTTCTGACCTCTGGTAACTGCTTGCTTCTCCTGCCTTCTCTAATGAGCATGGATGTCTGATCTATTGTGCTTTCTTTTTGTTTCTCTGTATTGTTTAAAATTGCATTTTTTTAACATATCCTTCTAGACATGTACAGTTTTATTTTTAAATGGGATTGTATTATGCATATTATCCTGCAACTTTTTCTTTATTTTTCCCCCATGGCCATCTATGGAAATCTATCTCATTCTTTCCAACTTCTACATGGAATTTCCATGTGATCGCGGCAGGCAAAGATAGACTGTTGAGGGATGAGGGAAGTAGCTCTAGATATATACACCCACTTGTTGATTTACTTACTTTTTTTTTTTTTAAAGATTTTTATTTATTTATTTGACAGAGAGTCGCAAGTAGGCAGAGAGGCAGGCAGAGAGAGAGGAGGAAGCAGGCTCTCCGCTGAGCAGAGAGCCCGATGTGGGGCTCGATCCCAGGACCCTGGGATCATGACCAGAGCCGAAGGCAGAGGCTTTAACCCACTGAGCCACCCAGGCGCCCCTTGATTTACTTACTTGACTTTGCTTTCTAACAAATGAGACCATGACCTTTGCAGATGAGTTAGGTGAGTTTTTCTGAGCTGGCCATTTATGATAGCGGTATTTACCTAACTGTTTACCTTATGGAGTCTGCAAGTTTATTGACCTAAATCTTAAATATATGGAACCCTTTGCTAAAATGTTGACATCCATTTTATGTAAAGTTATAGCACTCAGTAGCATCAGAGAATTGTTGATCTGGGAAGCCGTTAATTCCCAGCATCGTAGAAACAAGGCCTAAGTGGTGAGTGACTCATTTATCCTACAGATTTGTATTGTGTCCTGTTATGTAGCACTAGGTACCAGGGATAACGAGATGACTGATATGATAAGGTCTGTGCCTGAGCTCACACCAGTGCTGGTGGAGAGATTGATCAGTCAGCATGTACTAGTGCCCACAAGATACAACAGAACACATAGCAAGTGGTGTGACATCCGAATGGGGGAAAGAGGCTTTGGTGGAATCATTGTGCCCCTGACTTTTGAATTTGGCCTTGAAAAATGATCTTAATTTTGCCAGCAGAATAAAGAAAGGCCATCTAGGGGCCATCCCAGGAATTGCTGGGATGGGCAGAGGGGAAAGGCAGGAGAGTTCCTGTGAGTTGGTGGAGTGTGGGTGTAGCCTGGGTTGAGTGCTGACAGGGGCTGCAGAGAGCCTGCCCCAGCTGGGTGCCCAGGAGTCCTCTATGCCAGGCAGAGGAACAGAAGCTTCGTCCTGAGTGTAAGACCCCACACAGGGGAGGAACAATATTGCAGTTCACTGGAGTGTTAGTGGTTGTTGGCTTTGGGTGGGGATGGACACCACCTAGAAGGTCATTGTCTCTTAATGAGAGACGCTGCAGGTCTGAGCTGTGGCAATGAATGGGGAGAAGACAGGAAGGGTTGGGATTTATTTACATGGTAGAATCAATTGGAATTGGTGACCAGACTGAGAGGGATTGGACTGAAGGAGGGAGAGGGATGAGTGGGAAGGGGAAGGAAGTTGGACCCGTGGGATGATTCGATTGGGCCACAGATAGAGGTTGCAGCTACAAAGCAAAACAAGGTCTACCGGGAAAAGAATTCGCTTAACCACAGTTTGGCACCTGGTGATTTGGGCTGAGGAATGTCTAGGCAGAGAGGTCTAATGAGCAGGTGGAAATACAGGACTCACTCCAGAAGGAGATCAGGGCTAGACACCTAGGTTTGTTAAGACACCCGCATGCCAGACACAGCCAGAGAGCATCCATGGGATTGTCTAGAATATAGGCAGGGCGAGGAGAAGAGGCTTTCATGAAAAACACCAGCATTTAAGCAGAAGGTGGGTCACTGGAATGTAAGCCACATGTAGCAGTGAGACTGGGTTTTGCTGATTATGTCCCAAGAACTCCATAAATACTTCCTAACCAAATGCGAAGTAGCAGGGAGAAAACTCATCCAACAAGTCTGAGAAGCATTCAACAGAGATGGAAGATAAGAACAGGCATTGAATGGCATTGCCAAAGTCAGGGAGTAAGGGAGAGAGGATTTTCAGGAAAAAGATTGCTGAAGGGTATCCGGTGCTGCTGGGGGGTTAAGGAGGGGGAAGGCTAAAAACTTGCAGGTGGAAACCTTCCAGAGGGTGTGGAACAGGAAAGAGAAGTGCTGGGGACTTGAGGAATGAGCGAGAAGGAGAACATCGGGAGGGCACCTGAGTGGTGCCCGGTCGGGGGATGGGAAACAAGCCCTGTTTGGATTATTGGGTGGGGGTTGCTCTTGCCACCTGCTTTACTTATACAGCAAAATCTGTCGGACTCTGCTTCGGTCTATGACAGTAATTCTTCCTGTGTGGTCCCCAGACCCGAACCAGTTACAAGTCCAGACTCTCAGGCCTCAGGCAGACCCACCAAATCAGAAACTCCTGGGCTGGAGCCCAAGCAGTGTGTCCCTCAGGGAGCCTTCTGGGTAACTCGGATACCCTCTAAAATTTGAGAACCACTGGCTTGTGACATGATTTTGAGAGAAAGCACAGCTGGGTTAATTTGCCTCTGAAGACTGAGCTTCCGAGAGCCCCAGAGCTAGGAGCCAGGATTTCTAGACAGGAGAGCAGGAGGAAGCAGGCGCTGTCCTCGGCCTGACTCGCCCTGGCGACTTGGCTTCTGTTGGTGCCCATGGAAATACGAGCCGAGCTTCCCGATGCCTGTCCCAAGTCGCACATTTCTTGTTGCGACATAAAGGAGTATTACTTAGGGACACGGTCTGCTGAAAGGAATGTGGTTTTACTTTTGCTAAAGGCCTGCGGTCCCTTTGCTCTGTTTCTCAGTCCTTCCAGTTCCACCTGGTGGTTCTGTCTTTGGTGTGCTGCTGCGTGGGTGTCACTGTCCAGACGGCTTGAGACGCTGACATGGGGTTTGCCCTGACATTCCCGCAAGTTTCTCAAAACATCTGTTTTTGTCCTACCAGGTCTGTGAGCTGGATATTATCTTTAATTTTGAAAAGGCTTATTTTATCCTTGATGAGTTTATAATGGGCGGAGAAATTCAGGAAACGTCCAAAAAATCTGCTGTCAAGGCCATTGAAGATTCTGACATGTTACAGGAGGTCAGTACCCAGTGTTGGTGTCACGGGGGAGGATGGCGATGGCGATGGTGAGGATAATGATGATACATACTGAGTGCTTCTAAGCAGCTTACCTGTTTTAACTCATTTAATTATCACAGTAACTCTAAGAGGTGGGTAGCATTTTTGCCCTCACTTTGAAGCTGAGGAAACTGAGACACAGAGAGGTTAAACAGCCTGCTTGATATCACACAGTCAGTAAGTGTGGAATAGAGATTTGAATGAGGATGTTGAGCTCCAGAATCTTTGCTCTATGTTTGACTGAGGAAACCTCACTGTCAAAAAGGTATCAAAAGCTTGGTGCTGTTTTTTTTTTCCCCCAAGGATTTTTATGAAAGGTATAAAAAGATTCTCATTAAAAAAAAAAAAAAAGATTCTCATTAAAATATCTGTGCTACCCTGGGAAAGAAGAATAGGAGTACATCGTTATTTCCTTTGCCAGGGATATTAGGCCTTTATTATTGAAGATGGCATTTATCATTTTAATTAAAATTTCTCACACCTCCCGGCGAGGCTGCATGTGTGCTCCTATTTGCCTAAATAAATTGGGGATACTGTGGCTTGCTTGCCAAGGTATAAATGGGCCCAGAAGCATACATGTGCTCCTGATTCTGTGATATTTTATGTAAAATACAGTGGGTCTTTTAGAAGCAGTGTAGATAAGCATCATACCCAGTAAGGGGACTCATCCACATCAGCCCCTTCCCTCCTGCCAAGGACACGGAGAAAGAGCACATCACCGCTCTGACCTTCGGCCGCCCTAATGACGTGACCCCACCCGCCCTGGAACAAAGCTGAATTCTGTCCCGGCTCCACCACCCCTGGGTCCTTCTTCCCGAAGCATCCTTGGGTCTTTCCACCTGCCTGTTTCACAGTAGCAGGTCAGGAGATCCCAGAGGCTCTTAAACACTCTCTTTAAAAAGTTGACATTAAAGCCATCCTCCCTGCCGTTTGAGAAGGAAGATACTGATTGTGTTAATAAAACAACATCAGGCATGGTTTCCAAGCCACTCTTTTTGGCACGTCTCTGAACTGATGACTTGCTCCTGCCCATCCAGGGGAAGCGGTCCTCAGGTGAATGGACCCTGAGGAGGACCTCTGTGGGAGCAGGTACCCCGAAATGTCTGCGCGTGCCTTTTAGGAGGCTGCCGCATTTCTTCCCAGTAGTGTTCTCCCCTCAAGAAATGCATTTAAACTTTCCGCTGTTTACTTGGCTCTCTCCAAATGCCACAGGAAGGGAATTTTACAAGGTACTTGAGAACTCAGTGGTTTGGAAATCCCACAGAACAACCTTTCTTAAAATATGCCGGGGGTTATTTATAATTTTACCCTCAGGGCCCAGACTGCGGAGTCTAAGCCTTACCAGAGAAAGGAACTTTTTAGCAGGGTCTTTGGCACTCGCAGTAATCAGAGCTTTTTGAATTGGGGCCAAGACACACCTGGGTTATTTTGGATTCCTCCTCTGTAAGAAATACATAGAGTTTTAAAGAGTTTGCCGTGCACCTGGTGCTGCGGGTTCCACGGAACGATGGGAAGCATGGATTTCAGGAGAGAGCCCTTTCACAGGTAAATGCCAACCCGTAGTTCATGTCCCTGGTGATCGAGTGGGAGGTCTTGATGGGTAGGCCTCAGGAGCCCCTCCATTGAGCCCCTGCGTCCCCATAGTGAGCAGACAACATCATGATTGCCCTCCAAATCTCTCTTGGTGAAATCACAGCACCTGCCGAATAGAGACTGCGTTATCAGCACTCTCTTGGGCTCTGGGTACTTCAGCTAAGTCATTGAATCAGTGAACCTCTGGGGAGCTGTTTGGGAAATTGATTGTGTCTATCTGATCAGAAACCTTTAGAATGAAGGAGCTCAAGTATTATAATTACATTCGGAAAAAGAAATGACTGCTTTCTTTTTTCCCCTGTCCTCTGGACCTAAGCACATACTTGTAGCTACTAAAGGTTAAGGGAGGCCTTTGTAATATTGCTTGTGCCTTTAGCCCCTAGAAATTTCCCCAGCTCCTACCTAAGAAAGGTTTCTTAGGATAGAAAAGCTGTCCTTGCATATTTTTTTAAAATTTTTTAAAGATTTTATTTATTTATTTGACACAGAGATCACAAGTAGGCAGAGAGGCAGGCAGAGAGAGAGGAGGAAGCAGGCTCCCTGCTGAGCAGAGAGCCCGATGCGGGACTCGATCCCAGGACCCTGGGATCATGACCTGAGCCGAAAGCAGAGGCTTTAACCCACTGAGCCACCCAGGTTCCCTGTCCTTGCATATTTGATAAGAAGATACATGGTCTTAAATCTCCAAATGCTCAAAGATTATTCTGAGTGTACTGGGGCTTGATGTTAGTGATACAGATTAAGAAGAAAGCAGTTTAATTGGTTGGCGGTGACTTTAGGAGGTGCCTTATTTTGAGGGTGACAACCTGTGGACACTGGTGTGGAGCGAGGAGGGAACAGAAGCTGAAAGGGGTCCATGGTACTCATTACCTGCAGGGGTTGCAATGCCTGGCATCACCAGCGGGGGCGACCGAGAGAAGAGGTTTCACCTCAGAATGAGGAGCGAGGGTCCAATAGGGTACTTCATTAGTTCAGGCAATAGGCTACCTCGCCTGTGTATGTGTGGATGCATGAGAAATGGCTAGGTGCACCCCAACATTGTCATCCTTAAAAATACAACCCATGTTAACAGCTAAGAGAAGCCATAGTGCAGTAAAAAGTTGCAGCACGTACAGTGCTGAATACATAAGAAACTTGGGGGTACAGGATGGATGACAGAAGGGGTGCTGAGGGACAGATTTGGGTCTTCTTGTGAATGGCCAGGGCAGAGCTCTTTAAGGTTGTATCAGCCTTAAAAGTCTGTTCCAACCTCGAAAGTGGTGAGCTCAAGAAAATACAAACCTTGTGTGTTCTTGGTTCATGTGACCTGGGGAAGAGCATGACCTAGAAACAGCAGTCTGTGCAGTCTTTAGCAGACTGAGTTAGCCAGCGGAGTGAAGCAGGCCCGAGAACGAGAGGCCAGTGGGCTGTGAAGCCAGTCAAGTGACAATTCCAGAGCATTTTGCTGGCCCAAGCCCCTTCCAACGCTGCAGGCTCATATGGCCAGATTTGCTAAGGTAGGATATCTAACTGCAAAGCATATGTGCCCATATAATGAATATATTATAAAGTGTGTCAGGTACTTAATGAACGAAAACCATACGCTGTTCTGAATTTTATGATATTTGTCATCTTTTAAAAATTTATCACCTGAGGGATGCCTGTGTGGCTCAGTTGGTTAAGCATCTGCCTTCAGCTCAGGTCATGATTCCTGGGTCCTGGGATTGCGTCCCACATTGGGCTCCCTGCTTAGCAGGGAACCTGCTTCTCCCTCTGCCTCCCACTCCCCTCACTTGTGCGCGCTCTCTCTCTCTCTTTCTCTAACAAATAAGTAAATAAAAACTTTAAAAAAATTATCATCTTGGGGTGCCTGGATGGCTCAGTTGGTTAAGCATCTGCCTTCAGATCAGGTTATGATCTCAGGGTCTTGGGATTGAGCCCCACATCAGGCTCCCTGCTAGCAGTGAGTCTGTTTTTCCCTCTCACTCTCCCTCTGTGCTCTCCTCTCTCTCTCTCTCAAGTAAATAAAATCTTTAAAAAAATTATCATGATATTTCTTTTCTCATTTTAAATAAACTTTATACTCAATTTTGTATCTGTATTTTTATATTCCTCTTTTTTTTGAGAGAGAGAGAGAGAGCAAGAGAGTGCAATCTGGGGTTAGGGGAGGAGCAGAGGGAAATCTTAAGCGGGCTCTGCACCCAGCATGGAGCCCCAATGTGGGGCTCGATCTCACAACCCTGTGATCATGACCTGAGCTGAAATTAAGAGTTGGACACTTAACCAACTGAACTACCAAAGTGCCCCCTTATGTTCCTTTTTTCATGGTATAAACTCTAGATGCTACAAAATAGACATGGATGGGCCCCAGGCAAATGTGCTATTCCTGCTAACTTTAAAGACACCCCCAGATTCTGTAAGAAGAGGTATAGGGCAAAGGTCTTAGGGTGTGGGCTTCTCTCGGCTAGTGCTCATCTAAGAGGTGTAAGAACTTCGTAGGAAAGTGTGGATGACTGGGCATAAGTATTTCAGCAGAGGAGCCCTGGAATTCTAAACAGAGCTGGTGAAAACCAGTCAGAACACCGGATTTCTAACGTTAGTACCTCGGAGCAATGTTGCTTAGCCATGGCCTTGCTCTGTGTGGCCCATGCTGATCAGCTTCCCTGGCAGGTGCAAGTGAATCAAGGTTCAAGCCTAAGAACAGGTTGCCGGTTGCTGATTGAGCTGACTGTGGCTCACACGGAAGAGGCAGGGCCATTACCCAAGTCTGCCCCCTTGAACTTCCTTATTGATTCAAGCCAGGAGCCACCGTGTTATACAAATATGTATGTTTACAATAGGAAAGAATGCAAGAGAAAGTCCATTTATCTTGCATAGTAAAGGGCTCGCAACATCACTGTATATTTTAACTCTACCTATAATTGCAAATCTGTCCAAACATTTTTTATTTTTTAAAGTACTGGAAAAAAATTATGGTCTTGTGGCATGTTAGCAAACCTGCTAACTGATGGGAATGAAGAAAGTTTGCATACTTCAGAGGAAAGCCGTTGTGAAATACATGGAAGAAATTCTTTTTTTTTTTTTTTAAGATTTTATTTATTTATTTGATAGAGATCACCAGTAGGCAGAAAGGCAGGCAGAGAGAGAGAGGGGAAGGGAAGCAGGCTCTGGGATCATGACCTGAGCCAAAGGCAGAGGCTTTAACCCACTGAGCCACCCAGGTGCCCCCATGGAAGAAATTCTTAAGAATCATAGTCTGTTTATCCTTTCTATCTTGCCAATAAGTGTAAAAGGATGTTTTGCACAGAATCTATAGCAGTACATATGTTCTACAAATACAATTGAGATTTCCCTAATACATGTGCCTGGAGGGGGTGTTCATGATCATTTCAGTAGGCACATTTATCTGAAGTCAACAGTGATATATACTGGCAGCTGACGCTTAAGTATTTTTCTTATCCGACATTCTTTTTATGATCAAGCTCAGCTTTTTCTCTTTTGAAAGTTATTTAGTCCCAGCCATATGGAGATGTATGCAAATTATTCTCAAACTTTGAACCACCGTTCTTGATCAGAATGCAAAGATTTATGTCCATACATGTTTCAGGAACTTCTGTTTAGGAACAGCAAAAAATGAGTAAGTAAAATAATGAAAAAAAGGTTTCACATTTTTTTTTTAAAGATTGTATTTATTTATTTGACAGATAGAGATCACAAGTAGGCAGAGAGGCAGGCAGAGAGAGAGGAGGAAGCAGGCTCCTTGCTGAGCAGAGAGCCCGATGTGGGGCTCGATCCCAGGACCCTGAGATCATGACCTGAGCTGAAGGCAGAGGCTTTAACCCACTGAGCCACCCAGGCACCCCAAGGCTTCACATTCTGCTAAAGGCTATGGTTTAAGGGGTAATTGTTCTAATTTATTGTTGTCTTTCAGACAATGGAAGAATATATGAACAAGCCTGCATTTTAGCTGTGCACCTACTTGAAGAGTCCAAGGGCTATGCACTGGGTGCTTGTACATGAGCAATGCCTGGCGTCCAGTTCCTTGACAGAGCTCCTGGCATCATGCCAAAAATAACCTAAAAGGGATTCTTTGTTAACTAGCAAAAGGTTGTTTAACATATTTATCATTATTACATACCTGTATTATACTGTATATACCTACTTACTGTAGTCTGGATGTTCAAATAACTGCTTTGTGACTCAGTTGACTGAATATTTGTTTTGCAACATTTGAACTCCATGTGATATTTTTAAGCTAATTTAAATAAATGTTTTGCAATATGTTTTTTGTTGCATTTGATCCTCTACTGACAACTGAAAACTGTATTGTAATAACCCATGATTTTGAATGTAAGATATATGTTGTATAAATAATTCTTTTCTAAATGTTTAGCTTTTTAAATTGTGTAATAATTCCAAGTCACGTTAAGAGTTCAGAGTTCATACATAATGCTAGGCATTTTTAACATACTTAGTAAAATGTAATTTCAGTCCAGATACAATGTATCTGATTTTAATGTCCTGAATTCATTTATTTTTTCAGGATTGGAATTAAGGAAAATAACCAAAGACAATAAGGGACTTAAATGGTTTTGATGTCTTGGAAGCTGCTATCTAATTGAGGTTTTAATTTTACCTTTTAGTTGAATATTAAGGGCATTCCGATAAGGCTGTGGTTCCTACAAACTCTGTGTATTTATTAAGGATTTGAGACGTCTGGAGATACAGTGTCTATGACTTCCCTTACTATAAAAATAGTATAATGAAGACTAATACCAATAGCAGTTATTATTATTGCTACTATAATTTTAATAATTTTTGAGGTTCCAAGCCCTCCCTGCTTGAGAGATTTTGCTTCAAATATGTTTTAATGTATGTCTGCTGTATTTGAAGACTTACTGTTTATTAGACTTACTTAGAGAAATGACTATTATTGCAGCCTGTATGGTAGATGCTCTTTCCTTTTTATTTCCTCATGCCCCAGATTTTGCTGCTGACCATGATTATTGTGTCTGTGTTGCATTCATGCTTCCTGGAATGAAAATTCTATATACCCAGGTAGTAAATGTGATCAGGCATTATAAGGAAATAGCTCATACCCTGTCTTGATGTCCCACTTCTGATGTTGTATCTGTGCATTTTTAGTGTTGGTTTTGAGGCCTGGTATCATTCCTTTCCGAGTAGTTAGGGGCCGTAGTGCTTTTCCTATGAGAAGAGTGTGCTTGCTGTTGTATTCTGTCTCTAGAAGATCCTATATGGTAGATCTTTAGGGGACATGATGGAAAAAAAGTCCTCTTTGGGGGAAAAAAATGTCCTCTTTGATTCATCTTGCCAGATAGATTTGGGGGAAAATAACAAGATGAGACCACAAGAACAGAAGAAAAAATTGACCAATTCCTCAACAGAGCCATGACTAAAAAGAAATAACTCAGATTAGTAAATGAAGGAATTATTGGGCTTTTAGTATCTGATATGTACTCAGATTAATCATGTGATTACAGTGATGGCATCGGGTTGAAGTTTAACTGTCATTTTTGATTATTTATGTTTATTTTATGTCTTCAGATTTGTGGTTTTGCTTTTTTTGTTGTCAATATGGTGGAACTCTGTTTTTAAAAAGTTTTGTAGAGATGGGCTTTATGTAAATCAACACAGTTTTTCTGGTTCTTTTGAAGTTTTCCACCATTTGGTGGTGAAGGTATTTATTCCTGTATTCTTTCAAATTGGATAATTCCATATTAGACACTGTTGAGCTGTATGTAGGGCTTTCCAGACTCCGTATCAGTGTCTCACCTAGAAAATGAACATAATGATACAGCACACTGTGTAAATTTGAGGGATTTGGGAGGCATTTTATGTGGGTCTTGGTGAAAATAATCATTACATTTTCTTTATATTATATAATTGTAATAAAACTACCAAGTGAAAGATAAATATAAAATTTGCATAAAACTTACAAATAAAATGTTTTTAAATTTTTTAATGAGAAACTTGAGTGTACTTTTATGAATATAATTATTTTTTAACCCAATTTTATGCTTGAAATTGCTACCCACTCTTCCTGGTGAAGTTCCTTCAGCATGATCTCTTTATTTTCTTGGTACTTACCATCCAGGAGCAACTTCACGAGCATGTGACAGTGGATGAGAGAAGATTATTTAATGCCATATATATATATTTTTATATATTTATAATTATTTTATATTATTTATATATTATGCATTATTTATTGTATTTATTATTTTAAAATTATTTATTTGTTTGAAAGAGAGCAGTGTGAGAACATTGGTGGGGGAGGGACAGGGAGAGAGGGAGAAGCAGGCTCAGGGAGCCTGATGTGGGGCTCTACGCCAGGACCCTGGGACCATGACCTGAGCTGAAGGCAGACTGAGCCACCCAGGCACTCCCATTCAACCACATTTTGATAACCTGATCTCTTTGCATGTACTTAGTGATGCAATCATTCTTTAAATCTAGTAATTTCTTTTCTTGCATGAACAAATGTGAAGTTGGCGTTTACTGTGACAAAGTAAGTGAATCTTCACTTCATTCAAACTCATTTTCCAAATCAAGTCTCCTAAAATGATGATAAAGCCTTTTCATCAGCTGTTCTTCTTCTAGAAATTCCTCTCTAGGATTCATGTTGTTTGTAACATCACTATGAAACACCACTATGAAACACTAAGGCTTAATCAATGAACTTTGTTGGTAAATGTTAATGTATTCTTTCACATGGTTCCTGCCCTTTTGGATTAAGTCCAGTCAGATGCTCTGGGATGTAAGTAAAATAAGCCAGTGACTATTTTTCAGTAATTAAAGGGAGGGCCATTAAATTTTTCTTCAATTCTTGTTTTAGATTTTGACAAACTTGAAAAAACTCTTTTCATAGACAGTGTACTTTGGTATCCGACAGTGATAATCTGTTTTGTGACATAGAGCTAAAAACAGGAAGGACTATAACAGCTAGGGCTGTTTTAGCTTCACCTTTTTTTTTTTTTAAAAGTAGGCTCCACCCCCAGCATGGAGCCCAGTGTGGGGCTTGAACTCACAACCCTGAGATCCATAAGGGATTCTTAATCTCACAAAACAAACTGAGGGTTGCTGGGGAGTTGGAGGTAGGGATAAGGTGGCTGGGTTATGGACATTGGGGAGGGTTTGTGCTATGGTGAGTGCTGTGAAATGTGTAAGACTGATGAATCACAGACCTGTACCCCTGGGGCTAATATATGTTAATGAAAAAATAAATAAAAATAAAATGTAATTAATGAAATAGAGCAGATTAAGTTGGAAGAAAATTCAAATCTTTAGCAGACAATCTCAAGAATGATAAATCATGAAGAAAAAACGAGACTAACTCAGTAGTTCAGAAAGTATTACATGTGCTGACTCTAATTCCAGCCCTCTGCCTTTTGTCGGTGTGTTCTAAATTCAAGATTGTAGGAGCTAAAATACATAATTACTAAGTATTTCTGAAGTGATTTTTTTTTTTTTTGAGGCAGCCATCCAAATACTAGTCAAATACAATTCCCACTGTTGTGAACTTTTTGAAATGGTGGGGAATAATGGCTTGATTTTTTTTTTTTTTAAATCTTTATATATGATTTTCAGCCATCAGTCTCTTTGAGCAAACAAGTGGACCTTTACTCACTGGTTAGGACCGTGAGTCCCAACTTACTGTTGGGATTTTTTGAGCCTTAAGACTAAGTATCATATTTGTGGTCAGAGCATCAAAATGGACTAGAAATTGGGGACCTCTGTACTGGTACTGACCATACTGCCGAGAAGGCTCATGAACTTGCCCTTTGGAATGGATGGAAAGTTAGAATCAGGATCTTGGAAGTGAGCTAATCTCTACTACTCGTTATACAAAGAAAAAAGAGGAGTCAGTGCATTAACATTTTACACTTTGATCAGGTCTCAGTGCTAAATCATTTGCCTAATTAAACCTTGTCTTTTTCAAAGGTGTTACCTCATGAAAGTATTTGATGAGCTTGTTTTCCTGGTATGAAATACAAGCCTAATGACATTTAAACATGTTTTTCACCCTTTTAGATGACACAGATGAAGTATATTGAGTGCACTTTGAGTGAGGGATGCCATTATAGGAGTAGAAAAAAACGCTACTGCTGGAGTATAGGAAAAGGGTGAATTGCCAGGTTTGTGTTTGTTGAATTTTGGAGGTGGAACTTCTTACATATTTCAGAGGAAAGGGAGTACAGAAGAGGAATACTTTGCCTTTTTTTTTTTTTTTTTTTTTGGCTAGTCTTGAATAAAAGGAGCTAATGATCTGGAAAAATCCTTGAATTCAGTGACTGCTTCCTGCATGTAGCTAAGATTTATCACTTCAACCCTCTTTGTACCTAACTATGAAAAGAAAACCTCTGCCTTTGGTTCTGAGCTGAGGAGTCAGTGTGGGATGAAACCAAACGCTGCTTGAAAAAACGAGGCAGATACCAGCTGCTCATCTATGAGATGGTTTCTTGTTTCCTCCTGGGCACACAAATGGACTTCATCTCCCAGCCCCTCCTCAACTGTGGTTTCTCCATGGTGAAATGACGGCCAGTGGAATGTGGGTTGATCTCATAGAACCCCCACGCTGCAGGTCTGGCTCATAAAACATTTCCACCCATGACGCTTCATTTTCAGTCTTTCCCTGTTATGGCTAAAGGAAAATACTCCAGGATCCAGAGAAGGCAGAGTCATGAAATGGAAGGAACCTAACAAATGCTGTCAGGAGGGCTAACTAGGTAGGAACAGCCACATGGGACCTTTCTATGTGACTGAAAGAAACAATTGTGAACTGAACTCCTATGGTTGATTTGTTTCAGCCACAAGCCCAAACTAATACGTGGAACGATCATGGGCTACCATAGGCAGCATCAAGATGGGGTAAAAAAGTTTATTTTCAGATAATGGAAAAACATAGCCCCTTTTAGAGCTAATACAAGCAACTAATTATCTAGAAAAGGGTGGATAATAAATCTGATTGGGAGAGTAGGCTGCTGAGAAGTAGAAAGATGTTGATGTTACCACCCACACATTGTGCCGGTTTTCTAGAAGGTCAAACCGGGTCCCTTCCAAAGGGTACCCTGAACCCGCATACAGATTTTGTTTGTTTGGCTCTTACTGGGTAAGAAAATTGAATCAATTGAGTGATTTCACATGAAAATTAAATTTATTTATTTATTTATTTTTTTGCTTTGCTTGGAGAATTGCAAGTACTTTGGGCTTGCAGCTCTGGAGAATCACTGGGAGCTGGAGGGCATGCACTGCTGCTTTTTGCAGTCCTCACCATTATACCTGCCCCCTTCACTGAGTTGCAGACTCAGCCAGCTTGAAGAGGGGGTGGGGATTTTCATTTTGACCCCCGTGCTACATTTCACTCTGCTTCTGTGGTTGCTGATGCAGCTTCTTAGTCTGACTTCTGAGACCTTTCATAATCTGACCCCTTCTGGATCTTTAAATCTCCTGTGCCACACTCCTTCACAGATTGGCGTGTTACTCTCTTCTTTCCTGGTGCTGTTCCATTTATTCCTTTACCTGAAGCGCTGTTTGCTTCAGTTGTATCCAGATGCTTTAATACACATCCCGAGTGTCACTTCCTTCATGGCCCTCCTCTCATTCTGTCCTTTCTCCCTTTCTCTGCAATCCCTTTGCGGTAGGTACATGCTTCCCAGGACACTCGTTGCTTTAATTCTGTATTATAGATATTCAAATACATGTGTTATCTCTTGCTTAAAAATACTTGAGAGCAGTGTGTGTGTGTGTGTGTGTGTGAGAGAGAGAGAGAGAGAGAGAGAGAGAGTGAGAACGAGAGAGAGAGAGAGAGAGATCACTTTTTTGACTCTCCTAAAGGGCCCATTAGTGTCTTGCATACACGAACACAATTATCAACATCTCTAAGATCAGAAAGTGAAAACCTCCCCTTTAAAAAGGCACACTTTCCTTAATACTCCTTTACTGGAAGGTTTTTGAAGAATCATAAGAAGTTCACGGCTGTCCCTCTCAGTGGAATCCCATGGGGCTAACCTGAGCTGTACACTGTGAGTGTGGTTCCACCGTAGAAGCCTGGTGTGCCGGTCACAGAAATGGTACTGAATGAAGGCTGGCCCAGAAGTGTGGTGGCTTCCCTTCTGGTCCAAACCCAGTAGTTCTCTGTGTCTTCCTTCGCAAGAGACAAAAACATATCCATATGGTACCCCTGCTAAGTGCTCAGTTTTAATTTCATAAATCACTTTGCTCCATCCCAGAAACAACCATGGCCCATTCATTGGCACATTCCACCCAGTCTTTCATCACTCAGCTCCCATTCAGCAAACATTTCTCGATATTTTACTGCGTCTCAGGCATGGCGAAGGGCACTGGGGACCCAGCAGAAGATGAAATCAAACAAGTCACCCGAAGCTTCAGGGATCCAGTCATACATCAGAAATGTGTGTGTTGGAAAGGGTTAACTCAGCAGGTCTGGGTTGGCCCAACCCAGCACTTCAAGAGAAAAACCTGCCTCCTGGCCGGGCTGGCATAACCTCTGAGTCCTTGGAATGTCCTGCCTGATAAGAGTGTTTTCGCAGGTCTCAGGGCTTGGGCGGTGACCTCCCGGTGTGGCCAGACAAGTTTATCCTGACAGTGTGATTTATGGTGAACGCTTGTTTTTGCTGTGGGTTGGGGCCTGGAGCCCAAAGACCTGAGCTCAGTCACATGGGCCCTGAGCACCAACAGGACTGATCCCCAGTGAAACCTCCAGATCCCAAGGCTGGGGAGCTTCCCTGATTGGCAGCACTTGGCATGTGTTTTTGCACATTGTTGCTGCACAGTTCAGGTTAGCCCCATAGGATTCCACTGAGAGGGACACCCAGAAGCTGGCACCTCGTCTCTTCTGTGCCTCTTGGCTGTGCTGATTCTGCACATGTCCTTTGTCTGCAATAAACTGCAACAGTGGCGGGGCGCCTGGGTGGCTCAGTGGGTTAAGCCTCTGCCTTAGGCTCAGGTCCTGATCCCAGCGTCCTGGGATCAAGTCCCGCATTGGGCTCTCTGCTCAGCTGGGAGCCTGCTTCCACCCCTGCCCCCTCTCTGCCTACTTGTGATCTCTCTCTGTCAAATAAATAAATAAAATCTTAAAAAAAAAAAAAACAAAAAACAAAACCTGCAACAGTGGCTGTAAGACTTTTGAGCCCTGTGAGTCCCGGTAAATCATCCTGGGCACTCCCAGCACACAGCCCATTCAGATGCCACCACTGGGGACGAGGGTATGTGAAAACAAATAATTACGGAGACCAAAAAGGGGAAAATCTGGAAGGTGTTTTGCGGGCTGGGCACCGTGGATTCTGTTAGGTTGCTCCCGCCGGCGATAGTGAGAAAAAGGTTACAAGGCAAATGGATCCGAGAGATGAACTTTATTGCAAGCACCCTCGGGCGAGGTTCCGTGACTCAGAGAGAGAGTCTGGGAAGTCGCGCTGGGAGGGAGTTGGCGAGGTCCTTTTATCGGGTTGAGGTAGGGCATAGCCTTGCGTCCATATAAGGCAAGGTATGCGGTGATCGGAGGGTATGGGGTGGGGAGAGTGTATCGGACCAAGGTAAGGCATGGGCTCGAGTCCATATATGGCAAGGTATGTGGTGATCGGAGGGCATGGGGCGGGGGAAGTCCGTGGTGGGCAGCTCCCGATTGGGAAGTTCCTGGGTGGAGAGTTTCAGTTTCCCGGCGGTGACACGGAGGCTGCAGTGAGGGTGGCGGGGAAGTCCGCCATCTTGGAGAGGGTTGGCGGGAAGATCCGCCATTTTGGAGCCCCGGTTTCCCAGCCGGCTCATCATTCCGACCTCTTTTTATATATATTGGTGTCAGGGGGCATCGACTTTGTTCTGGCTGCTTCCTGCTGGTGGTGGGACGTTGTCATAGAGGCCGTCGGAAGTGGGCAGGCAGGAATAGGGCTATAGCAGGAGTTGGTTGACTGATACCCTGGTCATTTCTTGCAGACACTCCTGTAAGCAGCGTGTAAGACAGGGAGCGATTGAGATTAACAGGAGGAGTATAGAGAGGGGCCCTGCCAAGGGGAGAAGCCAGGTTACCCAGGCTTGGGGGTTTAAGCCCCAAATAGAGTCATCTTGGTGCCTCGCTGGGATCCGGTCCTTGAGTTCGAGGACAAGAGAAGTGGGTAGTGTGTGTGGGAACATTGGAAAGGAGAGTGTAGGGATTGGGAACCACCAGATGAAGTGGGACTACTGCCTCGTTAATAAGTATCAGGTCCTGTACCAGGCAATAGGCTCCTGAGGGCTTTTTAACGGGAAGAATGGCGGTGTTGCATGGAGAGTTAATGGGGATAATAAGGAGACCCTGCTGCCGGAGGTGGTCGACGATGGGCTTGAGTCCTCCCCGGTGGGTCATCCAGATAGGGAACTGTGGGCGGGATGGAAATGTAGACTTGTCCTTGAGTCGTATCCTGACTGGGGTGTGGTGGGTTGCTACTACAGGTCTGGAAATGTCCCATACCTGCGGGTCTACAGAGGGGAGACAGTCCGGAATAGAAGACGAGTCAGAGGGGAGTAGAGGGAGGATGAGGTGAGCAGAAGTCTAGGGAGAGGGAGAGAGACGAATGGTGGGCTGAAGTTTGTGGAGGATGTCCCTGCCTAGTAGGAGAACAGGGCAGGAAGGGATAATGAGGAAGGAGTGTGAGAAGGGGAACCCATCCAGGCTACACCTAAGGGGTGGGGTGGCTTTTGGAGTGGAGGAAGTACCATCAGTTCCCATAACTGCAACTGGGGAGGGACGAATAGGACCTGAGTAGGAAGGCAGGATGGAATAGGTAGCCCCTGTGTCCAACAGAAAGGAAATGGACTTACCCGCTACCTGGAGCGTGACCCTGGGCTCGGCATGGGTGAGAGGGGTGTCTGAGTCTGGGCTCCATCAGTCATCCTCCAATCCGAGAAGTTGGAAGGCAGGACTTAACCGTCTCAGGGTCTCCCCCTCGTGGAGGCACCGGAAATGCCCTGAGGCTGGGCAGTCCGATTTCCAATGGCCCATCATGTGGCATTGAGGGCACGACCTAGTAGGCGCTTCTGGATTGGGGCATTGACGGGCCCTGTGTTCCTCGACTCCGCACGTGAAACAGGCCCCCGGAGGGGCACAGTTAGGTGCTCCCTTCTGTTGACCCCCAGAACTAGCTGGCCTTAGGGCTGCTAGGGCTTGGGTCTGCTGTTGGACCTTCTGTTGGAGTATGGCTTGGCGCTTAAGATCTGCTGCCTCCTCTCGGGAGTTAAAGACTTTAAATGCCATTTTCACTAGATCAGAAATGGGAGTTTGAGGGCCCTCCTCCGCTTTAATTTTTTCCGAATGTCGGCAGCTGACTGAGAAATAAAGTGAGTAGCTAAAATAGTCGCCCCTGCCGGAGAGGCCGGGTCTAGATGAGTGTATTGAGTCAGCGCCTCGGTAAGTCGGTTAAGAAACATGGCCAGGTTTTCATTGGGTTCCTGAATAACCCCCCCAAGTTTATCATAGTTGACTGCCTTATTAGAGGCAGCCCGCATGCTGGTGATAAGGCACTGGACCATGCGGTCACGGTGCCGGTGGCCATCTTGGTAGTCCCATTCAGGCTTCTCGGCTGGGACCGCCTGAGCGCCAACTGGCACGGTGGCATCAGTAAGATGGACCTGATCAGCATATTCTCAGGCTGCAGCCTGAATGCGCTCCCTTTCCTCTGTGGTGAGGGTGGTAGTTTGGACCACATGTAGGTCATGCCAGGTGAGGTCATAGGCCTGGACCAGATATTGGAATTCCTTTATGTAGTTATCAGGGTTGGCCGAAAAAGACCCCAAACATTTCTCAATTGGGGAAAGGTCTTGTAGAGAGAAGGGCGTGCAAACTCGAACAACTCCCTCAACTCCGGCAACCTCCCTTAGGGGGCAGACTAAATCGGGGGAGGGTTTTTGAGCCCTCGTTCGGGTGGAGATGGGAGGGGAGGCTGGAGGAGATGTGAGGGGGGGTTTGGTGGGGGCCTCACCAGGAGCAGACTCAGGTTTTGGGGGTTTAGGGGATGAGACAGGGATAGGGGTGGAAGGGACCAAAATGGGGGTTGTTGGAGTTGGGGGGTTAGGGGGCGTAGGGAGAGAGGGATCGTGAGGTATGGGATCACAGTAAGGAGGAGGAGGAAGAGGAACCGGGGGCCCTCTTGTTGGTGGGTGTGTGAAGCTCTCCGGGTGTTCAGAGAGGGGAGATGGGGAGGAGAGGTCCGGGTCTTTGGGAGCAGTGGGTGGCCAGGAAGGGGGAAGGGAGCAGGCCAAGAGGACCTGTGAAGTGGAGCAGTGAGAGCAGAGGGAGGGGTGAGAGCGCAGAGTCCAGAAAGCCTGGACATAAGGGACCTCGGCCCATTTGCCTTGGCTTTTGCAGAGATTGCCTAGGTCCATGAGAATCTGATAGTCAAATGTGCCTTCCGGAGGCCACTGGGACTGATTGTCTAATCGGTATTGTGGCCAAGCGACGGTACAATAATGTATGAGACCTCGCCTTCGCAGGTCCTGGTCCAGTTCCAGGGTTTTAAGATTGGCCAGCAGGCACCCCAGAGGTGTTTTAGAGTCGAATTTGATTGGGAGGTCCCCATGACTTGTTGCCGGGCAACCCAAGGGCTGGAGGAAGGCATCCCCTTGTCCACCACCGGGTTGTGGAAAGACTGTGTTGACTGCCCTAGAGGTTAGGACATCTCCCAGCCTCTCGGAGTCACGGAGGTCACCTGGTGACCGGTGGGGTCCGCCCTGACGTGGCCGTGATTAGGGCAGGGCTTTCCGGAGGGAGGCGAGGAATCGGGGGAAACTCACCACGGCTTCGGAAGTGGCATTCGGAAAGGCAGGTCCAGGTCCGGCTAGGGAGAGGAGAGAGCCACCTCACCGGGGTGGGGGCTCAATCTCCTCCCGGGTTTCGGTACCAAATGTTAGGTTGCTCCCGCCGGCGATAGTGAGAAAAAGGGTACGAGGCAAATGGATCCGAGAGATGAACTTTATTGCAAGCACCCTCGGGCGAGGTTCCGTGACTCACAGAGAGACAGACAGAGAGAGAGAGTCTGGGAAGTCGCGCTGGGAGGGAGTTGGCGAGGTCCTTTTATCGGGTTGAGGTAGGGCATAGCCTTCCATCCATATAAGGCAAGGTATGCGGTGATCGGAGGGTATGGGGTGGGGAGAGTGTATCGGACCAAGGTAAGGCATGGGCTCGAGTCCGTATATGGCAAGGTATGTGGTGATCGGAGGGTATGGAGCGGGGGAAGTCCGTGGTGGGCAGCTCCCGATTGGGAAGTTCCTGGGTGGAGAGTTTCAGTTTCCCGGCGGTGACATGGAGGCTGCAGTGAGGGTGGCGGGGAAGTCCGCCATCTTGGAGAGGGTTGGCGGGAAGATCCGCCATTTTGGAGCCCCGGTTTCCCAGCTGGCCAATCAGATTCACTGGCCAGATTGGGTCTTTCCACTTTACTGGGATTATGCACTGAGAGCCAGATGGACATGGGCGGGGTGGGGGGGGTGGGGGGGTGGGGGGCGGCGGCTCAGCTTTGTTTCTTTTGACACAAAATGTATCTCCATGCTCCTGAGGGAAGGAAATGAACGGAACACAGGTACTTATCTATAACTGGCGATTTTGCAGATTTGGGGGTTCTAACTCTGCTCAGGGCAGCCTGTCCATCTAGGACTGGTCCCTCTAGGGGGGCAGGAGAGGCAGACCTGCATGGGAGTGAGGGGAGAGGTGGGCCTTCCTCAGCCTTGTCAGCGCTCTGTGAGCTAAGACCAGGGGAATCTCTTCACATAGGCTATTTTATGAACTCTTGAATTTAGCACCAAGAATCCCTGCGCTGTTTAACGAGGTGGGTTTTACACCTGGAGTCTCAGAGTTCCTATCCTGATGCTGTCACCTGCCAGCTGTGTGACTTTGGGCAGGAAACTTGTGCTTGCCTCAGTTTTTTCATCTGTGTTCAGTACAGGGTCTGGAACCTAGTAATTGCTCGTTACATGTCAGCTACTGCTGTGGGTTTCTCTTCTGGATTTATTTGAGAAGCAGCAGGAGAGCTAGGCTAACTGTATCGCTGGGAAGAGGGTTTGTTTTGTGTTGTTTAAAATAGCTTTCTGGAGCTAGAACAAAGAAAAGGGACTGGAGCAGAGGTTGGCATTTTGTGTCGATTTCTTAGATACTCCATTCAAGGAAGATGACTTCTTTATGGCAAAGAAGTTGGGATAAGTTCTCTTGGGGGGCTTCTCCTGCTCCCCTTGTCCCTGGGGCTTCTTTCCTGTCCCCTGCCAGTAGCTGGCCAGGACGAATTTCTTGTGTTCCTAGACAAAGCAAGTATGAGGCTAATATCACCCTTGAGGCCAAGAGGGGCAAACTGACAAAAGAAAAACTTGAATCATAGACAAACTCTCGATTTAAAATACACTTTTTCTTTGACATAGTCAGCATTATCCCCAAATGATAAAGCTCATTTTTGCACACACTTGAAAGGCCACAGGCTAGTGTTTTCTGGAGCATAATCTCCTCAGTGTGCTGAAGGTCTGATGTAACATTTTCTCTTATATGATTCAGTGAGGCTGTCCCTTTATAGGACAGTAAAAAAGAAAAAAAAAACAGACATAATGAGGTATTTTAATTCTTTAGGGTTAGGTGCTCTATTTCCAAACTCTTTTTTTTTTTTTTAAAGATTTTATTTATTCATTTGACAGACAGAGATCACAAGTAGGCAGAGAGGCAGGCAGAGAGAGAGGAGGAAGCAGGCTCCCCGCTGAGCAGAGAGCCCCACACGGGGCTCCATCCCAAGACCCTGGGATCATGACCTGAGCTGAAGGCAGAGGCTTTGCCCACTGAGCCACCCAGGTGCCCCCATTTCCAAACTCTTGAGAGTTTCGGTAAGATTGGCATGTTTGAAGGAATGAGTAAGAATCCCTAGCAAATTCTTTCACAAAATGCAAATCATATTTAGCAGCAAAAGAAACACCAAACGTAATTCCCAGTGCCGGATGACACAGCTGAAGAGCATAGCCTGCTGAAGAAGAGTTTGTCAGTGTGTGTAAATAGCACTGTCACCATCCTTTGACCCAGGGACTCTGAGAATTGAATGCCGAGGTTAGCAAGTTGGTCCATGGGCCAGGTCCAACCTCGTGTCCTGTTTCTGTATGGCCAAGAAAGTAAGGATGATCTGCAAGGTTTTAAATTATTTTCATTTTTTTTAAAGTTTTCATTTTAATGCTGGTTAGTTAACACGCAGTGTTATATTAGTTTCAGGTGTGCAGTATAATGAACTATTTTCAAAAGGGGAAGAAGAAAGGGGAGGAGGAGGAGTGAGGGGTAGGGGAGACAGACTGCTTGGCCCACAGAGCCCAGTATTTTTACCATGTGGGCCTTTTCACAGCCATCCCACCTAAGGAACAGCTCAACACATGGAAAAATCTCCATGACAAGGGTGATCTTTGCAATGGTTAATAGTTTAAAAGACTGAGAGCAATTTAAGTGCTCAGGAGAGAAGACTGCTTCAGTAACTATTAAGTGATTCACCTAAGGGGATATTTTGCCACAAATAAAGTGATACCTCACCAGGACCACAGATCTGGGTGATGCATTTTGCCCATCGTAGGAAGCCATTATGGCCTGCCAGGCTCACAGACCCTCTTCTCACTCCTGAATGCTCCATGCAGATATGGATAAACTATGTGTATTAAAACTTTGTGATATTCTGCCTTGAATGTGAAGGTCTTGACTTAAGGAATGGACCCTGACAGCTCTGATTTCTGTGTTCTGGCTCTCAGGACCCTTTGTAGCAGGGATATTACACCCAAGGTCACACAACCCACTTGGGAACATGTTCTAGCTCAGGACACACTCTTCTCACTTCAGGAAGCTTCTCTTTCTCCTGGAAGCCTCCAGGACCCCTTCCTCCTATGCTGCAGAGTATCGTGTGGGTGGATGGGATTCTTACTTTCTTTAGTTGATTTCTATGTCCTTCTGAACCTGGATACCAGAGGGAGGTTGTATATGTTTCATTACATGGAATCTTTGTGGTTATTTCTGTAAGAGTCTGGCTTCAGAGCCTTGGCCAGGAATATGATCAGGGTCACATTTTAGTTTTGATGAAAGACATTAGATATTATTTACATTGTTGGCTCTTTTCGGGGAAGGAGACCAGATTGATTGTTTCAGTCTTTCCAATGAAGACTTGAGAGGAATTCTCTAACCCAGGCTCTGTGCCAGTGATTTCTTAGTGATTGAACACAGCACTGCTGAGCTATAGGTCAGATCTGTCCCCTGTGTTATCCTTAATCCTACTGTGGGTCCCTGGTGCCCGTAAGATAATGTCCAAGCTCCCTGGTATGGGACTCAGTGTTGCCACCATCTCTTTAGCCTCACCCATCACTGTGCCCCTCATTTAGCGGTGCCCCCAACATGTGATATGCTCTTGCTTTCTTCCACAAATTTGCATGTTTGGAAGCTACAGCTTATATGCCACCTCCTCAGAGAGTCCTTCATTGATCCCTCCAGTTGTCACTTTCATTCTATAACCCCATTTTGTTTTATTTATAGTAGGCACATTCTTTGAAATTATCCTCTGGCTTTGTTTGGCTGTTGACCTATTTATTTACCTGTGTTTGCATGTATCTCTGCATTTATTCCCCCCCTCTTCTCCCGCACTAGGATGTATGCTTTTTGAGGGCAGCGACCCATGTTCTCAGCCCCTAGAACATAGCTTTAAAGAGAGCCTGGTGGGCAATGGTTCCCCCAAATTTCCATTTTCCATGATGTGCCAGGGGATACTTTCTCATCTGTAGGACCTATGGGTCATCCTCCCAGACCTTCTGAGGTGGAGGAGGATGCCTCATCCTCTGTGTTCTATCAACACAGCTCTTAAGTAGCTGCTCTGGTCAGACTATGCATCAGACCCCCCACTAAACTGTGAGGAGCCTGGGAAGACAGAGATTGGCCCCTTGTGTCCACAGCTCACAGTCTGGCATCAAGTAGGGAAAGATTTTTATTTCCTGATTGGGCAATGAATAAATTCACAGTAGTTTCCCAATTAATGCTTGTTATTTTGTTGAGTTGACTTGAGTCTACAATTTCTTGGTTCCCTTCTTAAAAAGAAACAAAAAATTAAAAAAAAAACCCACATTGCTATATCTATTATCCTAATATCATGCTATATTTATTAGCCTACTATTATTTTTACTCAAGTTTAAAAATATGTGCCTCTATGCAGAATGCCAGCTTGGTTTATTGGTTTATATTTATATTTTGTCTAGTTTTTTTAGACCTCTGTCTCTCCTAACTTAACAGACAACCAAAAACTCTAGAAATCATGTAGAGTCATAATACTTCTAGCTATTATTTTGCCATAGTCACCTCTTTTTCCACATTTATAGGGACAGAAATAGAGTTGGTGAAGCAGCTTCAAATAGTTCGTTTCATGATTCCGTCAGATGAGATCATATTCAGGCCAGACAGCTCACAAAGAAACAGGAGTTAATCATAATCAGGGCTGCATAGTGGTGACATAAGGTAAGGGCTCAGGGATAGACATTGTTCATATGTTTGATCCAGAAAATATGGGAAGATTTTCACTGATTCATTTCTTTGTTTGCTCATCCACTTGCCCATTCATATACATCTTATTTAGTAGTTCCTCACTGGAATATAAAAAGAACTTGGAGTGAATCATGCTCATGGACAAGAATCAAGGAGTTTGTAAGAGATCTTGGGCTGGGAGAGGTCCACGGGGGACCCAATTTCTGAGCTGGGCTGGTCCTGAAGAAACACCCACAGAGCATTCTTCCCTCATTTGCTTGCCAGCTGGTGTGGCATAGCTGGAAGGAAGCCAACCCAGGTTAAAGGCTCAGCAGAGCTGGGCTCAGTAGCCACTCAGAGCACCTCTAGTTTCTGACTGTTTTTGAAGCTGAAATGCTGGAGTATAAGATCCAAATGAACATGGACCTCATGCTGCAAAGATCTATGCTTAGTCCTTTCTGCTGCTATGGCTCATGTCCGTGTTGGAATTCCTCTTCTGGAACTCGCCTACAGAATGCCACACTTTCAGCCCCTTAAAGACCAAATGAATATTGAGCTCCCACCATGTGACAGCTGTTCGTGCCCTCACTTGCTAATTGAGTTTGGGTTGTTCCCATCTTACAGCTAAGAAAACCGAGGCACAGAAAGTGATTGACCTGAGCACGGTCACATAGGTGTTAGGAGGCAGCAATGGGACTTCTTCCCAGTCTTCTAATTTCAAATTACTGGCCAGCAATTTGATACTTGGAAGTTTTGGACATCAGGTCTGGAAAATATAGTGGAGGTTTGACTTAGATGCAAACCTTTGTTTAGGTGAAAATAAGGCATGTTGATTTAATGAGACCGGTTTTCTGGAGGGCATTATCAACCAAACAAGGCAATGTCAAAAGATTCATTCAGAAAGAAAAAGAGAAAGGAATTGAAAGAAAAGTAATAGAACAGAAAGGAAAAAGAAAGAAAAGGAGAGGAAGGAGAATGGTTGGCCGGCCATCATAGAGCAGGAATTGATGGAGATGGAGGAGAGTCCGTATTGATGGAGAGTCCAGGAAACCCGCCTGAGGAAGGACAGAACCCAACAGCGGGAAGCAGCTGCTCAGAATCACCCAACTGCCCAGATTGTGCCCTGGGCCCCACATGCCAGAGTACAAATTGCCTCCAAGGAAATGAGAGACTTTTGGAGAAGGGGGACGGATCCTGGGTGCGCGAGGGCAAGTGTTCCAGAGGAATGTCCAAGATGGCCTCAAAGGGCTGAATGGGGAAAAAAAAATCCAAAACCTTTCATTGCAACTATTTTCAGAAAGAAAACTGCAATGGGTACCCTTTTATCTGTGTACTAAATTTAGAAAAACAAGCACAACAACTACAGACTCTTGTAGTTGACAGGGCTTTAAATAGGATCATCTCATAATCCGTTGTCTTTTTTATAAATGAGAAAATTTTAAATAAATGTAAAATAAATTTATTTTCAGCGAGTGACTTTCCCATTTGGACGATGAACTGCAGAGTTGGAACTGGAATCCACATCTTCAGAATTCCTACTTTGGTGCTGGAGTTAGACTAGAATTTCTTGTTCAATGTCTAATTCAGGGCTGTTAAGCTGGAGCTGGTTCGAATCCCAGCTCTGCCACTTAATCTCTGTGGGATCTTGGATTTTGTCCAACCTCTCCATATTTTCATTAGTAAAACGGGGTGGGGGGCGGTGGGGGAAAATCCCCTCCTCTTTGTTAAGACTCTTGCGGGAATTACGTGAAATAAAGCTTGTAGGAGCTTGGTTCCATGCCAGAGCATTAGAAAGTGCTCAGTTAAGGTCAGCTAAACCCAATTATGGGTACTTGGATGAGCAGGATGGAGCTGTTGCAGTGACATCGTTCTGAGACATCCATACCGCAGTCGAAAAATAAATTGATTTGTGATACTGGTGAGTGGGTAGATGATAAATGTGTTTAGGAACTTTGCCAAAGAAACAGCTGAGTGAAAGCCTAAATTCCTGGCTCACGATGTTTTTAAAAATGGACTTCTGTGTGTTCCTAGATTGGCCAAGAATACACTCAAAATGGAAGAATGGAACTTTGAACATAGGAAGAGGGCAAGAGAGGAACGTGGTTGTATCTTTCAGGTGCTTCAAAGTTCTGGCTGTTTTTGGAGATACCTAGGTCTTGCATGGGACTCCTCTGTGAACCTGTGACCTAGGATGAGAGAAATCTTGGGGGACTCCAGCTGAGCCTGTGCAACACAGAGAAACAAGCTATTCTCCCTTGGGGTCCATCTTGGGTTCCTCTCCCCAATTCCTGCCTTGAGCCCTGCCTACCACCCCCCTACCTCCAAGGCGTCTCTACATGTTTGCTGCTCCAAAAGAGGTACCTGCCTTGGTGCAAAGTGACCCATTTCTGTCCATTGGCAAATCCATGCAAATCAGTCCTTGCCTCTTAAAGACCTTACCCTTCGTCCACAGAGAAAATGCCAAACCAAAGATAGGCATCTCTGATGCCCTGTGTTCAACATTCCTCCATTCTCCCAGTTCTCCTAGCTTTGGGGCTCTTAGAGTTGGGGTTCCACCTCTGATCTCTGACCTCAAACTCCCTGATTGCATTGTCCTCCCAGTTCCATGTGACTCTAGCACCTTGCCTGGCGCTTAACTTCTTGGAGTTGACCTCACAGTCCACACCACCTATCCCCTCCCTCATCACACCCACTTCCCTCTGGAAAGGTGAGTGGTTAATGATTATTTCTGCTGAGTGTTGACCAGGGGCCCCTAGGATACCCTGCTTTTACCACAGTACTTCCCAGGATGTGACACATCTAAGTCACTGAAGGAGATACTCTAGAAAATAAGGTCCTATGCTAAAAACTGCTTTAAAAGTCACCATACATCTGAGCCTGTTGCAGGCTCTGGAATCCCCAGCTGTGGGGAGACATTTTAACTTGGTGTGTTACAAATATATTTGAATATAGGAACATTTTCCCAGAGAGTACTTATTAACAGCCCAGAGAACTAATATTTCATGGAGAATGCTGCCTTCACTTCGTGTAAAGATGGCATCCCAAGGGGAGGGTGTTGCCCATAGAAGGTGCTCACTTAGTCTTGTAGCAACCCTATAAAGTGGATATTATTACCCTCATTTTACTTTATTATTTTGTAAGAACTTATTTTATTAGAACATTTTTAGGTTTACGACAAAATCCAAAGGGAAGTATAGATATTTTTCATATATTCCCTACCTTGGCACAGGCATAACCTCACTCACCAGAACGATACATTCCTTTAAAACAAAAAAACAAAAAAACAAAAAACAAAAGACGAACCTATATTAATACATCATAACCACCCAGAGTCTGTAGTTTACCTTAGGCTTCCTTCTTGTTATGGTGTACTCTGTGAGTTTAGACAAATTCATAAGGAGATGTATCCATCATTGTGATAACATACAGAGTATTTTTGTTGCCCTAAAAATCCTCTGTGTTCTGCCAATTCATTTCTCCCCCACCTCACCCCTGGTGACCACTGACCTTTTACTGTTTCCATAGTTTTGCCTTTTTCAGAATGTCATAGAGTTGGAACCATGCAGGACATAGCTTTTTCAGGTTGGCTTCTTTCACTTAGTAAATCACATTTAAATTTCCTCCATGACTTCATGGCTTGATAGCTCGTTTATTTTTAGTGCTGAATAATATTCTTTTGTCTGGATGAACTGCAGTTTCTTTATCCCTTTGTTTACTGAAGGACAGCATGCTTACTTTTTAGAGAAACTGCCAGACTGTCTTCCAAAGTGGTCAGTGCCATTTTGCATTCGTATCAATAATGAATGGGAGTTCCTGTTGCTCCACATCCTCATTTGGTCCTGTCAGTGATTACTTCTACTTTATTTTATATATTTTTAAGATTTTATTGGTTCACTTATTTGAGAAAGAGAGAAGAAGAGAGAGCATGAGTGGGGAAGGAACAGAGGGAGAGGGACAAGAAGACTCCACGCTGAATGTGAAGCCCCAATCGGGGCTTGATCCCATGACCTAGAGATCATGACCTGAGCCAAAAATCAAGAGTCAGATGCTTAATAGACTGAGCTACCCGGGTGTCTTGATTACTTTCATTTGAAAGAGGAACTTAAGAGTTAAGGAGGTGAAATAGTTTTACAGAGCTCACACTTCATCTTTCCACTGGTAATCAGGGGTGAGGAACACACCATCTTATGTTGAATCTGCTGGTGCCATGAAAGTAGCGGAATAGAGGCAATGCTATCCCTCTGGACAAGTGTCTGGGACAAAAAAAGGAACACACTCTATGTTGCTGTAGGGCTGAGTGGTGAGTCCAGCTTGCAGAACCCTCTTTTGGGTTATCTCTCTCTCTCTCATTGACCCACCTCCATCCAGTCCACCTGTAAGACACATTGGATTATCTTCAAAAGATTCTTCAAAATCTCTTTCCATCACCTCTGCCTTTACTACCCTAGTTCAAGCCATCAGAATATATTGCCAGGGTATCATAAAGGCCCCTTAGCTGGTCGCTTCCACTTTTGTTTCACTGAAGTCTATCCTGGAGTAACAAGTGATCTTTTTCAAATAATAATCACATCATGGCACTTTTCTCAAAAGTCTCCAAAAACTGCCCATTACATCTTATATCAAATCTGCATGAATCTGGCTTCTGTCAACATCTCTGTCTTCAGGTCACTCTCCTCTTGTCCGTTTTGCTGTGGCCATGTTGGATTTCACCCCCGGTTTGTGAGTGTGGCCAGGATCACTGGAGCCACCAAAACAAGCCCCCAGACATGGGGGCAGCACTAGCTGTATTGCATTCCAGATAACTGTGTATAATTTGTTATAACCACCAATTGGCAAGAAAGAGCCAACGGTCTGGCTTCCTCACTTTGCTCATTTCTATTTTTATGCCTGCTAATCAAAGGGGCTTTTCTTGACTATTCAATCACTTTCTATTTCCTTATTTTTTATTAAAATAAATTGTATTTATATTTACAATTTGTCCCTATTTCTTCACTTTCTTTGCTTTAGTTTCTTTTAGCTGTTACTACCACTTCAATCAAGAATATACATCTGTTGAAGTGCCTGGGTGGCTCAGTGGGTTAAAGACTCTCTGCCTTTGGCTCAGGTCATGATCCCAGGATCCTGGGATAGAGCCCCGAATGGAGCTCTCTGCTCAGTAGGGAGCCTGCTTCCGCATCTCTCTCTCTGCCTGCCTCTCTGCCTACTTGTGATCTCTCTCTGTCAAATAAATAAATGAAATCTTAAAAAAAAAATGTACATCTGTCTCAGTAAGCTACTGGAGGGCAGGAATTTTGTCTTAACTCATTACTGTCTCCCTAGGGCCTATAAAAATGCTGTGTAGGTGAAATGCTCAAAAATATTTGTTGAAGAAAAGACTGATATTAACGTCTTTATCTCAGTGTTGTGTATCACCCTCAGGAGGCCTTCTCTGATCACTGCCTGCCTACCTTCACTCAGTGGGGATCCCTCCTGCCCCTCAGTGGGGATCCCTGCCTACCCTCACTCAGTGGTGAGTACTCAGGCTTAGTACTTTCATATTCTCTACTACTTCTCTGTCTTAGCATTTCATATTGCTTGCCTATTTATCTGTATTTCTCTCTAGATTCTAAGTTCCTGAATACCTGGGGCTCTGTCTTGGTCATTTTATCCTTAGAGCTTAGTATACAGGCAAGGTACATGGCAATGGTTACTAAATATTTTCTGAAGGTATGGGCATATATTCAGCACGTAGCCCATTCTGGGTTGAATGACCTATCGTGTTAAGAGAGGAAGCAAATAGAATAAAAATACTCCAAAAAGAGAACAAGGTGTTTTTATGCCCACTTTCTTTATTTGTACAGGATCTGTTTTATGAAAATTTAACAATTTTACTTTTAGTTGGCTGAACTGTCTACCCACAGATAATTTAAAGTTGTCCCTGGAGAGGGAATGACGCAGAAAAATAAGAATAACTGGTGTTGACGTGTGAATTACACCCTGGAAGGCAGGAGCAGCCAGTATATCAGTTCCATCAGGCTCCTCTTAGTTACCATATTTATGATGTGGACTTGAATTCAGAAGACCAAATATAGCAGCAAGAGCCCCAGGGAATTTATAGGAGCCAAAGCCAAAAGTTTATCTCATGTTTTCCATCAAGCTCCTATTTGAGCTCCTCTCTCTTGTATTGGCTTCTTATCTGGTTTTATCTGATAAACCAGGAGCAAGGAACATTTGATTAAAGATATCATTATTTAAGGTTGAAAAGCACCCTTACCTGTGACTTAGAGTACAGAACTTATTCAAAGCAGGATTGGTTTTTTGTTTCTTGTCACTTTTTCTTTTTTTTCCTCTCTCTCCCTCACCTCCCCACTCCTTTTTTACCTTCCTTCCTTCCTTCTTTCCTTCCTTTCTTCCTTCCTTTTGGACTCAGGGCTGTGTCAACTCTCCTACTGTCTGCCACAATGTCGTCTGTAGAGAGGTTGAACATCTTGACACTCCGAGGAATAACACGCTAGTCTATGCCATTGACGGTGTTGTGCTGATTGGACTTCAGCGAGCAGGGATACCAACTATTTAGGTTCCTTACGAAGACACAAGTGAGCCAGAGGTATAAAAGATTCCGATGTCTGGTGTCATTACACAGGATGGACGGTTTAAAAGGCTAAAAGGGAATACCAATGAATACTAGCTGCAGGAAATATTTACCACTCTCAGGAAACAAAGGAAATTTATTGGAGTCATTAGAACCTAGAATATTGGAGGAGGAATCTTCCAGAGTTGGGCCAGGTGCTCTGAGGAGTTTCAGGACTTGGAGGAGGGTCTTGCAGAATTACTGACATTCCTCTCTCCTCAGGAGAGAGGAATGGGAGAAAAAACAGTAGGAACTCTGTTGGATGGATTGTGGGGCCAGAAAATGAAGGTTCATTCAAGCTGTAGGAACATTAGTTTATACTTATCATGTTGGGAAATTCATTTGACTTGATCTATTTTAGAAAGAGGATAAGGAAGAAAAAAGAAAAGAAAGAGGATAAGGAAGTAAATGTATAAGGTGAGATAACATTCAAGATATTTCATGCATGTATTTCTCTGACTTTTACAACTCAATTTGAAATCAATATTGGCAGAGAAGGACATCCTACAGAAAACCAGTAGAAAGTCAATAGGAATACAGTGGCTAAATCCTGGAGCTCAGCAGCACTTGGGCTCAGCCTACAATGGGAAGTGCAGGGAAGCATGAATCCGACAGAACTTTGTTCAAATTTCAGCTTTATTTCAAGTTGTGACATTAATCAAATTATTTCACTTCAGGTTATTTTTTTTTTAAATAATTGGGATTCTTATTATACCATCATACATTTGACTTCTATAGAGTTAAAATCGAGTGCCATTATGCCTCCTACTTTAATGATTGCTCCCTTCTAAGCCTCCTGCTGCCCTACAGCTCTATACATAATAACCATACACCATCTGCCTGTCTGATCTCCAATAATTATTTATGATGCTCCCTTTTTTCTCCAATAGATGCCTGGAGTTTGGATCTCCTTAGCATAAACTTCAAAAACTGTCTCACTTTCTTGATGTACTCCCAGATTTGGGAGTTTCCAGGCTGAGTATAGAAAGAGAGGGCTATCAGGAAGTTGTCCTCCAGGTAGGAAATAGGCAAAATCCCAGTGAGAGTGATAATAACAAGTAGCACAGAAATGCTGCCCTAGGGACATGGGGAAAAGGTGGAGAGTTTTGAAATAAGATGAAGATACAGTATTCAGAAGATGCAGATTTGTATAAACTTTAGAAAAGAAAGTCGAAGAGTAAGAATTTGTCATGGTGACTCTAGGCATTTCCTAAAGGATTGGGGTTCCAATTCCAAGTGACCACAATGTGATCCTTCTAAAGAAGGGAAAGACCATGCATGAGCTGTCCAAAGTCCATTGGAAATATCTCAGTTTAACTCTTATCCAATATTCATCAGGTATCTACTTCTCATGCTACTTTGCTTTCCTTAGCAGACTTCTGCCATAGGAAAGAATTACCCTCTGCTACTGCCAAGTTCATAGTCTGGGTTCTTCTCACTATAATTTAGTGAATTAATAATTTGTTTCTTGTTACTAATCAGTACTGTGTGGATTTGGGTGATGATGTCACACTGAGGCCAGAGCTGGGGCAGAGTTAGCAGTAATTAGGGATCGTTTTCTGCATCAATAGCGTATATGTGGTTATGTTAAAGGGCCTCAAAATCCTTATAACACCAAATTATCTTTCCTACCCACTTGCTAGAATATCTGAAATGCTTTATTATATTTATGCCTTAGACTATAGTTCCAGAAGTTACCATCATGTAAATTCAATTCAGCCTCACAAAGTCTTACTGGATGAACCTTAGTGCAAAGCACTGTGAGGGGTGCTCTAATTAAAAGAATAAAAACAATTAAGACAATGATAAAATAAGGTTATCTCTCTCAAGAGCCACAAAACAAATCATAAGATGTGATGAAAAGTTAATATAGGAAAAAATGCTCCAAGAGTGATAACAATGCTTATGCAATAAAAATTCAAAGCACTAAGTGATCAGTGGGTACTGCAGTGGCCAGATACATGACTTGAATTGAAACTTCGCAGGAAGACCAAGAAAACCATTAGTAGACATAAGCATTTTAGGTTAAATAGATACCCAGTCTCCTTGGGAAGAAGAGAAGGTGCCGCCCAGAGGACCAAGCAGTGAGATAAGCCTGGCTGGGAAGCCCTAAGACAAATACATGGGAGGCTGAATATAACCAAAAAGTTTCCAAGAGCAAGTTTGTTTCACTGTTCACGCAGGCATGTCAGAACTTTGTTGAATTGTGACCCAGGGCATACTCGGCACACTCGAACCTCTGTTTGAATAAGTATCAGAGTGAGGGGTTGCATTGCCCCGTATGTAAGCTGGTAAGTTCCTTGGAAATCCGGCAGTGAAAGGTGAACTGGAAGTGGTCACTCAGTATATTTTTAGCAAGTTGTTCCAGACCACGTGTTTGGTCCTCCCCCCATATCATACAGAGATCCATGATGGTATTTAGAGTGGGGCCATTGAAAGTTAATTAGGCTTAGATAAGGTCAGGTTGGTAGAGCCCCGATGATGGGATTAGTGTTCTTAGAAGAAAAAGAGACCAGAGCTTGCTCTCTACCTTGTGAAGACAGAGCCGGAGTGAAGACGCAGCAGGAAGGCAGCCCTCTGCAAACCAGGAAGAAGGTCTTCACTAGACAGGAAATCTGCTGGCACCTTGAGCTTGATCTGCCAGCACCCAGCCTCCAAAATTGTGAGAAACAGATGTTTGTTGTTTTTATATGATATTTGTTAGAGCAGCCAGAAATAAGACACAAGTCAGTACAAAACACTGTATGCCTTCAGCATTTTCTTTTCTTTCCTTTTTTTTTTTTTTAAAGATTTTATTTATTTGACACAGAGAGAGAGAGATCACAAGTAAACAGAGAGGCAGGCAGGGGGGAGGGGGGAAGCAGGCTCCCCACCAAGCAGAGAGCCCGATGCGGGGCTCGATCCCAGGACCCTGAGATCATGACCTGAGCTGAAGGCAGAGGCTTTAACCCACTGAGCCACCCAGGCCCCCATCATTCAGCATTTTCCAAAGGAAAAGAACTCACAACAAAAATTATTGCTTGACAGAAGAAAAACTCCTTTTGCCAGTTTTTCAGTCAGCTTGACAATGAAATTAGAGTTTTCACAGTTTAAATTTTCTCTGGGTTGAAATCATCATTGCCAGGTGGGGGAGGAAGAAGCCATTATGACCCGCATGGGATACAGGAGGGCATCTGGCTCATTCTAGCCGGGACATTACCATTCGGTTCCTACTCCTCTGCAAGAAACAGACGCTGAGCGCGTCAGGTGTGGGTGAGTCATCTTTCCTCTCAGGGGCTCTGGCTGGGATTTGCAGGCTGCCTTTGCGGCAGCTACTCTGTTAGTCATTCACAAAAACGCGTATTGGAAAAGCTGAAGGGAAATGCTTGGATGAACAAGTGATTAAATTTCTATTTTCATGGCAGTGCGTCCGCTTGCTTGCTCACAAAAGCAGCTCCACCCAGAACCCAGGCACCCTGAGGGCATTCAGTAAATAAATACTTGTTGATTGACTGACAAAAGGATCTCCTGGGTCCTGGTAAATCGGGGTGTTGAACTGACTTGTCAGATATGATTTCGTGGTTGGTATACAGAAATTTGTGCTTATTCACCTCGTCAGACCGTGGAATGTCAACCCTGATTGGTCAGATTTGCATAAAGAGGTTGGTAACACTTCTGGCCCTACTCTCGTGAACATCCCTGAAAGGAAAAGGAATAGGGCCCCTTCCTGGAGCTTTATCTGCAAGGGTACGTGTGGGATTCAGCACAAGGAAGGTTGAACTGTGTTGGAAGAATTATTCTTCTTTTGCTCTACGAGGCCCACCCCAATCTTTCAAACATGTTAGGGAAAAGAATAAAATATCTCCTTACTTGCCAGTCATGTAGAGGAACAATCTAGAATGAAGGAAAAGAAAGAGGATTCGTCCTGGCTTCCTTTAACCTGAAGGCAGGCAACATCCTTATTGCTTTGCTATCATTTAGCTCATAGGGAATCTGAACCCCCAGGAGGGATGGTGAATGAGCCAGCAGTGTCTAGGAACCATGGACCAGGCATGCCTTTTTGTTTCTTTGCTCTTAGGTGATCTTCTCGGCTGTTAAGACCATCTACATGTCGGTGGCCCTTCACATACCCAGCTCTAGCCCTAAGCTCCAACCTCACACGTACAACTCTGTACTTTATACCTTTACATGAAAGTGAGAGGTAGTTCAGACTTCGCATTCAAACTGGAGCTTGTGACTTCCCCCTGAAAACTTGTTCCTCCCTTCCCTCCCTGGGGACAGACCACCATTTGTAGTCATCTGAGCCAAAATGTCTAGGAGTCATCTTTGGTTCTTCTGTTCTTCTCATTCTCTACATTCGGTGGATTAGCAAGACTTTTCATGTCACTCTCTATTCCCTTCTCTCCATGTCCAGTGTCATACCCTACTATAAACCACGGTCCTTTCTGCATCGATGGCAGTCACTCTGAGTTAGTCTCCCATCTTTTACTCTTGACTCCTGTTACTTATTCTTCAAACAGAAGTTAATGTGAAATTCTAAAATTATTAATCAGATCCTTTTTACCCTAGTCCTTGTTTTCAAATGTCCACTGGCCTCCTGTTGTCCTTCACATGACCTTCAAACCTCCCACTGGGGCACAGGGTCTTCCATTATCTGGTTTATTTCATTCTACTTTCACCTCCTTGCTCTGGTTTCTCTTACCAGTCTTGCTTTTCTCCAGATCTGTGCAGTTGCAGTTTCCTCTGCTGGAACTCTTTTCCCTGCCTCTTCATAGAACTCTTTTCTACGTTTTAGATCTCAGTTCTAGGGCCCCTCCCTGGAGAAGCCATTTCTGAAAACCCTTTCAAAAGTAGTATTCCCTAATCACTCCCATTCCTCTGTAAAGTTAATCACACATATTCCAGTATTTATTTACTGGTTTATTGAATTTCTGCCATGCTCCCTGCCTCTTTCCAAGGAGGTTGTAATCTCTATATGAGCAAGACCCTTTGTGTCTCTCTCTCTCTTTCTTAAGATTTTTATTTATTTATTTGAGAGAAAGAGTGTGCAGGAGCAAGGGGGAGGGGGAGGGAGAGATGGGCAGAGGTAGAGAGGCAGAGGAGAAGCTGGCTTCCCAGCTCCCCACTGAGCAGAAAACCCAATGCAATGTGGGGCCCAGTCCCAGGACCCTGAGATCATGACCTGAGCCAAAGGCAGCCGCTTAACCAACTAAGCCACCCAGGTGCCCCAAGATTTTGTCCTAAAAGAGACAAGATGGAATAGTGGTTAAACTCTCACAGTCTAGAGATAGAGGGTTTTTTTTTCTTTTTTTTTCTTTTTTTCCCCTAGTTTTATTGAGAAATAATTGACATGTATCACTCTATGCTGAATTAAAAGCCCAGCTTTGCTAGGCATGTAACCCTGGGGAAGTTGTTTAACCTCTCTGTCCTCAGGTTAAATGATGGCATAGATTGTAATGAAAAGCTCCCTACCCATATGACACGGCTGGCATAATGGTATATACTCAGCAGCAGTTAGCTGTCAGTATTGTTAATTACAAACCTGCTTCACATGCATTTATTTGTTGAATGGCCAATACATTAATTTTATGTATTTAAGGAACACTTCTGCTATGTCACAGATCTGACTGTAGAACACACATTGAAGGGGACCCCTGCCTGGGGGCTGAGGGAAGAGTTTGGAAGCTGGCTGGGTGAGCAGCTCTCTACAGAGAGGCGGGGGATAGCATGTTGAAATGGAAAATGATAGTAATAGAAGCCTGAGTTTATTTAGTACTTATCCTGTGTTGAGTACGGTAACCCATTTTTCCATTTGTTCCTTCTCAAAATTTTTGGTGCATGACTGTGAAGTTATCTCATGAAGCACTTCCGATGGTTCTTGATTACATCAACCTTCCTCCTCCTACAGAAGCTGGGTACAGTCCATTCCCCTACATGATTACCCTGCTCACCCCCTACTCTCGTGCCTAGTTACCATATACCCTTCCTCAGCTCTCAACTACAATGTCATATCCTTAGAGAAGCCTTCTCCTATCCTGATAGAATTTCTAGATCTCCCTATGGTACATGCTCATCATGTCACCTATCTTTCCTTTCTTGCCTGTACCATTGCTTACTTGTTTAATTAATCTGTCTTCCTGACTAGATTCTATACTTTGTGGGGGCTGGGTCTCTGTCTTGTTTGCCTCACCATGGTATCCCCAGAGCCCAGCAACATTCCTTCCAGTGGTTGGCACGTAGGAAATACTTGCTGAATAAGTCAGTGGGCATTGATACTGCAGCAGAGCAAAGTGCCCCCATACCTAACTGTAATTCTTCTTTGAAGTTTGAAAAATGCCAAAGCGAGTTTCATTTGAATTGAATTTTTCTACTTATCAATTCCCTTGCTTCTTTCACTCCCTTCCCAACTGAATTTAACCTGAAATAATGATGAAAAACAAAATTTGTCTTAAGCTCTAGTAGGAAGAGAAGTCACAAAAAGAAGGAAACTGATGAGAGCCATGGAAAATGAAGGATAAAACCAGGATATTTGGGGCACCTGGGTGGCTCAGTGGGTTTAGCCTCTGCCTTTGGCTCAGGTCATGATCCCATGGTCCTGGGATCAAGTCCCGAATCCGGTTCTCTGCTCAGCGGGGAGCCTGCTTTCCCCTCTCTCTGCCTGCCTCTCTGCCTATTTGTGATCTCTCTGTCAAATAAATGAATAAAATCTTAAAAAAACAAACAAACAGAATATTTGCTAGCATTTTTCAACTTTTACTCTATTGAGAATATTTCAGAAAAAAATTTTATAAGCAATTGCATTTTTTTCTTTGAAACTAAACAGATACAATTTCATCTGACTTCTGTACAGAGTTATCTGTACATTCATTACAACCCTTCTAGAAGAAAAGCTTGATTTTCTTTTCATTTTTAGGGGACAGTAAAAAGAACTTCTGCTTATATCATCAAATTTATAAATGAAAAATTAGAACCGGTCTGATTAACATTATTTCTTAACAGTCTGGCTCAACAAAACCCAAGAAAATTCAAGAAAAAGGAATCATCAGGTAGCAGTAGTTTTAATTATCACTTGATAACAAAGGTCATTCCGTACCTTATTATTCTCATTAAAATAAGAATGACTAATTCAGCATGAACCATGCAAATTGTTTACAACTTTAGATTATTCATGTCAGTAATTTCCACTAGGGTTGATTATGAAACTAGCTGGAAGCCTGATGGAATTCAGAGAAAATGGAACAGAACAGTCTGACCATGATGGTAGTATCTTCAGAGATGGCAAAAGTAGGGAAATCACCAAAAGAATCTATTGTTTGACCCACTGCCCTACTGGTTCATAAAACAGTGACATAAATGCTCCTGAGGGGAGAGATCAGACCACTGCTGAGATGACTCCTCTAAAAGTTCAGAAAGAAATGTGACAGGTTTCAGTTCAGACAATTCATAAGACACTTGCCAAGTCTGACTGTGAAAGTACCTGTTTCAAATTTAAAGCCAAATCTCTTGTCTGGAATTTGTTTTTTCTTCTCCTTGGCTTTAAGAAATTAATATTTCAAGGGGCGCCTGGGTGGTTCGGTTGGTTAAGCAGCTGCCTTCAGCTCAGGTCATGATCCTAGAGTTGTGGGATCGAGCCCCACATCGGGCTCTCTGCTTAGTGGAAAACCTGTTTCTCCCTCCCCCTCTGCTGCCTCTCTGCCTACTTGTGTTCTGTCTGTCAAATAAATAAAGAAAATCTTAAAAAAAAAGAAATTAATATTTCAAGCAAGAATAAGATTTTTTCAGAGGGGTATATGAAAGGTATATTTACCATTTGGGATTAGGTATAAGAAAAATGAACTGAAATTACATTATTGATGAAGTTACTAGAGATCTCTTAGAATGAATTGGAGCCCCAAGGAGAAGTTGACATAAGAAAATTCTTTCTGAACCAGTGTTCAACCTAAGAACAAGGACTTGTATGAATGGAGGGAAATAGCAGAAGAGAGTAACAGACAGGAAAAAAATATGTCAAAATGGGAAGAACTGCAGAATAGGTGGTCTCGCATCCCCTCTCCATTGTTTAAAATTTTTCTTAAAGTTTTTTTTTTATGTTTCAAATTTTAATTTATACAAGTGATTTAGGAACCTTCTGTTTCTTCTATAGAAATTTATCTTTACGAACTCTGCATCTACTCGGGTCAATTTTGGAAAATGTATTTCCTAGGTAATTATCCATTCATCTGGGTTTCAAGTGTATTTATATAGAGGTCTGCAAAGTAGTCTTATTAAAAAAGAAAAAAAAATTTCGGTTTCAATGAATTTGTTTCCCTCAATGTCATTGGTTTTGTGAATTTTTGCCTTTTTTGCTTTCTCCCCTCAATTTAGTTAGCTAGTGCTTTGTTTACTTTGTTGTTTAAAAAAATTCGTATCTTGTTTTATTAATTAGATCTGTTGTTTTTCTGTTGTCTTTCTCATTAATTTGCTTTCATATTACTTCTTCCCTTGTGTTATATTTTGATGTACTTTGTTACTGTACTGATGGTTGTTTTGTTTGGCTTTTATGAGTCTGGAATTTAGCTTATTTTTTCATTCTTTTCTATGTTTTGATGAAGTGTGTAAGACTACAAATTTTCTCCTACAAACAGCTTTAAACATATCCCATAGATTCTGAAGTGCAGTGTTTCAGTCATCATAAAGATTAAAAAGGGACTGTGAGTCTTCTTTGGATTACCCTTGCCTGTAGCTCAGGCTAATTATCAAAGCATTCAAGCACTCAATTTTGCCACATAACTCTTTAAAAATATGGCTTTTAGCATTGGTTCTGGTCTATGGACTCTGGAAAGCCTTATACATTTTAGAGATTCTGTGAATGATGAGTAAGCCCATTTGGTCATGTCTTACAGAGTAATTAATAAATATTTGCATTAAAAAATAATTTTTAGAAGGGCTGCTATGTTGGTTGTATATTTCCTCTTATTTAATAGCTATTTGATAGAAGTGTTTCTCAATTTAAAGTTTTCAAAACAAACTTCTGATTTTGAAATAATTTTATGTTACAGAACAGTTGCAAAGATAGCATGGAGTTCCCAAAGACTCTTCAACCAGTTTCCCTCTTGTTAATAGCTTATGTGATCATGATACATCTGTCCAATCTAAGAATCAACATTTGCACATTACTGTGAACTATGCTCTGGACTTTTTTGGATTTCTTCAGTTTTCCCATTAATGTTCTCTTTCTGTTCCACGAATCAATGCAGGATATCATATTGCATTTTGTTGTCATGTCTCCTTTGTCTGCTTTGGCCTGTGATAGATTCAATAGTACTTTTTAAATTTCTGGAGGTTGGAGGGACTTTTAGCTTTTAAAAAATATTTATTAATAATTATCAATTTTATTGTGTTGTCATTAGAGTTATTTTTTTTTTATTTTATGTGACTTATTGTTATTTTCCTTGTGACCTAATATTTGATCATGTTTGTAAGCATTCTATGTGTGCTTGAAAGTGTGTTCTCTCTTATCAGGTCAAAGTTCAGCAAAAATCCATGAGATCTGTCTTATTAAATATGTTCTTTAGGTCTTCTATGTCTTTGTTTATTGTCTACTCAATCTATCTTGTGCTGAGGGTGGTGTGTTAAAGTCTCCTGTTTTTAGTATGTTTCTACTTATTTCTCTTTTTTGGAGTTCTGCTTCATAAAGGTAGTTTCTATTTCCTTTGGTGCATGATATTCATAGCTGTTTGAACTTTAAGTGAATTTTAACACTTAGTATTTGAAATGGTCCTTTGTTACCTTTAATGACTTTTGGCTTGAATTCTATTTATTTGATACATCACAATCTGAAATCTTGGTGTCTTATTATTTCCATTTTCCTGGTTTATCCTTGCCCATCCATTCATTTTCAACCTCTCTGAGTCACTTTATTTTAGTTGTGTCTCTTGAATACAGCATACAGTTGAGTCTTGCTTTGTGAGCATCACTGAGACATTTTTTTCTTATAGTAGGTGAATAAAGCCCATGCACATTTATTGGTATGACATTTGCATTTGGTCTTTTTCAAATTATTTTATAAATACTATGTGTCCTGTATCGTGTTTTTTGTGGTTTATTCTCTACATGATGTGTTTTCTTTTTAAAAAATTGCTTTTCATATTTAGGAAGGTTTTATTTTTTCTAGTACTTATATTTTCTACTTTTTTTAGTGGTTATTTTTGTACTTCTTTGGGGGATGGTATCTTTTTTAGTTCCTTTTAAAAATGTTTCCAGCCCATGTTTCCTTGTTTGATCTTTATTATCTGGTTTGTGAGGTTTTAGTGCTATCCCATGACACCCACCAATTGCCCATTCATGAATCAGTGAACTCACTCTGCTTTCCTCTTTACCTCTTTCTTGTCTCCCGATGTTTTAATTGCATGATTTATACCTTGCCAGAACATACAACATTTAAATGTCATTCTTCTTCCTTTTGTTCTCATGATTGCTGAGTCTTAAATCTACAATTATATATATTTAATGCTCACCATCCATTCTTTTTCTGTTGTTTACTTAATTATCTCTTGGTTGGGTGAAGCTCATCTTCCAGAAGATCCTCAGGAGGGGGATATGTGTACAATGTACCTGAGTTCTGCCACATTGAAAACTGTTTTCTAGGACACCTGGGTGGCTCAGTCGTTAAGTGTCTGCCTTTGGCTCAGGTCATGATCCCAGGGTCCTGGGATCAAGCCCTACATTGTCAGGCTCCCTGCTGAGTGGGGAGCCTACTCCTCCCTCTCCCTGTGCCCCTCTCCCCCAATTTATGCTCTCTTTCTCTCAAATAAATAAACACAATCTTTAAAAAAAAAACCTGTTTTCTATGTCCTGATAGACAAAAGACATCTTGACTGAATATAAAACCTTCATTTCATAGTTTCTTTCCATGAAAGCATTCCATGTGGATGCATATCTGAGTGGCTGTCAGCTAGACAGTTTGCTGGTGGTAAGGGGGCAACCAGAACCATTTGTATCCTCTCTGCACAGTCTCCAGGCTGGCAAGAAAGTCCCAGGGGAATATTTAACTTCAGTTAGACTGGCCTAGCTACTTGTTTAATACTAGTTCTCTTATGGGCTAAGTGCTTTAGATAACTTAATTGCACAGCCCTCTAGGTATGTATAACTATTTGCATTTTCTGCTGAAGCTCAGAATATTATATGTCACAGACTCACACACCTGAAAATGACCAACCTGGCCCCTAAGCCCTAGGACAGAAGATACCCAAACCTGCACACATATGAGGAGCTAGCTGGTGTAGTGGTCAAGATCACAGACTATGATGCCAGGCTGCCTGGGTTCAGATCCTGGGATGAGGATCAAGATGACTACTGCTTCTGCCCCACGGAGATGCTGTGAGAGGGGCAAGTGCATGTAAAGCATTTAGAACATTTACCTCTTAAAGTAGTTCACCTTCTTCTCTAATATTAATTTCCATCAAAACTCATCCATCTATCCATGAATCCAGCCATCTTTTCACCAACCTACCTACATAATGATTCTTATATTTTATGCAATACCAAATACACCGTGCTCTTTTATATCTCTGTTCTTTTCTCTATGTTCTTCCCACTGCTTGAAGAATACCTATGCTGTACTAACTCCTACTTTCTTTCAAAACTCAGCTCTGAGGGCAATTCATGTGAAAGTTTCCTCAGGCCCCTCAGGCTGGATTAGGTGGCCCTTTCCTATGCAGCCCCTCAACACAATGTTTGAAGCGCCCCAGAAAATCTATGCCTAATTTAGTTTCCAGCTTTGTTTCTCCCCATGGTCTATCACAAGTTCATGGGCAGGACTGCATAGTAGTCAAGAGAGAGGGCTCTGATATCAGACTGTAGGGATTGATATCAGACTGTAGGGATTGATATCCTACTGGTGTGACCTGGATCAAATTTCCTAACTCTAAGCCTACTTTTTTTGTTTGTGATATGGAGGTTTTATTATTTATTTATTTTAAAAGATTTTATTTATTTATTTGACAGAGAGAGATCACTAGTAGGCAGAGAGGCAGGCAGAGAGAGAGAGGGAAGCAGGCTCCCTGCTGAGCAGAGAGCCTGATGTGGGACTCGATCCCAGGACCCTGGGATCATGACCTGAGCCTAAGGCAGAGGCTTTAACCCACTGAGCCACTCAGGTGCCCTGGAGGTTTTAATATATCACCAATCTCCTGACAACATCAGGTGTCATTGATACCTCATTAATAATGAGGTAATCCACTTCATAAATTGTCCGACTTACTAAGCACTTTCCATATATTAGCTATTGTCATCAGTAATAGTGATAGTGTGTCTCATGCTGAACTTTGCTTACTTTTTCAAAACTCTGATTGACATTGGAAACTCAAAACCTGAGGAACAAGAACTTTTGCCGTGTTAAAAGTTCAATGGAGAGATAAGTACACAGAGAGAAGGAAGTCAAGATGTGTGTAGTGATAAAGGAAAGGCAGTGGATTCAAACCTGAGAAAACATACCAAGAATGAGTTAGGGCTTAGAAAGAAAGTGATTTATGAAGCTTATTCTAGTGGTGGAGAGAATTTCAGTCTGGCCAGAGGAGGCATTTGCGTCAACACAGGAATAGTATAAATTAGAACTTTACATAATGAACTCTTACAAGTTATCCTTAGAAGAGGCTTTGGATTAGATTATAATGAGATTTATTTTAAGGGACTAAAAGAAGCCATCAAAATTATTTTATTTAATAAACCATATTAGAGACATTATATATTTCATGTATTATATGTTTCAGCTTAAAAAAAAAACTCAGGTAATTCTCATATTCTGATGAATTTTTTCTCATTCCACCAAGCATTGGCAAAATAAGGTGGTTGGATGGGATGATTTCTAAGGTGGACTGTAATCTTTAAGATTATCTCTATCTCTGACATTCTATGACATTTAAAAAATTTTTGTTTTCCTAAGATTTCTATGGTAGGGAAGGAATTGTAATGTAGCAACATCCTTCTTTTAATGAGTTTTCCTCAATGGGATGTCACTTATTTAATGGGATTAATTTGGCCAACATGTTCAATTTTAAAAAGAAATTTCTGTTCTTATGCCAACCAGTATGGCTTTTGACAGGTGAAAAAGCTCCAGTCCTGCCAATTTCCCCCCGGAGTGTGGCCCTTTCAGCCATGCCTCAGGCTGAAAGCCACCTACAGACATGGGTTGCTTCGCTGATGAAGTCAACAGTTGGATGAAATATTCTGGGGGTCTCAGAAAGACCAAATACTCTTACTCTTCCAGGCTATCCAGCCCAGTCTCTGGGAGCTTCTTTCTGATCTGTGCTAAGAGAACAATCAGATTTAGAGGGAACAGTGTTCCATTATCCCAGGTTGCAGGCACAGTTGAAGATGAATTTCATTCATCTTCATGGTGAATGAATGGAGGTTCATTCCAGAAAGCAAAGCAAAGGCTCCATCATGGAGGCAGAATTGGCAGCCCTAGAGTTTCTCTCTTCCCTCTTGGCCCTTCCCTTTTGGTACTTTCAGGTTCATGCAGGAAGAGCTTTCTGATCGTGACATGGGTATTTTCAAGAGCAACTGTTCCCTTTATCTTCTTCCAGAGCTGGCAGGGCCATTTCTCGTTAAACTCTGCTTCATGCATTTTATACTTCTTCCTATGGAGAGAGGATGGTCTTAGTGACAGAGGGCAGGGCAGCTATAAATAATTAGGGCCAACTCAGCAGAAGCTGAACCCACTGGGTTTCCAAATGGGTCTTCCCCTGACAAATGAGCTAAACTATCACCAGTTAGCCAGGATAGATTCCATTTTTATCCATCCTCTGAAGCTGGGGGTGAAGGAGAGCACATCAGAGTAGGCCAGGGACTGATCTCTGGCACACATTTCTGTGACCACTGTGTTTTTGCACATTGAACTTAATTGATTTGCAAGGACTTGCCCTGGAGCTGAGACACAGGGATGCCATCAAGCTGCCCGTGGCCTCTGTGTCAGCCCCTGGAAGGTGTTCCTTGCCCCAGTTAAGATGTGTATTGTAGACTTGGGCTTGATACAGTCTAGGCCCCACTTTGTACTGTACATAGATCTGTTACCGGGCAGGTACTTAATTTCTCTCTGTGTTCATCTTCTTCTAAAACTAGGATAATAATCATGTTTCCTTCATAGAGTTGTAGTTAAGAATGAGAGGAATGAATCTAAATGCTCAAAACTCACCAGTTGTTATTAAGGTATGGGCACTACCTTCTTTACTTTTATATTTTTTGTCCTTGAACCCAGGCTTCTTGGCCCAAGTTAAATCAGATTGAAGGCCAGGGGAAGGGAAAGATAATGCTAGCTTTCAGAAACTGCAATGAAAAGATTGTCAAGACAGGGGAATACCTTTCATGAGAGATGAGAGTGAAACCAAAGATAATGATTAGGTTTAAAACTTTAGAGACAAAGAAGATGGTGGCATCAAGGAATGGGAAGTGAGGAGAGGAAAATTCTTTGAGACAGAAGAGGGAGAGTTTAATTGCTGTTATATAGACTTGAGACAATGATGGAGCAGGCAGTTGTCCAGCAGACAAATGCAAAAATTGGGAAAATAATTTTTTTGTTTACTTGTAGAAATTATCTTAAAAATCTGAGTCTGACTTTGATGACTTTATGTTGAGATTTTGCTCTAGATTTTTAATCGTACGCAATGTCCTTTCCCTGTTCAGCCTTTGAAGTCATTCTTAACTTAATTTTTCAATTATGCATTTCTTTTTGGAGGAGTTTTACATTATAATTTGGGGGACATTATTTAATTGCTTTTCCCTATGAATTTTACCTTTTTCTAAACATGTTTTGATCTTTATTGCAACGAAATATTAGCAGACTTAATGAATGAAGTACACTTCCAGGAATGTAGGAATTCTAACTATACAGGAGGGAGTTCATGGATTAGCAATACAAAATCTCTCAAAATAGAAGCCCATTAGGAAAATGTCTCTCTTTTAAGAGATGTTCTGAGAATAATCCTATTAGGCTAGAAGCCTGCTAAGCTTATCAACTCCAGACACATTTCTCTACAAAGGGGAGAAAATCCAAATAGAATTAATGTGATAAGTAAATGTTGATAAAAATATATATATTTACCCTCAGAAAATAATCACCACATTATATACAAATGTCAGTTTCATGCCAGGAAAAATTTGATGACCTTTTAAGATCTAAGCTTGATAGCATGGAAAATGTTAAAATGAAACGTTTTTCATTTTAGATGGAAAATGAAAAATTTAGTCTAGCTTCAAATAGTTGGATCAGTATGATTCTTTAAATACTCATATGTATTTTTTTAAATTAGGGGGAAAATGCTTTTCTATATTTATTGAATATTTCCCAATTCTGACGCTCTTCATTATTTCCTGAAGATTTGGGTTTCCATCTGGTTTCATTTCCCTTCAGCCTGAAGAATGTCCCTTAGCATTTTTAGTAGTGCGAGTCTGGACGTTGTGAACTCTTAATATCTTCTTATCTGAAAATCTCTTTATTTGACCTTGATTTTTGAAAGATATTTTTGCAGGAGATAAGACTTTACATTGACTATTAAAAAAATCTTTCAGTACTTTAAAAATAATTACTCCTGATGAGAAGGCAATAGTCATTTGAGTTTTTTCCTTTATGCTCAGTGTATTGCTTTTCTTTGTCTACTGTTAAGAAATTTATCTTTGGTTTTCACCAAATTGACTGTGATGTGTGTGGGTATAGGTATCTTTGTATTAATACTGCTTGGTGTTCACTGTATATTTATGGCTTTTATTAAATTTTAAGAATTACAGCCATTATTTCCTAAAATATTTTTTTCTGCCCCCATAGTTTCCCTTCTCTTCTTCTGGGACTCAAATTGTACACATTGTAGACCTTTTGATATTGTCCCACTGGTCCCTAAGGTTCTGTTCCTTTCTTAATTTTCAATCTTTTCTATTCTTTTTTGGATTGGATGGTTTCTATTGATCTATTTTCAAGTTAGCTGACTTCTCTGTCATCTCCACTTAGATGCTGAGCTCATCCAGCAACATTTTTATTTCAGAAATAGCATTTTCTAGCATTTGATTCCTTTTTAGAGTTTCTATTTTTCTGTTGAGGTATCTGAGTTTTCACACAATATGAGAATATTCTCCTTTCCATTCTTGGCATTAATTATAACAACTGGTTTAAAATCCTAGCCTGCCAATTGCCCAACACCTGTGTCATCTCAGGATTGGTCTGTACTGATTGTCTTTTCTCTTGAGAATGGTCCATGTTGCCTTATTTATTTGTATGTTGAGCAATTTTGTGTTGTATCCTCAACATTGTAGAAAACGTTATAGAAACTTTTGTTTCTATTATGTTCCTTTGAAGACTATAGATTTTTAAAAAATCAGGCTAACCTGGCTAAGCTGCAATTGACAATTTTTGTTTCCTCTGTAGTAGGTGGTAGCTCAAGTATCAATTCACTTCTTTTGTCCTTGTGACTGCCTTCCATCAGAAAGTTATAAAAACTGGAATTTTACCCAGTGTCTGTTTTAATAAATATTGTCTCCATTCCATTTTCTGCCTGCTTTTGTTCACCCTCCAGTACCTTTAGTTGGGTATTTTTATATCTTGTCCAGAGTTTATAGTTGTTATTTACTGGAGGGTCAGTCTGATAGGAGCCACTCAACCTTAGCAGAAGTTGAAGTACACCATCTCTTTCCCCACTCTTCTGAAAATGGAATGGCTGTTTCCACTAATCCATTGTCTTGAACACTCTCAATTTTTTTTCCATTGCCTTCCTGAAAATAGAGTGTGGTCTTGCATAAGAGAAGGATAAAATGTTTGAGCAGATGACAAGAAAGTATCCACTCTGTTAGTTGCTGTTCTTTCCACATCATTAAATCACAGGGAATTTGCCTATGTCTTTGGGTAGGTAATACCTCAGGAAGGAATGTACTGATTATATTAGGCAGATAGAAGTCAAATGTAGCAGAAGTCTCAGTAGCAGAGATTTGAAACCTGCTGCTTTTCTTTATACTGGAAAAGCTGATATTATCTCTTTGACTAGAAAACCACAGGTGGTAAGTATGAGAAAATGAATTTATAAAAAATTAAATATAATACACTAGTAACTATTGTCTCATATAGCATTCCCCAAATTTTGTTTAGATGAACAGAAACCCCAAGATATTTCTTTGGAAAAGGGCTATGTGGGTGAGTAAGTTTGAAAAAAGAAACTACTTGGGGAGTAGAAATGTGGGTTTATTACCACCCACAAATTATACATTTATCAAGACTGAGAGTACAGTAAAAGTCCTCTTAGCATTGGTTAACTAAGCTGAACATGATTAGTTCATTCTTGGATGATTCAGAAAGTACATCAAGATCTTTCCTCATCTTGTTTTCCCTTTCTACATTCTCTGCCGAGGTAATTTCATCCATTTCCATGGCTTTAAATGCCATCGATGAGCTGATGACTCCCACATTTATCTTTTTCGTCAAAACCCCTTCCCTGAAGTACATTCAAAGAAGTCCTAACTGACAGTTCTTTTTTGATGTTTCATAACATTTCAGAATTAGCATTTCAATACGACATTTTAATTATACCCCTCATCTCCAAATATTCTCCTGCCAGTCTTTCCCATTTCAACAAATGGCATCAACATTTACTTATGCTGGTATGTCTAGAGTCATCTTTGATTATTCTGTTACACTGACCCATTAGTGAGTTCTGTTTGCTATTGGTTTTCCTCCAAAATATATTTTGAACCCATCTACCAGTCCAGGACATTACTATCAGTTGTAAACAGGGAGGGAAAATGTTTATCATGTTATTCTCTGAGAAGTTAAAGCCCTCTGAATGATTCTCATGTCTAAGATTTACTATTTCGTATTTTTCATTTCCTCATTATTACTTGCATTAATGAAGAGTAGAAAATATAAAATCCCCTGTGATAATTTAGTTCAAGGGTCAGAATACTATTACTATGTACCACATCTAGCCTGTCATATGTTTTTGAAAGTAAAGTTTTATGGGAACACATTCATTAAAAGATGGTCTAGGGCTGCTTTTGTGTTTCAACAGCAGAGTTGACTAGTTGTGACAGAGCCTATATGACCCACTAAATCGAAAATATTTACTATCTGATCTCTACAGAAAAGGCCAATTTGCTAACATCTGGTTTAAATAAATGCTGTAATACTTTCAAGATAATGAATCTTTAGTGTAAAAAATTAGTGAGGGGCGCCTGGGTGGCTCAGTGGGTTAAAGCCTCTGCCTTCGGCTCAGGTCATGATCCCAGGGTCCTGGGATCGAGCCCCGCATCGGGCTCTCTGCTCAGCGGGGAGCCTGTTTCCTCCTCTCTCTGCCTGCCTCTCTGCCTACTTGTGATCTCTCTCTGTCAAATAAATAAATAAAATCTTTAAAAAAATAATTAGTGAATCTAGGGTATCTGTATGGCTCAGTTGAGGAAGCATCTGACTGACTCCTGGTTTTCGCTCAGATTATGATCTTGGGGTCCTGGGATTGAGCCCCATGCCAGGCTCTACCCTCAGTGCAGAGTTGCTTGAGATTCTCTCTTTCCCCCTGCCCCTACAACTCATGCTCTTGCACACACACACACACACACACACTCTCTCTCTCTCTCTCTAAAATAAATAAATAAATCTTTAAAATAATTAGTGAATCTTTTGGTCATTATCATTTTCTTTTCTATATCAGATGAGGTTACATTTCTCAGGGGTTATCAAGGCATGAAGATCATCAATGAAAAATGAAAATCTTGAGAATTTATTTGATTACCTGTCAAAAGTAGCTTGTATATCCTGCCAACACCCTTAGGTGATGATGGTTGATCAAGGGTTTTAAATAACTGTGAATATACTCAGTGTTTGATGTTGCATATTGAAGCCAACTTTTCTCTCCTTTTCCAATTATACTTAGGACCTTATATGGCAATAATTGATGGAAGAAAGTGTGTGGGACATGGATCAAAAGATCTATGTACCAAGTTCAGATATATCCCTTATTAGCTAATGACCAAGATCGCATTTAACTCTCTGATACTCAACTTTTGCATCAGTTAGATTGAGACTAAAAAAATACCTAATCGTAGGTTATATGAAGAGATTCTGGGTAAGAAGGTATATGTTTAGAATTTTATAGAGTCTTTGGCTGCTAGTATTATTTCTCCTAGCCTCTCCCAATTCCTCAGCCATGCAGATCACCTCAGTATTCCTCTTCAATGGATTTGTTCTCAGATTTTTTGGTTTCAATGGTATGCTGAGTATCCTCTGCTGGATTCCTAAACTCCCACAGAGTTACTCTTATCTGTCAGTGAATGTTGAAAGAAACGTTCTGTGGGAAGATGATGGTAGAAAACTCCTATTTTGCCATCTTACTGATGTCCCCCTTAATTCCTAGCAGAAATTCTCAATTTCCATAAAGCTTCAGCAGTTGGTGTCTTTCCTTATTTGTGACCAGCACCTTCCTTCAGGGCATTGCCGAGAGAAAACAAAAACTGATGGAGAGATAAAGACTTTCCCAGACAAACATGAGCTAAGGGAGTCCATCATCACTAGACCTAACTTATAAGAAATGCTAAAGGGAGTTCTTCAAGCTAAAATGAAAGGATGATAATTAATAATAAGAAAACATGAAAATATCAAACTCACTGGTAAAAGTAAGTATATAGCCAAATTCAGAGTGTTCTAATACTGTAATGGTGTAAGACCTGAAACTATAAGACTCCTAGAAGAGAACTTAAGATACAAGTTCCTTGACAAGTCTTTGTAATGACTTTTTTTTTTTTTTTTTGGTATATGATGCTCAATATACGGCAAACAAAATAAAAAAATCAGGAAGTGTAATTCCACCAAACTAAAAACCTGCACAGAAAAGGGAAAAATCAACAAAGTTTAAAGGCAACTTACAGAATAGGAGAAAATATTTGCAAACCATACATCCGTTAAAAGGTTAACATCTGAAATATATAAGGAACTCAAACAACTCAATGGTAAAAACCCAAATAATCTCATTAAAAAGTGATAAAATAAACTGAATAGATGTTTATCTACAGAAGAAATACAAATGGCCAACAGGTACAAAATAAGGAGCTCAATATCACCCAACATCCTGGAATGCAAACCAAAACCACAATGAGATATCACTTCACAACTATTAGAAGTTCTATTGTCAAAAAGACAATAGGTAACAAGTGTTGGCGAGGATGTGGAGAAATGGGAATCCTTGTACACTGTTGGTGGGAATGCAAACCAGTACAGCCATATTGGAAAACAGAATGGAGGTCCCTCAAAAGATTAAAAATAGAACCACTATATGATCCAGCAATCCATCTCTGGATATATTTGTGAAGGAAGCAAAAATCAGGGTTTCCAAGAGATATCTGCACTATATTCATTTCAGCACTGTTCACATAGCCAAGATAGAGAAAGAGCCAAAGTGTCTCTCAAAAGATAATAAACAAAGAAAATGTGATAGAAATAAATACATAGGTAGATAGATAGACAGATAGATAGAATATTATCCAGCCTGGAAAAGGAGCCGAATCCTACCACCTGTGATAATATGAATGAATCTGGAGGACATTTTAAGTGAAATGATCCTGACAGATAAAGACAACCATGAGATGATTTCACTCATATGTGGAATCTTAAAAAAAAAAAAAAAAAAAGTTAAGCTCATTAAACAGAAGATGGTGTTTTTCAGGGATGGGAGAGAGAAAATGGGGAGCTATTAGTCAAAGGGTACTGACTTACAGTTATAAAATGAATTAGTTCTGGAGCTGTAATGTGCAACATGGTGACTATGGCTAATAATACTGTATTGTATATTAGAAATTTGCTAAGAGAGTAGAGTTAAGCATTCTCATCTCACACACACACACACACACACACACAAAGGTAACTGAGATGATGGATGTGTTAATTATCCTGGCCATGATAATCATTACCCAATGTATACATATATCAATTTCTCAAGTTGTACGCTTTAAATATGTACAATTTTATTTTCAGTTATATCTCAATAAAGTTAGAAAAATATAATAAACTCTCATTGTCTTCATGGTCTTACTTTGCTTTAAAAAGAGATATTTATTCATCATGAATATGAATCCAAGTGTTTGGATGGGTATAAGAGAACCAAATGCAATAGAAATTTAGACTATTTTCCCCTATAGCATGAAAAATTTGATGTTTTGTATTTCATTGGACAAATTATGAAGCATTTTCTAGACCCCGAGGTTGTATATTTTATGATGTGGGTGCTGCATAGTTGCCATGATTGGGTTTTTCAAATAGTTAATTTAACTTCTTTTTAATACATATGAATTTATATGCCCCACAGGGAAAGAGCATAGATTATATAATTGTGTTTATGAGTTTCTTGTTATTTTAATAAGTTCCATGATCAATGCAGATGTTTACTTGGAAAAAATAGAAGAAAATCTAAACCTCTTGACTTTTGAGAGTGAACTTCATTATAAGGTTCAATCCAAAGTTATGAGATCAAGAAATATATTTTGTGTTGGAAAATGAATGTACTAACAGAAAAATAGCGTTCAGGAAGTTTACTTCTCAACTTTCAAACAAACTGTGTGTCAGATGGGCTGAGTGTGATGCTGAAGCTCAAACAACTAAATACACCATCTTATGACTCATTTCCTCTGGTTAGGCACTGAGTCATAACTCATCTTTGCTCATCATATCTACGCAAAAGGTCTTAAGATGAACTCCAAAGTACCTTATGTTCTTCTTAACGAGGTGGGGAGGTATCTAAGTACATTCCTTTTTTTTTTTTTTCCAAATATGTATTAAATGACTTTGATGGGCAACCACATGAGATACCATTAAACATTGATAAGATGGTCTTTCTCATTTTCCTTTCTTGTAAACTTTCTCTCCTTTAAACTTTCTCTAGCCTTTATATCACCCCTTCTGCCTCTAATACAGTCCGTGTAAACTAAGTTTGCTGGTTGAAACTGATTTGAAATTTTTTCATGCCCGAGATCAAGTTTGAAAACAGAGTCAAAAATCCCTTCCCTTTCTTATTTATTTATTTAAATTTAATTAATGAACATATAGTGTATTATTAGTTTCAGAGGCAGAGTTCAGTGATTCACCAGTCTTATATAATACCCAGGGCTCATTACATCATATGTCCTCTTTAATGTCCATCACCCAGTTACCCCATTCTTCCCCAACCTCCCCTCCAGCAGCCTTTAGTTGTTTCCTATGATTAAGAGTCTCTTATGGTTTTGAGAGACTGTGGACTCTGAGAAACAAACTGAGGGTTTTGGAGGGGAAGGGGATGGAGGGGTGGGTGAGCTTGGTGGTGGGTATTAAGGAGGGCATGTATTACATTGAGCACTGGGTGTGGTGCATAAACAATGAAAAAAAATTAAACAACAAAAAAAAGTCCCTTATGATTTGTCTCCCTCTCTGATTTAATCTTGTTCTTTTTTCCCTCCCTTCCCTATGATCCTCTGTTTCATTTCTTAAATTCCACATATGGATGAAATCATGTAATTGTCTTTCTCTGATTTACTTATTTTGTTTAGCATAATACCCACCAAATCCATCCATGTTGTTGCAAATGGCAAGTCATCCATTTTTTTCCCCAATGGCTGTGTAGTATTCTATTTCATATATATATATATATATATTTTTCCTTTATCCATTCATCTGTTGATGGATGTCTGGCTCTTTCCGTAGTTTGGGTATTGTGCACGCTGCTTCTATAAACACTGGGGTGCAGGAGCCCCTTTGGAAAATCCCCTTCCTTTCAATGGTTACTTTCTTTTAGCTACCTGACAATTATTGGACCCACTCCTTAGACTTATTTTTTGAACCAAAGCAATAATTTCCTCCTCTGTTTCAACCTACTGTACCTCCGCCAGAGATGAAACAATTCCCGAGAGCATGTGATGACCAGATTCAAACACCAAGGCAGAAGTCAGAGAGGGAGACTACTTGAATTTGTTCTTGTACTGTAATCAGGATAATAAGGGCATTAGTTTGACATATGTGTGCAGACTTTATTACTCTGACCAATCTCCATTTCCTCTATTGCAGAGAAGGAAAACTGAGAAATTTTGAATAGCTGGGAAAAAAGTAGAAAACATGCGAGCTGGTTTTTATGGAATTGGGGGACCTCAAAAGATGCTACGAACAGATTTGGACCTATTTTGCAATATGTGCTTGTTTCTAATGAACAAAAAAACCTGTCTTCTTAATTAGGATGAATGTAATTTGGAGGTAAGAAATAATCTCTGGGAAAGGAAATGACTTTGGGTCCATATACTTTAGATCTTGGCTTATTCAAAGAGTTTATACAAAGACATTTTGAAGAATATATCCTCTAGTTTCTCCTTCCTCAGGATAGTCATAACATTATTTAGTTATCATATAAAATCTGTGAATGAGGGGCACCTGGGTGGCTCAGTGGGTTAAAGCCTCTGCCTTCGGCTCAGGTCATGATCTCAGGATCCTGGGATTGAGCCCCGCATTGGGCTCTCTGCTCAGCAGGGAACCTGCTTCCCCCTTTCTCTCTCTGCCTAGTTGTGATCTCTGTCTGTCAAATAAATAAATAAATAAAAATCTTTTTAAAAAATCTGTGAATGATAGAAGCATTTCCAGGGGAAGATCAGGAGAAGCAGTCTTTCTCCTTGAGCACATTCTACAAATGTGGTTTTTTGTTCCAGCAACATTTTTATAAAAGGTATATGCCCCAAATTAGCAGCACTGTATTATACACTTAAAAAATCTGTTAGAAGGGTAGATTTCATGTTAAGTGCTCTTAACACACACACACACACACACACCCCAAAAGAAAAAAAATACCCAGGGGCAGGTGGAAACTTTTGAAGGCAATGGATATATCTATTACCCTGATTGCAGTCAGTGATGGTGTCACAGGTGTATGCATATGTCCAAACTCAACAAACTGTATATGTTCAATATGTACAGTTTCTTGTATATTAATTAGCCTTCCAAAATGCTGTTTTAAAAAAAGAGTAACAAAAAAACTCAACAGGTACAGCGATACTGAGAGCATGGTAGAAAAAGCAAGACTGTGTCATACAAGGTGGTTATGGGGATGGGAGGCACACATATGTTGTTCCACCAACTAAGGACGCAGATCCCCTGCCCTTCAACCCCACCTGATCCCAAGTATTGCTCACCTTGAAGTTAGACTCTTAGTGTGCCTTCATGATGATGTAGGTACATAAAATAATAGGTAATCTATAGCCTGCTTCAGGAGAACAGTGAGAATCTGTACTGTAGGCACAGGTGGCAGAACAATCCTTGGCCTCTCTCTCAGAGTTGACCCTGGGAGCTGCTGAGTCAAAGGGAATTACCCTTTCGACCTGTAGGCTCAGATGAGTGTTGTGCCATACACCTTGGCAGAAAACTTCTATCATCTTGTAGATTAGATAGATAGATAAATAGATAGATAGGTAGATGATAGATAGAATGGCTTTTTTTTTTTTTGACTCTGTGAAACACGTTACTTTTTTTCTTTTCTGAGTGAAACTGAGCTCTCAGCTTCTCTTGGAGTTATCTCAATATTGATGAGAAAGTAGTTTGTTTATTTCAAAACCCCAGGGGCCAGATCATAGTGTTCCCTAGACTGAGTCATAAAAAAATGCTAAACGCATTACCTGTTCCTTGATGAAAAGCACGGGTGTGAGATCTCCTTGAAGTTCATATGATTCACAGGAAATAAATGAAAAGGACAGCCTTATGAAACAGTATCAGTTCAATTTATCTTTCCCCCTGATAATTACGAGGCCTCGATTTCATTTGGGTTCAGCATGTTTAATGAAGAAAGATCAGTTTCTATGGAGAATCATTTCACTTGAATAGATGAACTAATAACTAGTGCTAAAGACAAATATCTTTTAGCTGGGGAAATTATACTTTTCCTTTAGTCATTTCTAAAATCATGCTACACTCCCGAAAGTATTCAGTGTCTCAAAGTGCTGGTGAGATTGGAAGCCATAATGGATGTTCATTCTTATTTTAGAAACGGAGAGCCTAAGAAAAGGAAATGTTGGAAAATTTTATCAAATGGTGACATATTGGGGATGGACCATATATAAAGACTGTGAATTCCATTGATTCCTATCAGAGCCTTTAACAAGATACATATCATTTGACACATTGCTATTACCTCATATGGATATTCACAGACCATTTCATCTTGCATTTGGAGATGCCAAGACCATTTCCAAAAGGAAAAGGATTTTCATCACTATAATTAAAATTTTATAATAAGAAATAGACTAAGATATTTCATGTGTTATCTCTCTTTCTGAACAGATAAGCATAGAATGCTAAGTAAAAAATGTGGCTGAACACAGCCTCAACTACTATGCATAATTATGATGGCTATATTTCTGTCAGTTCTGAAAATGTGTGAATGTATTAAAAAGTTTCAATCTCCAATACTTGGAGAAGTATTTGCTCCTTGTTCATTGAATAAGGTTGCCTATTAGAAGTGGGGGATAAACAATTTGTGGACAAATTGTTTGTGACTTGGTATAGAAACAGTAGATGAGCAGGCTACTCTTGCCTTGTGCTAAATCATTTATGTCAGAGAGATTCTGGAGGAATCTAAGAAGGAACCCACATTTTTGTGAAGTTGCAAGTGCTTTCCAATTAGGTAAAATAAAATCTCAGTGACCAGAGGGCTGGGAAGCTGCCTTAGTCATTGTTTGAATCACTTGAAATGTAACACAGCAAAGAGGAAGAAACAAGACTTCCTGGTTCCATTGAGAGTTCTGTTCATAATAAGGGCTGTTATTCAAGCTTGTCCTCTATGATCTGGGGTTATCAGCCTTGTATCTTGTCAGACACCCAAAAGTTTTAAACACAGATGTCTGAGTCCCACCCAGGTCTTTGGAATCTGAATTTCGGGTGGTAATAGTTGGGCTTTTGTAATTTGGAAAGATCCAGTGATGATCCAGAAGGGCAACCTGGATTGAAAATGGGTCCCTGGAGTTTTATGGATGGATGTGGGCAAAGGCTTACTACCCTCTCCCCTTTGCCTTCAGTCCTAGAACAAGTAAGTCTATGTGTTTTTACATTTGGGTTTCCTTGTGTGAGGGATTAAAGATCATCAGTATGAAGCGATCCATGCTTTCCATTCCTTGTTCCCTGCTTAGCTCTGTCCTCCTTGGAGAGAGAGGAGGAGCATGTTGGGAAGAGAGAGGGAAGGACATCATGGGAGTAGGGAAGGACTCAAGGCACCTAGATGGTGGGACAGGGTGAGCCAGTGGCATATTCTTCTTTTGGGTGGATGACAGTAGAATGAAAGACATTCAGGATTAGACAGGGTGAAAATAGAGGTGGAGATTGCGGTATAGGGCTTTATGTATTGTTTTGTAGACTAATTCTTGGATGATATCAAATGTTTGGGAAGGTAGACAAATGGGGATTTCTAAGTAGGTCATATTTCTTTAATTGTGTTTTTCTTTGGAATGGATCAGGGAGGTGGGTGATTTCTCAGTTAGGAATGTTGAAAGCTGTGATGGATGATAGCATTGATCTGGGCTCTGTTGTTCTACTTTGTCAGCCCTAGTGTGCTCATCTTTTGTCTTTACACTTGCCCCTCCACAGTTGTAAGACAGGATCATATCCAGTTTCAAAGCAGAAAGGATAGGGAAGGGCTGAAGCCAGGAGCCTACAGCTTGTACAAGTCCCTTTTATAAAAAACCCAGTTTCCCAGTCCCACTAGTGAACGTGTCTTATAACTTATTTGCCAAATTGGGTCATAGTGCCTTGTTGTCAGTAGCTGTGTGGGAGCTGACAGAAGTGGGTATTTAGCTTTTCTCGCATCTACAGTGAAACACAAAAAAGGGAGAAAAAGTCTAGAATTTGCTGCTGAGTAAGCCAACCAACAGAGTGTGTCATGGCATGCCACATCTTCACAGGGCTTACCCTTGATGACGAAAAGTAACCCCAAAAATGAGCCCCTGCAAAAGAAACTGGGAAACTACTGACTTAGAGTAGTAATTCCCAAGTTTTCAGAATCATTTAAGACCTGTTTGAAGCAGATGTCTGGACGTTGGTCCCCATATTCTGATTCAGTAGGTTTGGGATAAGACCTGGATATTTCCCTTTTTATTAATATTTTCAGCTGATGTGGGAAGTCTGTGGATCACACATTGAGAAACTGGTTTTGAGACATAGGCTAAAGTTGGTTTAGTGGTTCTGAAACTAACTGGCTGAATGTTAGGCTTTTTGGAATCTTTTTAAAAATATCAAAGCAACTCTTGTGCACAGGCCCTTTTCCCAACGAATTAAATCAGAAAATCTGGGGTTGAGAAATTAGCATCATTCAGAATCTCCCAGGGTGATCCTAGTATGCAGTCTGAGAATGTCTGACCTAAAGGTTCTATGGACCAACAAGCTTCTTGCACAAATAGGGAAGCCAGGGACAGCTGGGTGGCAGAAAGATGTAGCAACCTCTTCATTCTGGCTCTTGGGAATCTTTGAGAGGGGTAGATGGAGACCAGAGAATAAAACAGGCTGGCAATCTTAGATAAGGTAAAGAGCAACAGAAATGCAAGAAATAATAGCAAATGTGAGGCATTTCAAACAGCTCAGTCTTTTTGTCTTTAAGTATTGATTTTAAATACTGGTTTTAGATGCAGGCATTTAAATACTGTTTTTCAGGTTATTATAACGTGTGGTTGATTTGTCCCTGACCACAAATTTATTAACATTTACATAAATCTGTGATTAAATGTTCATTTTGTTCAGGGAAAAGAAATCCTGTTAGAAATGGCCGTCTCTGGTATCCTCTTCAATCTTTATCCACAGATAAACTCCCTTATTGTCCACAATGACACCTAGTGTAGACTAATTAAAGCTGCAGGACTGGGTCCTTGAGATCTGAAGACTCTGGTCTTCAGCAGCAGGTTTAGCAGATGAAATAGGACAATTTCAGATTCTTAACAGTAAATCTAGTAGCATTTGGCTAGGGGAGCAAGAATAAAAAGAAAGATATATATGTATACAACTACCTATGTAAAATACCAACCTGGTATTCTAGAAAGGGTGTTATTTGTGAGAAATGCTATCTGTGTGACACACTGACGCTTCCAAAATGTCAGCCAAAGTATTGAGGAATGTGGTTAGTTCATGCATGTTCCCAGACCAGCTCTGTGGCCGGGGAATGAATACCCTGGTGTTGCCAGTTGCAGCTTCCCTGTAGGAAAACAATGAAAAAGTAAGTATAAGAGAAGAAGCCAAAGGAGGAAATTAAATTAAATTCTATTCTGCAAACATGGATAAAGCACCAGCTGGGTCAAGGAAATGTTCAAGAAAAGAACAGGGAGATAAACAAGAAATAAATCCTACCTACAGGAGAAGGCATACATGATGAATAAACCAGGAAACAGAAGTATCAGGAGATATATGATGAGACATTCAGAAGTCATTCAATGTAAAGCACCTTTTTTTTTTTTAAGACTTTATTTGTTTATTTGACAGAGATCACAAGTAGGCAAAGAGGCAGGCAGAGAGGGGGGAGGGGAAGCAAGCTCCCTGCCGAGCAGAGAGCCTGATGTGGGCTTGATCCCAGGACCCTGGGATTACAACCTGAGCTGAAGGCAGAGTCTTTAACCCACTGAGCCACCCAGGCACCCTGTAAATCACCTTTGTAAATTGAGAGGAGAGAAATTTACATTCCACCTCAGAATTTGGAGATGATTTTAAACAAAATTGTCATTTTTAAAAAAAATATTTTATTTATTTACTTGAGAGGGAGAGAGTATGAGTGAAAGGAGGGGCAGAGGGAGAGGGAGAAGACGACTCCCTACCAAGGGAGTATGGGGATGATCCCAGGACTCTGAGATCATGACTGAGCTGAAGGCAGACGCTTAACCGACTGAGCCATCCAGGTGCCTCAAAGTGGTAGTTTTGGATGTAAGAATTGAAACATGATGTTACAGGCTGAATTCCCTGAGATTCATATATTGGAGTCCTAAGCCTCATTAGCTCAGAATGTGAACCTATTTGGAAATAGGATGGTCGCAGGTGTAATTAGTTAAGTTGAGGTCACAATGGATTAAGGTGGGTCCTTAATCTAATAGGGCTGGTGTCCTTTTAAAAAGGGGAAATTTGGAAATAGGCATACATAGGGAGACTGCCATGGGAGCATGAAGGCAGGGCTTGAGTGAGATGTCTCTAACAAGGTTAGGGACATCTGAGATGGGTAGCAAACAAGCAGAAACTGGGGGAGAACCCTTGGACGGATTTCCTGTGACAGTCTTCGGAAGGAACTGCCCCTGCCCACCCCTTGCTCTTGGACTTCAACCTACAGAGCCGTGAGACGATACATTTCTTTTGCTTAAGCCACCCTGTTGTTGACACTTTGTTGTGACACTTTATTACAGCAGCTGTAGCCAACTCATACACTTGGGTATCGTTTTGACAGACGGCAGTTAGGAAAAGGTATATCTGGAAGAAGGAATGACATGAACAAGGACACAGAGCTAAAAGCGTGATCTGGTAACAGAGGTGCAAGGGGGTTGTGACATGGAGTCAGTGTGGGGGAAAGGTGAAGAGTGTCTGGAAAGGCATGTTGAGGAAAGGTTGCAAACCTTGTTAAGGGCTATGGACCTTTTCCTTTGAGTATGAAGGGGCCGCTGAAGGTTTCTAAGAGGGAGGATGAGATGTTTAGAGCTCTCAAAATTATTTTTATCTACATGAAACAGTTTTGGAGGAAAATACCCGAGGAAAAGGTAACCCAGTGTCAGGGAACTGAAAAACTCACTTCGGCCTGTAAAGCAGGAAGCCTTCTTTCTGTCCAGCTGTGTCCAATTCTGTTGAAGACGCACATGCTGTTGTCTTACACCTCACCTTTAGCAAATGTCACTGTGCTGCTCTGCAGGAGGGCTTTCCGAACCGCCCTGCCATCCTTTGATTGTACCAGAAATTAATCACACAGACCTTTCAGACTCCTAGCTTCCTGAATATAGTCGGCAGAGCGTAGGTGTACATTGTATAGATGACGGAAGAATTGACCATCATATGAGTTTAAAAGGAAAGGAACGGTTTGATGGGCTGAAAGGAACACTATTGTTGGACACCACATTTCCCTCCATCCTGCAATCCACAAAGCCAGGCTCATAATAATCCAGTGGCAGCTATCACATGTGTATGTTGTGAAGATGAAATGGGAACATGCATATAATGTGCGTAAAGAGTGCTCCAAAATGTCAGGTATTGTTATTTCCGGCAGAAATGTAGGAGCTGGGATTCAAATCCCTGCTTTTTGACTCCAAATTCTGTGTTCCTTCCACCCTCCACTCTGCTTCCTACGTGGTGTTTATCCATAAGAGTAACAGGCTTTGTGCTTCACTCCTACTGTTTTCTTATCATTACTTCTCTCTCCTGACACATGTTACATCAGCGTCTTTCTGTGCAAACTCCTCATCTGTGACAGACATGACAAGACTCAAGGGGTCCTCTGGGCCTCTGTGAGGAGGGTTTGAGAGCTGCCAGTGTAGTAAACAAGCGGGGAATGGGCGGCTGGTGTCTCACACAGTCATAGCACTGATGGATCGGAGCTGAACAGACTACTCTCTAGAATATAATCCCAGGGAAGGGGGACACTCCTGCATGCATGCAGTCAGGAGACTACCCATTGCTGCAAACATCATGCCCTTGAGTTGCTGAGAGAGGCTTTCTCTTATGGTGTTGCAAGATCTCATCCTGGCAAATGCTAGTAACAACTACGCCTGGAAAATAAAAACAACTGGGCATCTGCTTAAACATGAAATTTAACATCTGGCAAGAAGCGGATTTCTGGGGCGCCTGGGTGGCTCAGTGGGTTAAGCCACTGCCTTCGGTTCAGTTCATGATCTCAGAGTCCAGGGATTGAGCCCCACATCGGGCTCTCTGCTCAGTGGGGAGCCTGCTTCCTCCCTGCCTCTCTGCTTGCCTCTCTGCCTATTTGTGATCTCTCTCTCTCTGTCAAATAAATAAATAAATAATCTTTATTAAAAAAAAAAAAAAGAAGCAGATTTCTGCCAGGGGCTCTTCATGTTTGTTTCTGCAAGTGATATGTGTAAGTAGAAGTTCCGTGCTTGGCATCCTTGCAGATGGTCCATTGCTTAAAGACTTTGATGTGCATAATAACCAAAGGTCAGAGAGAAAGCTGCATCTAATAATTCCTTTATTTAAAAGCAAAACATTCCTCCATCAGTTGACCTATGTATCAATCAGGAGAGCTAGTTTATACAGCAGTAACAAACATTAGGAAATGACATATGACATATGTCATATGACTATAACAATGTAGTTTTATTTCTCACTCGTGGCAAAAATCCAACAAATTTTTAGCTTTGTCCCCCAGAGTAATATCTTTTTTTTTAAATTGAGTATCTTTAATGTGGCAGTCATGAGACTAGTACTTTGCATATGTCTTTTTAAATCTCATATAACCGCAAGGTTGATGTTATTATTTCCTTTTTGCAGATATGAAATTGAGACAAAGTTCAGCAAATAAGTTGTAGACTCGTTTGTGATCCAAATTTTTCTAATGCTAAACCTGTTACTTTTAACTACTATTAAGCTATTCTTTTAAACATAACCCTCAGGTTTTAATTTTTAAATGTAACTTAACTAGGGTACCTGGGTGGCTCAATCAGTTAAACATCTGATTCTTGATTTTTGCCTCAGGTCATGATCTCAGGCTTGTGAGATCGAGCCCCAGATTTGTCTCCACTCTGGACATGGAGCCTGGTTAAGATTTTCTCTCTCTCTGCCTCTGTTCACCCTCCCTCCAAAAACACAACTTCACAAATGTCACCCTTCCAATATTTCGAGAGGAAAGGAAGATCTAAATGTCACTTTTCTGCTGTATAGATTGGCAAATCAAGGCATTTTAAGAGATTATGCATTGATCTTAGCCAATACACATGATGATAAAGTTAGATATAGAACTTTGAGCAGTGCGCTTACATCAGAATAACCATGTGTAGCTTGTAAAAATGCAGGTTTCAAGGCTGCCCTAGGGATCCTGAGGTAAGTCTCATTCTGGTAGTGAAAGAAGGGTACTTGGAAAATTCCTGAATCTTCAACTCTCCCAGCATGATTGCCATGAGGCCATGTTGTCAATGAAAGTTGAAAAACTATCAAGGAGACATAGTTGAGATTCTGCAGGTCTGCTAATGTTTTGCCCAGAGAGATTGCCTGAACTTGAAGATTGAATCTGAGAGCATTGTGGCTTTGCTGATTGAGCTCCATCTGTAACATTAGCTATATGGGAAAAAACTGCCACTGTTTATAGTATATTCAAATCTAGATTTCTGAGAAGGCAATTAGCCAAATTAGTTCAGTAATGAATAATGTTAACCTTTGTCATACCATTATAGAGTCCATGATGCTAGTTTACTTCTGTCCCTCAATTTTATATGTCACTGGAGATTGAGATGGAAGTGTTGTTTCATAATTCAAAACCGCTGCTCAATTAGGTGGGGCAGCTGAGCAATTAAAAAGCCAATCAGGTCATCCCAAGGCAAAAATACCCGATGGATCATTCTTTTTATTTTTTACTTTTTTAAGGGGTGGGGGAAAAGGAGAGTGGGAGAGAGAATCCCAAGCTGCTCCATGCCCAGCATGGAGCCCCACTCAAGGCTTGATCTCACGACCCTGAGATAATAACCTGAGTCATAACCAGGAGTCAGGCACTTAACTGACTGAGCCACCCAGGTGTCCCCCTGATGGACTGTTTAAATCTTTCCTCTTTCAAATATGGCTATTTCAGCCTATGGCAAAATTGCTTAAAAGTAAAGATTACGTACTTTGATTTCTTGCTGAAATGTCATTGGGTGGTTGCAGTTTAGTTTACCAAAAGTTGATTTGCTTGTCATTTTTTACTTCCTAAGTTAGTGTTTCCAAATTGGTTTTCCATCAGTATTTAAGAGCTGAGACACTTAAAAAATATGCAGATTCCCTGGTACACTTTGGGAATCTGTAGTGTAATCTGCTGCCATCTAGGACAATTTAACCCTCATGCACAGCCTTAGCACCCACCTGTAAGTTAATGACTCCCAAAGAGTTGACAGCATCACCCTTTGAGGTCTTGGAATATTTACCTGTAAGGGTTAGTTTAGTTAGAGTCTGTCTCATTGTATATGAACTCTCCATTACAGCAAAGGTTATAGCTTTTTATTTATTTTTTGATATCCCCCACACTCTAATTTTGTTTTTCCAATAGTGGTGACCCATTATAAACTAACATGCACAGCCCAGCTGCTCTTTTGAATTTAAAAAAGATCATACATGTCTGTGCACAGCAGACCAAATGGATTAATGAAGGAAACTTTTGGGAAATGAGACTTTCATCTAAAAGACATATCCCTTACCAGGTGACTATAATAATCGTAGAAGACATAATCTGCCCAGCAATTTAGCTTTGCCCTTTTACCTAAAACTTGTTAGCAAAATTGCTGCTTTCTGCCTTTTTGATACTTTCCCACATTAAGAAGATGAGACATACAGGATCCCTCAAGGGTGAAATCAAAAGCAGTTCACACCCATAACTTCCCTAATTCTTTCAAAGATATCAGAGGAGAATCTTCAATCACTGGTTTAATATTTTAGAAGCAGAGTAAGTCACTTCTTCAGACATGGTTTAATTCACATGATTTGATTTTCTTTAAAAGTCAACACCACCAAAATAATTAAATGACTATTAGTACCTGCGTTTTTAAAAAAATATTGACAACCTAGAGATTATATATTTATATTATTTTATATGTATAACCTCTAGATTATATATAAAATAACATTATTTATGTAACACAAAGTATATAACACAAAATACACATCTATGTGTATAATATGATATTATTCTGTTCCCTGCATGTTACAGATCATAGTTTCATTTGGAAGTCAGTTACTTGGAACTTGGGAAAATGCCTAATTTCTGATATTATATTATTTATTATTATAACATCTGTATATTTTACATTATAAGAAAAGTATATATTACATCTTAAATTATGTAACAATCTATGTATTTTTATAACATATCATAATGTTATTGTTTTCTGACATTACAAAAAGTGGCTAACTCCATGGTTAGCCCACATAGCTATGGGTTTTTGTTTATACTTTGCAATAACATTTTTCCCATTATTATTTATTTCTACTACCTAATAGCACAGTTAAACCACTAGCTAACTAGGCTTTGATGTACACAACTAACAGGTATTACAGAGTTATAATAAAAAATGTCCTACATTAACAAGGGAATGTGGTGATTGGTGACTATTTCTTCTTCTGGAGGGGCACTGGCAGATGTCTAGGTCTTTGGACAAAGGGAGCTCACCAGGTGGCATGTTTTGGCCATTGGTCTGTATGGATATTTAAATGTCCTATATATATAAACAATGGAGACTCTGCCTTAATTGTAATGATAATGATGAAAATAATAATCATAATGAGAATAACATCTACCAAGCATTTATGATATGGAGGTACTATGTTAAGACCTCAAAATATTTTATCTCCTAATCACAACTTTATAAAGTGGTTACTGGGGAAACTGAGCCTTGGGGAGATTGAGTGACTTGCTTATTACCCCAAAGTCTTTGTGAACAAAGGTCATTGAGAAAACCAGGGCTTTTGCAACCTGCCTTGGTCAAAAGCATGTTTCTTCTCCAATGTGCTGTAATTTCTACATATACTTCTATTTGAGAAAAAGATTATGCAAGTTATCCATTTTGTACCAAAAAAAAAAAAAAAGGTAAATAAAATCAGCATTAGGAAAATATCACAATCTTACCATTCAAAAATAACTACTCTTAGAACCCTTTCTAACTCCCTGAGATGTAACATTAAATGTAGAATCTCTTCTAGGAAGTCCATAACAATACATTTGGTCTGATCCAACTTTACATTCCTTCCACCATAATCCCGCACCCTTAGTATCCATCCCCACACATATTCCCCAGATTTCTGATTGCATAAATTAGAAAACTTAAGTAGTTCTTTTGGAGTATGGTGTGCTTCCTCATATTTTGTACCTCATTTTTAGGGACCTGCTGGGACTTGAGTCTAGTTACAGGTCTGGAAGCAAAGAAGGGTGGTGGCGGTGGATCCTGAGCAGACCTAGCATTGTCTTTCATGGCAACTACTCAGGGGAGGCCATTATTATTTCCTCAGGCAGTTCAGGATTAGTCCCTTCAGAGGAATGGAGAGGTCATTTCCTGTGGGTGGAGCAGCTGAGACCACTGGGGGTGGAGAGATTGCTTGCAGTGGCAAAAAAGACTTATCAGAATGTAGGAGAAAGCTTCTCCTCACTCTAGGATGATATACAGTTTCTCCTATATATTCTTCTAGTAATTTTTGGTTGCATTTTTGACATTAGCATTTTTTTTCTCTTTAGGATTTATTTTGGTGTGGGAAGTGAGGTAGGAAACTCTTTTCTCATTTTATACTTTTCAGAGCATTTTAATATAAATTAAGGTATTTTGTACTTGTTAAGTAGATGAGAGCTATATCCTTGTGTTTTATACATACGAACTTAGTAATTCAGACATTTCAAGTGATTTGCCTGTGATGACAAATTTAACTAATGGCAGAATCAAGCCTGGAATCTAGATTGTAGTCATCTGTCCAGAGCTCTTTATACCCCATTAGCTTGCTTCTTGGTATGAGTTACAGACAGTTCTCTTTTCTGTGCTACTTTTATTACTCACTGGAAGTGAATTTGGTCGTCAAGTTTCTTAAATCATTACTGAATGCAGTTTATGACATTGCTTTTGAGAATTAGAGCTTTTTGGAAGTCCCTGCTTTGTCACTGATAGTGTGACTTCCAGCATGTTATTTCACCTCTAATAACAATGGCAATAACTGTTGACATATGCTGACATTTTCTATGTGCCAGGTTCCATGTTATGTGCTTAAAATTGCATATCTCATTTAATCCTTATAAACCACCCCATCCCCAAGAGTAGTCACTATTACTGAAGTGCATAGTATACAGAATAGCAGCCATTTTCTAACTTTTGGGTCTCTGACACTCCCTTTACCACTCTTAAAACTTATTGAAGACCCCAAAGAGTTTTTATTTATGGCTTATATTCATCAATATTTACCTGTTAAAAATTGAAACAGAAAAAAGTTAGTATTTATTTACTATTCCCTTTAAAGAGGGAAGAACAATCATAAACCCATTATTTATCAACCTATTATTATTATTTTTTAAAGATTTTATTTATTTATTTGACAGACAGAGATCACAAGTAAGCAGAGAGGCAGGCAGAGAGAGAGAGAGAGAGAGAGGGAAACAGGCTCCCTGCTGAGCAGAGAGCCCGATGTGGGGCTCAATCCCAGGACCCCGGGATCATGACCCGAGCTGAAGGCAGACACTCAATGACTGAGCCACCCATGTGCCCCACAACCTATTATTTTTCAAGCAAAAAGTAGCTATCTCTTCCCAAAGCATGACATTCTTTTTCATTTTTGCAGTATTTCTTTAATGGCTGCTTTAATAGAAGGACTGCAGGTTCTCATGGGTTTTTTCCACATTTAATTTGCAGCAATATCACATACCACATAGCTCTGGAAAACTCCCAGTGTAACACTCATGACAGAATGAGAGTAGGAAGGACAAGTAATATCTTAGTATTCTTATTAAAATAGTTTTGATGTTGCAGCACCTCTGAAAGGCTCTTGTCTTTCTCTGAAGAATCACTGTCATATCACATGATGGGTAAGAGGGTTGTGCTGCTGTGGAACAAGATCCCTGGGTTTTAATTCCAGCCTCACTGTTTACTTACCGTGGGATTCTGGGCAAGTTCTTTTGCATTTTTTACCACAGTTCCATGTCCGTAAAATGGGGGTTATAGTAGTAAGGATGAAATCAGTTAAAATATCCAAAACAATGTTTGATAAAACATAATTACTTATATGCAAGAGCTTCATTATTTTATTTGTAATTTTTTTAGAGAGGGAGAGAGAGGGGGGAGGGACAGAGGGAGAGGGAAAGAGAGTCCTAAGCAAACTCCAACCTGGAGCTCTATCCTGAGATCATGACCTGAGCTAAAATCAAGAGTTGGATGCTTAACTGACTGAGCCACCCAGGGGCCATTATTATTATTATTATTCCCTGTCTACACTGAGAAACCTGAGATTTGGATCACTTCTCTGTCAGTTTTCAGCTATGTAATTTCCTCAGCTTTGGGATCCTTAGGTTCCCTCACCTGGAAGATAAGAGTAACGAAAGTAGCCACCCTGAGGAGTTATACGGAGCTTTAGATGAGACAACACATGTCAGATACTTAGGACGGTGACTATCAGGGAGGAAACACTTTCTATGTGTTTGTGGTAACAATTGATATAATTGTTACTTCCCTTAAATATTATATTTTATATATGTGTATGTATATAGAGGTCCCCACACACTAAGAATATATCTAATGGCCTATGGAGACAAATAAACCATGGCATATCTGGAACATTCGGGTCAGTCGACTTAATTAGTTATTTCCAGGCTCTCAGGTTGTCATTTTAGCTGGGATGCTTTGAAATCCACAGTGAACCTTGTCTTTTATTAATATTCAGAGGCAGGAAATTATGGGTGCATATCCAATAGCAATCTCCTAACAATTATAATTATTTGAGTACTAGTAGATCTCCACAAAAAACTCTTCTTATTTTGCTTTTTATTAGGAATCTTTGAACTGCTGCCTACTGACAATCAAACCTGAAAAATCCAACTCTAACATGGCTGAATGGCTGACGGGTCTTTTGAAATGACAGCTTTTGGATTAATTAGAAATTAAAGCAGCATGTCACTTCACATGTAAAACTGGAAGTGCTCCATCTAAACATCCTTCTCAGATAATTAAAATGTGACGTGTAATGCCAGTTGATTGACTTTGATATTTTTATTTTTGTGATAGGTGTTACCTCAGGCAGGTTTTCCTCCATGCAAATTATTATTACTTATAAATTTTAACTTTAATTTTATAGCTTCATAACAAGAGAAGGGAAACGACACAACACCTCTGTTTTGTGAATAAATTCTCTATGAAAATATTAAGAATTGTATGGGTGGCTCTTTAAGAAAAATACTAGGCTAAAATAGAAACTTCTGTAAACATCTAGAGTTTTTGGATAAAATCAAAATAAGAAACTTAAAGAAAAATGGCATGTTAGTCTGGGTTCTCTAGTGAAACAGACCCAATAGAATGCAGACGTGTGTGTGTGTGTGTGTGTGTGTGTGTGAATGCATGTGTGTTTATTTCTTAAAGAAATTGATTCAGGCAATTGTGGAGGCAGACACAAAGTCTGCAGGCCAGCCTGGCAGGCTAGAGACCCAGGGAGGAGTTAAAGTTGCAGCTTGAATCTGAAGGCAGTCCATTGGTAGAATTCCCTTTTCCTTGGAGGAAGTCAGTCTTTCATAAAGCCTTCAACTGATTGGATGAGGCCCACCCACGTTATGGAGGGTAATCTGCTTTACTCAAAGTCCACTGATTAAAATGTCAATCTCATCTAAAAAAATACCTTCACAGTGACAACTGAAGTGATGTTTTACCAAATATCTGGGTACAGTGTCTTAGCCAAGTTGACACGTTGAATTAACCATCACAATGGCTGACTTTACCAGAAGGAAAAGGGAACAGTATGTGCAGTAGAATTGTAGAGAATGTTGATCACCACAGCATGGGAACCCCCCAGGGTAGGTACGACTGGTCCTGGTCATGGCATAGGTTATGCAGGGGCAGAGGACAGTGTCTTTTTCTTTTTTTCTACTATCACCTTTTATTCCATTTTTCCATTCAATTTTTAAACTGCTTTATTGCATGTGATACAATTGATATACCAAAAAACTGCACATATTTAATGTATACAATCTGATGAGTTTTGACATGTCCATACACCCATGAAACCATCACTACAATCAAAATAATAAACATATCCATTACCTTCAGAAGTTTTCTTATGTTCATCTATTTTTTTTTAAAGACTTGATTTATTTATTTGAAAGAGAAAGAAAGAGGGAGGGATAGAGGGAGAGGGAGAAGCAGACTCCCTGCCAAGCAAGGAGCCTGATGTGGAGTTCAATCCCAGGACCAAAGGCAGGCACTTAACTGACTGAGCCACCTAGGCATGTTTTTTGTGTTTCTTTTTGGTAAGAACACTTAACAAAAGCTCTATTCTATTAATTTTTTTAAGTGTACAAATACACTACTATTAACTACAGGCACTAAGTTGTATATCAGGTGTCTAGAACTTACTCATGTTGTAGAACTGAAACATTATATCCACTGAAGATAATTCCCCATTTCCCATCCCCCCAACCATTAGCAGCCACCATTCTACTCTCTGCTTCTATGAGTTTTACTATTTTAGATTTGTCATATGAACGGGATCACATAGTATTCGTCCTTCCATGACTGTTTATTTCACTTAACATAATGGTCTTTAGGTTCATCCATGTTGTTGCTAATGGGAAGATGTTAATTTCTAAAGGCCAAATAATATTCCATCACATGCATATATCACATTTTCTTTACCCATGTATCCACTGATGGACACTTAGATTATTTCCATATACTGGCTATTGGGAATGATGCTACCATGAACATGAGAATGCAGATACCTCTTCTAGATTCTGGTTTCCTTTTTGATATATATCTAGAAGTAGGATTGCTGGATTGTCTGCTAATTTTGTGTTTAATTTTTTGAGGAACTTCTACACTGTATTCCATAGCAGCTGCACCATTTCACATTCCTAAAACAGTATATAAGTATTCCAATTTCTCCATCAACATTTGTTATCATTTATCTTTTTCTGTTTCTTTTTTTTAAAACAATAACCATCCTAACAGGTGTAAGGTGATATCTCACTTTAATTTTAAACTGCATTTCCCCGGCACTGGGTGGCTCAGTTGGTTAAGCATCTCTCTTCAGCTCAGGTCATGATCCCAGGGTCTTAGGATTGAGCTCCACATTGGGCTCCCTGCTCAGTGGGAAGTCTGTTTCTCCCTCTGCCCCTCCCCCACTTTCCCCTCCCTCTGCTCATGTTCTCTCTTGCACACACTCTCTCTCAAATAAATAAGTAAAATATTTTAAAGAACTTTATTTCTCTAATGATTAGTGATGTTGAGCACATTTTTCACAACTATTGGCCATCTATATGCCTTCTTTGGAGAAACATGCATTCGGGTCTTTTGCCCCCCCCCTTTTTTTTTTTTAAAGTAGACTCTTCATCCAGCATGGAGCCCAACACAGGGCTTAAACTCATGAACCCAAAATCAATACTTGAGCTGAAGTCAAGAGTTGAACACTTAAGAGAATGAGCCACCTAGGCGCCCCCTTTGTAGATTTTTTTCTTTCTTTTTTTCTTAATATTTTATTTATTTATTTGACAGAGAGAGAGATCACAAGCAGGCAGAGAGGCAAGCAGAGAGAGAGAGAGGAAGCAGGGTACCTGCTGAGCAGAGAGCCTGATGTAGGGCTCAATCCCAGGACCCTGAGATCATGACCTGAGCTGAAGGCAGAGGTTTTAACCCACTGAGCCACCCAGGCGCCCACCCCTTTGTCCATTTTTTAATTGGGTTATTATTTTTATTTATTTTTTTGCTATTGAGATGTAGGAGTTTATTAAATATTTTGCATATTAACCACTTATCAGATATATAGTTTGCAAATATTTTCTCCCATTCTGTAAATTATCTTTACACACTGTTAATTGTTTCCTTCGCTGTGCAGAGCTTTTTAGTTTGATGTAGTCCTACTTATTTATTTTTGATTTTGTTGACTGTGCTTTTGGGGTCATATCTAAGAGATCATTACCAAGACCAGTGCCAAGAAGACCTTCCCCAATTTTTTTCCTAAAAATTCTATAATTCCAGGTCTTATGTTTAACTCTTTAATACATTTGGGTTCATTTTTCGTGTGTGGTGTAAGACATGGGTCCAATTTTTCTCTTGCATCTGGATATCCAGTTTTCCCAGCACCATTTGTTAAAAATACTATTGTTTCCCATTGTATATTCTTGACACCCTTGTTGAAGATTAATTGATTATATGTGTGTGGGTTTATTCCAGTCTCTCTATTCTGTTCTATTTGTCTATATGTCTCTCTTTATTCCAGTACTATACTGTTTTAATTACTTTTTAGATTCAATGCAATCCCTATCAAAGTAGAAAGAAATCCTTAAATTCATGTAGAACCACAAAACCCCTAAATATCCAGATCAAGGTTGAGAAAGAAGAACATAGTTGGAGGAGACAGTGTCTTGAGTGGGTATTGGTCAAATATTGAAATTGAAGTTCTTGAATAAATTTGATGGGTGCAGTTCTAAGGAAGGTAGAACTTTGAAGAAAATAAGCCATGTCTTCACTCTGGAAGGCCACAGAAAGTTTATCTGAGGTATAGATCAGAGTGGGGAAAAAATAAGTCTCCCTTGAAATATAAAATCTATGATCTCATAGATTTGGAGTCTGAATTTTAATTACCTTTGTTGAAGAAATCTCAGGATAAAAGATTAACGTAAAAATTAGACTCAGAGCAGAGATTCCACTGGAATAAGAAGTAGGAATAAGATGAAAACATCTTCAGACATACATTTCAATAACCCTGACACTATAGAGAAAAACCAGTGTCCCTCAAAATAAGGGCAAAATAAAAATTAGGAACAATGCAAAAACACTCTATTATTTTTTTATCAGATAGCAAAAAATAAAAGAAAGAGAGAGAGAGAGATGTCTTCTCTAGGAACTGGGAAGGCTATGAACTGAGACCAACTATGACACATATTTAAAATGATTTAGAGAGGAAAATAAGTATAAAATGCATGTGGGTATAAAACAATACATTGTACATAGGTTTCAGAAAGACTGAAAGATAAATTATGGAAAAAACAGTCATTAAAATTAAAAACTCAGTGGGCAGAGTAAATGTCAGAGTAGGCACAGCTGAAAGGAATATTAATAAACTAGAATCAGAGCTGAGAAAATTAGCAATAAAAATAATAATAATACTAATAAAAAGACCAACACCGACTAGTTGTGTACTCTGTGCCAGTCACTGAAACTGCTTTGTGGGTAAGTTTCTTAATCCTTACAGATACTTTTTGAGAAAAGCAGCACAGGATTCAGGTGTTGGGATAGCAGATGTAATAGTTTTTGCTTAATCTAGAAATATACAAATACAAATTTGGGACGTATTATGATCCAAAAGTGAAATTATAGATGGTAAGCAATAACAGTTGTGTTTCAGAAAAGCTCTGTATTTAAACTACCAGTCCATCAGCCTGAGTATTTAACCTTTAAGATCAAGAGAGGGAAAAGATGTATAAAAAAGAAATTTAAGAAACAACTAAAAGTTAGAACTCTTGAGTCAAGTTACCTATATTCTAATTTAGATTCTCTTACTTTTATTCCTTTTATAATCTTAGGTAATTTACATAATCTATTTTCCTCTGATTTCTAATCTATAAAATGGAGATATTTACAGGAATTTATCTGCTCAGCTTCTGGGATAGTTCAGTTAGGTCTGTCTTGTCCCTTGTCAATTTTTAAAAATAGATTTCTTATTTTGGACTAACTTTATTTTATTTATTTATTTTTTAAAAGATTTTATTTATCTATTTACTTGTCAGAAGAGAGAGAGAGAGAGGGCACAAGCAGGCAGAGTGGCAGGCAGAGGCAGAGAAAAGAGCAGGCTCCCTGCCGAGCAAGGAGCCCGATGCGTGACTCGATCCCAGGATCTCGGGATCATGACCTGAGCCAAAGGCAGCGGCTTAACCATCCGAGCCACCCAGGCATCCCAAGGACTAATTTTAGACTTACAGAAAAATTGCAAATATATCACACTGGGTTCTGGTGTATCATTTACCCAAGTTCTTCTAAGAGTAACATGTCATATAGCCAAGAAATTAAGAGGTACCATACTACTAACTGAAGTCTTGACTTTCTTTGGCTTCCACTAGTTTTTCTGCTAACACCTTTTCCTGGCTCAGAATCCAGTGGTGGTTTAGTACACTGCATTTCATCATCATATCTCCTTCATCTGTTTCTCTCTTGCTTCCAATTTCATTAGAAGCAATTGACAGCAAACCATCAATTTAAACCTTGATGGCTTGCAAGAACATTTGCTATGCATTTTGTAGAATGTCCATTAATCTGTGTATCTTATGTTTTTCTCATGATGAGCCTGGTGTTGCGGGTTTTGAGAAGAATATGACAGAGGTGAAATACCCTTCTCATCACATTGTATCAGGCTACATGATATCACGGGATTTAGGACTTGGGACGTTACCCCCAACCATGTAGTTATAGTGGTTCCTGGCAGGTTTTCCCACTGTCAATTTGCTCTTTTTTCCGTTTGATATAGTTGATTCTTTTGAAGTGAGTCATTAAGTCCAGTCTACACTCAGGAAAAGGAAATTAAGTTCCACTTCCTAGAAGGGGAGAGGATATAGCTTCATGTATTATTGGGAATTCTTCCTGTATTATTGGGAAGATTTGTTCCTTCTTCATTTATTTATTATTTAATAATTTATATTACTATGGCCTAAACCTTCAGTCGATTTTAATGCCATTTTATATATAAGGTAATATTCTGGGTCTTAATACCTGGGTTTCTGGCCTTGTTTATTTGATAAATTACCTCATGATATCAACCAAACATTCTAGACCCTCACTGGCTCCAAATTAAGTCTAATACATTTTATCTCTTAATATGGATCTGAAAAGTTCCCGTATGTACAAAATATATACGTACATCTAAATTCCCTGAACTTTTACTAACCTGACAATTGAAGAGTTGACTTAATGACTTTGATTGTAAAATTTTTTTAAAAAAAATTGATATTTTAAGATGTATTAATTGATCATAGATTCCAATTACTCTATTATCTACTTGATTTTTTTAAAGATTTTTTTAAAATTTATTTGACAGAGATCACAAGTAGGCAGAGAGGCAGGCAGAGAGAGAGAGAGGGAAGCAGGCTCCCCGCTGAACAGAGAGCCCGATGTGGGGCTCGATCCCAGGACCCTGAGATCATGACCTGAGCTGAAGGCAGAGGCTTTAACCCATTGAGCCATTCAGGCGCCCCTATCTACTTGATTTTGAATTCAGTGGCGACTGAACAAAACAGATGAATGTGGGGTGCCTGGGTGGCTCAGTGGGTTAAACCTCTGCCTTCAGTCAGGTCATGATCCCAGGGTCCTGGGATGGAGCCCCGCATCAGGCTCTCTGCTCAGCAGGGAGCCTGCTTCCGCGTCTCTCTGTCTGCCTCTCTGCCTACTTGTGATCTCTCTCTCTCTCTGTCAAATAAATAAATAAAAATAAAATATTAAAAAAAAAGATGAATGTGCTGTTACAAATACAAGTTTGGTTTATTGAATCTGCAAAACTGATTATGAAGCTGTTTAATGCTGTTTAACCTAATGTTTTTCCTCCTTATTTGGCAACAAAGATATTTTGTGTGTGTGTGTGTGTGTGTCTGTGTGTATTTGACTGTGGCATTAGTCTTCTCAACCCAGTTGGAAAAATGCTTAAGATATTTTCCCAAATTATCTTTTTCTGTCTACTGTTTCTAAATGCATGCTTCTGTGAGTAAAGTATTTTCATAGTGTAAAGTGTGAGCATAGCTATTCTGAACACTTTTGAAAATGCCTTAAAATAAATAAAAGTACATTATCTGTATGATGATGATAATCTGCCTTGATCAGGACAAATACAGAGAGTATTCTAGGAAAGCTTTCATAAGTTGAAATGCATAAAGTGAAGAAGCACTTACCATTAATTTATATGGAAAAAATTTTGAACATTCTCAGACTCCAAAAATATCCTCTCGTAAGCTTTTCTGATACCTTAGGACACATCTTGCTAACAGATACACAAAATAAATTGAGATAAAGCACAGATATTCAAAGACACATTTCAAAGCTCTAGCGGCCAGATGCCAAGATGCTGTGTATAGTTTCGGGGGACAAAGCTCTACAGGGCCACTCTCACTGTTCAGGGTATGTGCTGTCTATAATAGCTCCCTGGAATGAATGCTGAATGCTGGTTTTTGCTTTTTGGTTTTGTTTTGTTTTTCATAAAAGCAAAAATTCTTTTTTGGATTTCTTTTGGTTAGCAAATACAGGTACTAACATGTCTTTCATAAAAGCAAAGTGGCATAGCACGGACTTTGAAGAGGGAGGAATACTTGTAAATTCTTATCATAGTCCTTAATGCTACAGTTAATATGGAGGTACACAATGCCATCCTAGTCAAGGGTGAATCTGAATTAATAATAATAATGATAATGGTAATAGTTCACAGGAGCTACCAAGCATTATTCTGAGAAGCTCTTTTCATATATTATAAAATTCAATACTCTGAATAACTTCACATGTTAGGTACAACTATTTCTCCCATTTTATAAATGAGAAAATCAAAGCCAAGAGAAATTATGTGGTTTGCCTGGAATTACAAGACTGGTAAGTGGCAGAGTCTCTAGGTGTGTGTTCCATGTACAGGAAATGTTCAGAAGTCGAAGAGAAGAGAGGAAAATTGGGAGAACTGCTGGACAGGAGGTGGAGCCCAGACACATGGGGAAGACAAGCTCCCCCCTCAAGTCCCCCAAAGCCTCTTCAGTTCTGAGAGCTCATTTTTTTAAATCTTATTTGTACTTAGCACAGAGGGAGCTCTGAAGACTCCACAGCTTTTCAGGCAAATGAATGTCTAAGGGACTTTCTCATTTTTGATGAACTAAGTAAGCCTGACAGAGTCTTTTGCTAGTCCACAGCCTCTTTAATGTATTGTATCAGTTAGTAGGTCTCCAGCTGCTTGAAAGAAATTCTGGTCCAGATAACTTAAACACATAGAGGAAATTTAACATCTTGTAGAACAAAGAATCCGAGGTAAGGTGACCCTTGGGTTTGTTGACTGAGGAGCTCCTTACAGTCACTGAGGATTCCAGTCCGCTTTGTTGATCTATTCTGCTCTGCCCTTCAAGATCCTCCACCTCTGTGTTTCAAGATGGCAGCTACAGTTCCATGCATGAGATCCTGACACGACAGCTTCCAAGGAAAGAAGAGGAACTGTCTTTCCTTGATCAACTGATAAACCTATGTCTCCCCATAAAGGAATCACTGGCAAAGGGAACAAGATTGCTATGGAAGACAAGACTGATCTGGATTTACCCTTGGACTGGGGATTGGGCCATCTTCTTGAGCATATACACAGAAGAGGGTAGTTGCTCCACTGGAAAGAACTAGAGGATGGTTGTTGGAGGGGCAACCCATTGTCTGCTACAGATGTCTTCATCTTATATTGGTATTTGTTGAGATTGTTTGAGTGAAATTGTTCTGTTTTCAGAGAAGCATGGAATCCTTTTACTAAAAGACAGAGTTAGAACTTGTTTTAGTGTTCACTACTAACTGTTCTGCTCTGTTCATCCTTATTTTTCTATTTGTAGCTTTTTAAATGATATGAGTGAACATATCCAAGCTACTGAAATGAAAATATATAATAATCTTGAAATGTTTTCAATACTCAGGTGAGTAAAAAATATAATCCTGTAACTTCTGCAAAATTAAAGTGAATGATAAGGAAATACCAGGCTGAGAACTCTTATTCTCTAGGACTTACAGTTGAAAGAGAAAATTGACTCTCTATATTTGTTGTCAACTGAAATTTCTGCCAACGTCTGTTTTTCCAATTTTTGGTTATATTTAAAAAACTAACATATATGCCCTTTGTTGGGCACTGGGAAAACTGAATGAATTTAACATTAATGATTTTTTTCCCTTTGCCTTGATCAGAGATAGAGGAGCAATTAAGAGCTGTTTAAAACCCTTAGAAACAAATTAGGAGTGTTTTAGCAATTAGCAGTACAAGATCTCTTGCTTTTGAGACCCCCTGCAGCAAAGAGTTAATGTTTAAACTATTTAAAATTCAGTGGTGGTTAATAAGGCAGTTTTAAGGCTCTCATTTCCTGACCACATCGGATTTGTTTCATGCAGTTTTTCAATTATTCTAGCCATTTTTAAAGAAACAAATTCTAATTTCACTGCAATTTCAGGTGAGTATTTTAACACCTTAATCCGTGGGCTACCTTTGGATTTATGCTGCCAGCTACCTTCAGATACTGTCATATTTCCAAACTAAAATGTTAGAGACAGAAAACAAAAATTTCCTTTATTTCTTAAAACACAAATCATCCCAGTCTCTTTTTGTGATCCTTCTGTCAGTCACAAGGAAAATGGACTCTCTAATTTCATTCATTTCTTTTAATAAATGAGGTATTCTTTTTTTTTAAATTTTTTATTTTTAATTAACATATATTGTATTATTAGCCCCAGGGGTACAGGTCTGTGAACCACCAGGTTTACACACTTCATAGCACACACCTTCCACAATGTCCATAACCCCACCACCCTCTCCCTAGCCCCTCCCTCTGGCAACCCTCAGTTTGTTTTGTGAGATTAAGAGTCTCTTATGGTTTGTCTCCCTCCTGATCCCATCTTGTTTCATTTATTCTTTTCCTACCCCCCAAACCCCCCACCTTGCCTCTCAAATTCCTCATATCAGGGAGATCATATGATAATTATCTTTCTCTGATTGACTTATTTCACTCAGCATAATAGCCTCTAGTTTCATCCACGTCATTGCAAATGGCAAGATTTCATTTCTTTTGATGGCTGCATAGTATTCCATTGTATATATAGACCACTTCATTCATCTGTTAATGGACATCTAGGTTCTTTCCACAGTTCGGCTATTGTGGACATTGCTGCTATAAACATTCGGGTGCACGTGCCCCTTTGGATCACTACATTTTTATCTTTAGGGTAAATACCCAGTAGTGCAATTGCTGGGTCATAGGGTAGCTCTATTTTCAACTTTTTGAGGAACCTCCATGCTGTTTTCCAGAGTGGTTGCAACAGACTGCATTCCCACCAACAGCGTAAGAGGGTTCCCCTTTCTCTGCAACCTCGCCAGCATCTGTCGTTTCCTGACTTGTTAATTTTAGCCATTCTGACTGGTGTGAGGTGGTATGTCATTGTGGTTTTGATTTGTATTTCCCTGATGCCGAGTGATGTGGAGTACTTTTTCATGTGTCTGTTGGCCATCTGGAGGTCTTCTTTGCAGAAATGTCTGTTCATGTCCTCTGCCCATTTCTTTTTTTTTTTTTTTTCTTTTTTATTTATTTGACAGAGAGAGACACAGTGAGAGAGGGAACACAAGAGAGGGAGTGGGATAGGGAGAAGCAGGGTTCCTGCCGAGCAGGGACCCTGATGCGGGGCTTGATCCCAGGACCCTGAGATCACCACCTGAGCCGAAAGCAGAGGCTTAACCCATTGAGCCACCCAGGCGCCCCTCCTCTGCCCATTTCTTGATTGGATTATTTGTTCTTTGGGTGTTGAGTTTGATAAGTTCTTTATAGATTTTGGATACTAGCCCTTTATCTGATATGTGGTTTGCAAATATCTTCTCCCATTCTGTCAGTTGTTTTTGGTTTTGTTAACTGTTTCCATTGCTGTGCAAAAGCTTTTGATCTTGATGAAGTCCCAGTAGTTCATTTTTGCCCTTGCTTCCCTTGCCTTTGGCAATGTTCCTAGAAAGAAGTTGCTGCAGCTGAGGTCGAAGAGGTTGCTGCCTATGTTCTCCTCAAGGATTTTGATGGACTCCTTCTCACATTGAGGTCCTTCATCCATTTTGAGTCTATTTTCGTGTGTGGTGTAAGGAAATGGTCCAGTTTCATTTTTCTGCATGTGGCTGTCTAATTAATTGAGGTATTCTTAATAGCCATTGCCTCCATAATCCACAAACAGTTCTTGAGCTCATACTGTGTGAGAAGCAATGCGATATGCATGCATGGAGAAATCAAACATTTCTAAGGCAAGCCTTGGCTCTGAAGGACTTCACAGGGAATTGGGGCCGATAGCCTTGGAATCAAACACGGGCAGTACAAGGCTATAAGGAGGTTGACAGAGAAACCAAGGACAGGTGGATGCCCTTAGTCTTGAAAGGGTGTGTCAGGGAAAGTCCATGATGGAGGAGGTCATCAAAAGAACATAAATGCTGACTGACCCAAGAGCTGGACACCAGCTATCTGGTCAGTATGGATGACTGAGCCCAGCTAAGACATCTATATAAACTCTTAAGATTGTGGTGACAGGGACAGAGATCTACTTACCTTGTGGCCATCCAAGACAAACCTTGTAAATTCTTTTCTTATTAAACCTGCCAGCCACCCACCAATCTGGAATGCTCTGTCTTTCTCTGGGTACCGTGCTGGTTTTGAATTCCACCGAGGGAACTCCTGTAGGTGCGAAGCAATAGCTTGCTAAGGAAATAAGATCTCAGTTGAGTCCTGAAGAAATGGAAAGGGCTCGCCAAACAGAGACGAACCAAGGGCACATAAAGCCATAGGAACTGTGTGGGCTTCCAAATCAGTTACTTATTTTAGGGGTTTTTCTTAATACCGAGAGGCATTTTGTGAGCCAGAGATTTCCTGGAGAATGTCCCTCAGCCTGGCTTGTATTTGTTTTATCAGCTCATTTCCCTCTTTATTATTTTTCTCCCCCGCCTCCCATGACAGCAAGTACTTAACACAAAAGCTCCTTAAAATGTTTTCCCCCTGTGTGTTTCATTTTTTGTGATATGATCTCTGCAGGTAAAATGGTTCCCGATGTCTTCTGCACACTGGAAAGAGGAAAGGACCCCAGGACTTGACTTCAGCAGCCTTTGGGACAGGTACTATTCTCATTCCCCACCTCCCCCTATGGCTGCAGTCTCTTATCCTACTCTGAGACTCTCCTGGTTGTTTGACCGCTCCCAGTACCTGCTCCTTTTGAGTGTGCTGCCTGTGATTCCTGTCTCCTGAATCTGTTAGCTTGACCAAAGTCATGCATTGAGTTTTGAGGATTTAAAAAATGGGTTTGCCCTCTTCCTATGTCATTCCTCTTTTAGGAATTCTTTTCCTCCCCATTTGGTGGAGTTGCATTCATCCAATCAATATGCAAATTCATTCTGTTTGTTCTCCCCAGGTCCACAGCAATGCAAGCTAGTCTTGCTTTGTTAATTAGAGGTTAGATTGCATCTCTCTGTCAAAGACACACAATTCTCTATTTTAAAGGAATATGACTCCATGCCCATAGCAGTTACAGTTAGGAATTCTGAGCCAAACTCAGCCAGTTGTACAGTAACAGTGATGGGGGCTGCTGATGTATTTCAGACACCAAAAGAAGATTAGTGGAATGTGCTTTTTAAGCTGTGCTCTTCCTTCCCATAGGTGTCTGAATCTTCAGCACTGACTTGAATGGCAGAGAGAGGGGCTGTTGACTTCTCTGTGAAGACTTTCTTAGTCCTTCATTTGGTTGAGTCTCTATCACATTTTTTATATACAATGCATGTAAAGAGAGGGGGCTACATGATGTGCTCAAGATGACACATCTTGTGTAAAGTAAGCAAGTCGTGACCTTGGGATAGATATTTAACTCTCCTTGCATCTGTTTCCTAATCAATAACATGGGAACAAAAATAGTACCTATCTTATATGGTCATTCAGCTTAGATAACCATATCTATTGGAAAAATCCAGATTGTTCTCTAGGATCTGCTCACACTGTTCTGGGAGTACTAGGGGATCTCTCATAAGACCATCTTATCAAGCTCAAGTGCTTTGGAAGGAGTGGTTAGAATATGTTGGGTTATCTTGTGTTCAAACAGATATGCCCCCATTCTTAACCAGCTTGGTTGGGGGAAAAAAGTTAATTAAGTGAGTGTTTGGAATAATGTTGAGTCATACTAATTTTCTTCAAGAGAGTAACTGGAACTTTTAATCAAACCCACGGTGGATTTTGTTATTAAAATGGTTGGGGGGGGTGGCGCCTGGGTGGCTCAGTGGGTTAAAGCCTCTGCCTTCGGCTCAGATCATGATCCCAAGGTCCTGGGATCGAGCCCCGCATCGGGCTCTCTGCTCGGCAGGGAGCCTGCTTCCCCCTCTCTCTCTGACTGCCTCTCTGCCTACTTGTGATCTATGTCTGTGAAATAAATAAATAAAATCTTTAAAAGAAAATAAATAAAATGGTTGGGAAGGGGTACTCCTGTGCTTAAGGAGAGGAGACACTCAACAGATGTGCACTGAGGTAAAGTGAAGACTTCAGAGGAGTCACTGGCTTCCCTGCTCATTGTAAGACATTGCTGAATGAGAGTCTACCCCTGGGCAGTACACCTACTAACCAGTCAGCATGGATTGATTACATGATCGGTTTGTATTTAGATATGAAACCAGTCATACACAGGGTTTTGTGATAGTTCTCGTCCTTCTCACTATGTCCACGAAATCTTGTACACTTCTGCCTTTGCATTTTGGCTCAGGCATTTAAGAAGTGTAAATTAAAAAATATGCTCAGGTCAGGTTATTTAGGTTCATGACTAATTTTCTACTGAGACTGAGGTAGATATTAGTAGCAGAGTAGTGATCAGATTTATTGGAACAATTCAGTTACAAATGATCAACAATCTCTGCTTAAAGTTAGATCTTTCAAAGTGACTCACATTTCATATTTTGTTTATGTATGTGTGAAGTCTTTTACTCTAAGGATTAGAGAATATAATAATGAAAGAAATTATTTCCTTGTTAATTGCAAAAGTCATCTACCTGTGTAAATAAGGCTAAGCTACAATAAATATTTTTATTCCTAGGTGCCTTAGTACGTACCCATTAGAGCAGCCTAAAAAATGCAAAAGTCCTGTAACTTCTAAAGAGAAAGCCAAGTGCTATTTCCTTTTGTCTTCGTCAAAAACTTGACTAATTTTGTAACCTTGCTACTGTATCTATTACCACCTAGAATAATATTCTCTGGTTCAGAAGGTCAATAGTTAAATTCTATGATAATCAATCCAAATATCCCCTTTAAGGAAACACTGAACAGTTTGGTTTTGACTGATTGCAACCCTCCCTAAGAATTCTTGAAATACCAATCCTTTATTTCATGTCCTTAGCTGTTTTCCCAGCGTTAATTCAGACCTTGACTGTCTGGTAGGTAAGTGATTGCAAAGATCTGCTAAGTCGCCTTAGCGTTTACCTCTTTCAAACTCAAGTTGCCTGATACACCCTGTAATGAAACAGGCATTTTGTCTTATTTACCACCATATACCCAACACCTAGAATGGTCATGTACCTAGGGGCACTCAGCATGTTTTTTTGAGTAAAAGGATTTCTAGTTATGAGAGTCCCTCACTTACCCCTCCCCTTCTCAAATACCAAATTTTAGTGTTTCGCCATTACATTTGTATAATTGTTTCAGAATTCAAGGCTAACCCTGATCTTACTCCATCTAAATACTTAGTCTCATTCTCATCTGTCATATTCTGCACTTCTTTCTCCATGTTCCAGCTGAACATCACACTCATACCCTTCTCCCTTCCTCCTTCCCGAACATACTCCTCTACCGCCCTGACTTTTGCTCATGTCCTTTTCGTTGCTTGGAATACTTTTTACCCCAAATCCACATGTTAAATACTACCAACGTTTCAAGGCTCAGCCCAAATAGCACTTCTGTATTCCACTGCTGTCTTTTACTTCTTCTGGCCTTTTCCCCTCATAGCACACCTGCTCACATACATACAACTCTCTTCCCTAGGCCACAAACCCCACACATTGTGTATCTCTGCCTCTGTCTGACTGGCTTAGAAATGAAGACCTCGAAGTTGCTCAGATCAATGTTGTTGAAAGGAGTATCTCTCACCAATCTTTCCAAAAAATCTCTCCATTAAATTCAAATCTTACAGGGCCTTTTGGAGACAGTGGCTTTAATTAGTGGTACCATGTTATTTTAGATTCCCTGGGAAGTGTGTCACAACGAATGCATTAATATATCACTTCGTCAGTTTGATTGAACAATTCTACATTCAGAAACACTCATGTGGAAACCAGACCTTCCTGGGATTATATACAGTAGGGAGTCTCCATACTAGGTAATTATCGAAATCACTTAAGATATGTTGAAAATCTAACTTCCTGGAGGTTCTTATTTGGTAGGTCTACAAACAGGACCAAGAAACTGTGTTTGTAAAAAGATCTCTAGGGATGTTTGTGCTAACCTGGTTTGGGAATGAAAAGGAAACCAGATTTGATGAAAAGAACACTTCTCAGAAGTGTTTGGGTAGGAGCAACCTAAGAGAACTGAGTATGTGGATTTGAGGGATGGAAAGGAGGCAGGAGAAAGATTAAAGAAAAGGTGAAGGGAAATTCACTCACTCATTGGACAAATCCTCTGAATTTACCAACTCAGTGGGAAATGCTGGGGATATCATGGGGAGCAAGGACTTTGCTCTAACTGATGTTGCCGTGTGAGGAGGAAAAATGATCCAAGCACTACAAAAGGAGCCATAGTACGTGGTGCTTTTGCCGCAAGTGGCATGATCATCTCACTCAGTGCGTGTCTGAGCAAGATGTGGGGTGAGGGAGGACACCCAGAAGACATGGGACCTAGGGGACACGTGAAGTAAGAGTCAGCATGAGACAGGGGCTGAGGAGGGAGAAGAGTGTCAAGCTAGTCAAGGAGGCCGTAACAAGTCAGGTATACTTGAGAAACCAAAAAACTTTCATAAATGCTAGAAGTTCGGGGAGAGCGGGAAGGGACAAGGGAGAAAGAGGGTGTAAGAATTGCTTAAGGTAACATTATATGAACATTCTGGCTTTCAAGTAGATGGGCAGAGGGTGAAAGGACAATCTGAGAAGCCAGTGATGCCATGAAATACAAAAAGAGGGTTTCGTTGAGGAAGGAGTCAAGAGTGGTGTACCCAGTGATGCCAAGAGGTCAGGTAGGAGACAGATTGGAAGGTGGCCCGAATAAAGTGATGAGGGATGTCATTTGTGAGCATGCCCAGAGTGCTTTCGTGAGCCCTGGGAGTAAATGCCAGAGTTAAAGGTCTGGGGTGTGAGTGGAGGCAAGGAGGAGGAGACAGGAAACTAGTTTTTCAAGAAGTTTGCCTGTGAAGGGGAGAACAGAGGTAGCATGGAAGCAGGTGAGGACGTAGGGTAAAGGAGGTATTTTTTTCTCAAAAAATTTTTTTAACTAAAGTTGAGCAGGCTGATAGAATCACATTTTATTAGAGTTAAATTGCTGGTAAAGGACAGTTTGAAAATAGAATAGAGAGAAGGATCCTGGAAAAGAGAGAAAGGACAGGATCCATAATAGAGGTAAAAGGATTTACTATATGTAGGATGAGGAGCATTATTTTTTCCCCCATCATCACAGAAAGGAAGAAGAAATAGCTTGGGGCAGATGTTTGTAGAGCTGATTCAGAAAATTCACAGAGCTCTTGTCTGATGATCACCAATTTTCACTGTAATTTTCAGGTAGTGTGGGGAGATGTGTCAGGGAATGGAGCAATGTAGAAGTTTAAAATATCCTTTCCCCTTTGGGAAGACATGACTACATGAACTGTCAGGAGGTATTAGCATCCTGATTGTCAAATTGTTATTAGTGAACCCCCCTGAGAAGTGCCAACAGAGCCTAACGGTCAGGCTGAAGGAAGGGTCGATGGTTAGGGTTGCGCTAAAATTCCAAAATGATTGATTGCTTACATCATACTCACCACATTTTCCCTTCTTCCTTCCTGACAGAACCCGTTTTCGTTTTAGTCACCACTGTCCTCAAATTAGACATGCTCTTCAGTGGTCACTGGCCCACCCGCTGTCTAGGGAGGCTGGCCCTGGTTCGTCTAAGCCAACCAAAATGGTCCCCTTACCAATGACTGATTTGCACAAGGGTGTGAGCACTTGATACAATTCCAGACAATGAGGGGGATTCCACAGACAGGGAAATGTTTTCTTGCTTCACAGAAGAGACAGAAGGAGAGAGGGTCTATTTTCCACCTTGAGATGCTGTCCTGCTGGCAGGTGATGACTGGTGAACTAGTCCAAAGACAAGTGAGATAGAAGGATGCAGGGTTGAAAGACAGCTTGGCCCTTGACCACATAATTGAACTAGTGGTCTTGTTAGGTGGCAGAATTACCTTATTGCTTATGTCATTTTCAGTAGGTGTTTTGCTATTTGAATCTGAAAACACTCTACCTGATACATTAAATGAGCACCATGGAAAGATATTGGCAAAAAAAAGGGGGGGGGGCTTTGGGGATATTGGTTAAATCCTGCTTAAGGTGACTGACCCTCCAGTTTAAGATGGAGAGGGAAGGAAATGATGCCAGGAGGGGATGACTCAGAGAGAAAAGTGGAGGGCGCTTGGCCGGGAAATCACAAAGAAGTCAAAGAAATAATGTCTGGGGAGCAGCTGAGTAAGAAAAAGGGAGAAACTGGAGGGAGGAGAAGAACTGAACTTGTTCAGAATCTTTGGGATTTTCCTAGCGTTGTCGTTTTTAGGATCTGTTTGACTCTCTAGTTCAGCAACTATGAGTAGCTCTCCAAAGAATTAATATAGACTCCTGTCAGCGGAAAGAGGAGAGGCAAGAGCATCTTGGCATTTTTTTAAAATATGTTTTAGAAATAAAGAAGAAAATGGTGTATTTCAGAGAACATTTGCGCTTTTAATAGGGAGCTGCAAGTTGTATTTTCTCCCACCCAGGCTCCATGCCAAGTGGAGGAGATGGTAATTAGCAGGACACACTGTTGTCTGTTCTTATGCATTTAATAACCTCAGCTTGATTCACAGAAGCTGCAACACAGAGTAGTTACTGTGAACAGAACATTTTTATGTGGGGCATTTATTTTGAATGGAAAAGTTTGTGCTACAGCATTCACCGTATAGCTGCCTGACGGTCCCTGCCTTCCCCATTTCTTTCACTCATGGCATGGTTATAGCAGGCTATTCTCTGGAAATAGTGCCCAATGTTTTATTCATACTTTAGGTGAAACAAGGAATGCTGAGTTCAGAGGGAAGTTGTGTTGTGCTTCTGACGTGGGTCCTGTAATTGTACCTTGTGACACAGAACAGCCTTTTCTGTCTTCCCACTGCTGTTTGGCTGCTTCCTTATAACTGTCACATCTCACGCCTGTTTCTTCCTCTGGACTTTTCTGATTTGCAAGATGGATAAATAAACTGGTAATTTTCCATAGACAAAAAAAAAAAAAAAAGCATTCGGTGCACTCTTTTAAACAGAGTTTGGGATCTTTCTTAACATTGTGAAGGCATTTTGGCTTTCTTCTTTTTAAATCACCTTTCACTTTTTTATTCCCAAAATATTCATATCCTTATTGTCCCAAATCCTCCTATTTAAGCTACCCACCCAAGGACCTTTCCTGTCTCCTTAACCACCAAGAATTCAGTAATTTAGCAATGAAGGAGCCCAGAATGTACTCATGTTAAGTTACTCCTGATGAAAAAAGTTTATAATGAGTTATTCTTCTTAGGAGTATGGACATTTAGCAAGAGAATAAATGGAGATAGAAGTATCTATGATCAAAGAAAAAAATTATCAATAATCGAAGAGTAACGTAACAAGTGTTTGGGGGTGGGGAGACTTTCTGGTGCTCATTGATCCCCTAAGGTAGATTATAAATGACATGATTTAATTTGTCCAAAGTACAGTCTAAGTTTATTCAAAAGAGGATGTTTAAATTTTAAAAGGTATATATATATTATATACACATATATGTGTAATGTATGAGTATATAATATATAATATATATGTTTCAGACATAATATAATATAATATATTTCTGACTTAGAGGTTATATCAAGCAAAACAGTCTAGGCCATGGTGCAGTAATAAATAACTACCCCAGTAATAGACCTATTTCTTTATCGATGGCCACTGAGCAAAAGTCTCTACTAATCATAGTCACTCAATGACCCTACATGACAGAAACCATGTCAACAACATGTACCTTCATGATCACCCCAGTTGGGGAAGAGAATGAGGTATATCATGGTTGGGCTCTTTTCTGTGGCCACATATAGTCTCAAGGTCATGTCTAACTTCAAAGGAAATAAAATCATGCAATTCTGTATGTGCTCAGAAGACAGAGAACCAGAAATGTTTAATGAACAGAACTAAGAAGAAAAATAGGGGCGCCTGGTTGGCTCAGTCGGTTAAGCATCTGCCCTCCACTCAGGTCATGATCCTGGCTGGGGTCCTGGGATCCAGCTCTGTGTCAGTTCCCTGCTCAGTAGGGAGTCTGCTTCTCCTTCTCTCTTTGTTCCCTCCTCACCCCCCCTCCACGGCCCCGGGTTCATGCTTTCTCTCATTCTCAAATAAATGGATAAAATCTTTTTAAAAAGCCTAGGAAGAAGAAAAATAGGTAAAAACAAATTGTCTGTGTCTGCTTGGACTGCCAAAACCAAATATCATACACTGGGTGACTTAAACAAAAGGCATTTATTGTCTCACAATTATCAAGTCTGGGAAGTCCAAGTTCAAGGTGTAGGTCAATTTGGCTCTGAGGAGAGGGGTCTTTCTGGCTTGCAGATAGCCACCTCTGGCTATGTCCTTACTGGGTCTTCCTCAGTGCATGTATGAGGTAGGAGAGAGGAGAGACAATGAGCTATCTGCAAGCTCTTCTTATATGGACACTACTCCTACCAGATCAGAGCTCTTACCCTTATGACCTTATTTAACCCGATATCATCCATAAAAACTCAAAATCAATTAAACACTTGAACTTAAGCCCTGAAACCTTAAAACTTTTAGAAAAAGACATAGGAGATTATCTTGATATTGGTCTTAGTAATGAATTTTTTTTAATTGACACCAAAAGCAAAGGCAGAGGTGAAAAATAGCAAAAATGAACAAGTGGGACTACATCAAACTAAAAAGCTTCTGTGCAGCAAAAGAAACCATCAGCAAAATGAAAAGGCAAACTATGGACTGGGAGAAAATGTTTGCAAACCACATATCTGATAAAGGGTTACTATCAAAAATATACCAGGAACTCAAACAACTCAATAGCATAAAAAGCAAGTCACCTAATTGAAAGATGGGCAAAGGATCTGAATAGATATTTTTCCAAAGAAGACCTTACAGACGGCCAGCAGGTACATGAAAAAGGGCTCAACATTACTAACCATCAGGGACCAGCAAATCAAAACCACAGCGAGATAATATCTCAGACCAGTTAGGATGTTTGTTATGAAAAAGACAAGAAATAACAAATGCTGGCAAGATTGTGGAGAAAAGGGAATGCTTATACATTACTGGTCAGATAATTATGTTGTGTATTCTAAATACATTATACTTTTATTTGTCAGTTATACCTCAAAAAGCCGAACAAGAGGCTAGAGAGTGAGAGAAAGAGAATTCAAGACCAAAGGGGAAGCTTGAAGAGAAACTGATTTCTCAGACATGGTATCAGCCTTGGAGGTGACCCTAGGGCTGGGGCTTGGTATTCAGTGCCTGCTGGGGAAGAGAAGACAAGGATTAAAGGTAGAGCTGTAAATGAGTCCATCTGTGAAAAGAAGACAGAAAATCTTTAGCTATCAGACTGGAGAAGTGATGAGGAAACTAGCTATCCACATGGCAGATGGGGGAAGTAGTTTGCTCTAACAAATGGAAACTTACCTCTGCACTACTGGCTGCTGTGTGATCTGATCTTACCCTCTTAGTTCAGGACTCTATTCATAGAAATTAATGTAAAAACTGGTCTAAGTCACAGAATTCTGGGTACCCAACAGAGGGATGTGTAAATTACTCTAAGATATCTGGCATAATTACCTGGGGAGGCCTACTGAAATCTCATCACCCAAAGACAGCATTGGTTCATATGTTGCTAACATAGTCACTGAGGATTTTTCTACATACAGATTTTGGCTCTTACATAGTTACAATCCCAATATTTTGTGTAACAGAAAGCAAAGTTTTTTTTTTTTTTTCAAAGGAACATAAGTCATTGAACATAATTGAGTTACTCTCGTCAATGTTTTCTCCCAATCGCAGCACTGCCTCCTGAAAACACGGGAAGTGTTTTGTTTCTCCTCTATGCCTCAGACATTTGGCTATCTCCTGCTGTCAAAGAGGGGCAATGAAGAATTCAAAGCAAGAGAAGAATTTAGAGATGGATAGAGAGAGGAAATGTGGCTCCATAGGAACCCCAGGTGATGCCATTGTTCCCAGGGTGGTGGTAACAAGTATGAAATCATTTCCATCCAATTGATTCATACAGGTATATCTTGCAGCAAAGGGCCTTCTCATCAGCTCAATGCCCTCCACATCTGTGCTTCACGATTTCCTGCTTCATGTCTAATTGGACCGGAAGATGGACTATTTCTCCAGAGTTTCTTGTGGGAAATTGTCTAAGAGCATATACACCTGGAGGCTGTTTGGATGAGTTCTGTGTCCCACACTTCTGTTCTTCCTGAGCAGAAGGCATAGTGGAGGCAGATGACAAGCTCATGGAACAGTTTGCTCTTCTTTTCAGAAACATGAACTGCTCGTCCTTGGTCACAAGGGACCCCCTTTCCCTGGGCAGGATGGATGAATTTGCACTGCCCACTAGAGCTAACTCTGCCTTTCTTTCTTTTTTTTTTTTTGGTTCCGCTTTAGGCAAGACATTCAGCAATCTCCCCCCACACCAGTGGGTTCTAACCAACTGAGGGCATGCACAAGGAGCCAAGAAGAGATTAAAATGCAGGATCTACTTTTTTAAGAGATTAAAATGCAGGATCTATTCTACTTTTTCAGCTGGTCTGAAGAATTCTGCAGAGCCCCTTCTGTCTCCCAAATCAGGGTTCCAGACTCATAGGACTCTGCTCTCCCCACCCAGCTGCCAAAAGAGGAATGAGAATAGAAACTGCGAATTGCAGGCTGGGGCCGCCAAGTCAGCTTATTACACGGTGGTGGACATTCCTGGTGCTCAGGGTCTCCCCTTCTCCTCTTCCTTATCACGTAGGAGGCAGTGTCGCTTCACCGTCTCTGAAGTTGGGCAGAACGGTGTGACAGGCTCTGGCCAATGGATTGTACGTAGCAGGAACTGAAATGTGTCATTTCTGGGCTGAAGCAGGAAAGGTACAATTCTCTATGCTCTCTGTGGAGTCCCCTTCAGCCCCCAATCCCACACATGACAATTTGGCCCAGCCCCTGGTAATCACAGAGGCTTTTCTTGGGCAGGCTTCGTGGTGGTGGGGGAAGCTGTGCTCTTCACATTAACTTTGGTGCACACACAGCCGAGGCACTGTGGTCTCCGGAGGCAGTCGTATTCTAAGAGTAAGCCCCCTCCCCGCCCCACCCCCACCCCAGCCTCCAGGTGGCCTGCTTTTAGGCAAATCTGTGTTCCCAGCCTAGCACCTCCTTTTGAAAGCCTCTCCAAAAGAGGTCAGAGTTTGAGGATACTTTTCTCCACTCTGACTGGATCCTTTTCCACTTCTAGACCTTCCCCTTCCTCTTCCTAGCCCCTGAGTCCAAGAGGTGGTGGTAGTTTTTTGTTTAGGGATCTTCTTTCCTCCACCACCCCCACTAACCGTCTGTGCTGTCTGTCATCTGTCCCCAGCCTGGTGCTGTTCCCCATGGAAAAAAGGAAGCTGGCAGGCTTTCCTGTTTGGCCTCTTGCTTATGGTCTCGCAGAGAGTGAAATCAAGTCTTAATTGTTACTTTCAGTTTGGCTTATTGTAAAACCTCTGTTAACGGAAACACCCAGGGTGTGCCGAGTTCTGTTTACTAACCTTCAGTTTACTACTAAAATCTTCCTCAAGTTCATGTGCATAAAAGCATGCGCCCACTTCTCTGCTTTAGTTTTAATATAATCTCATCATTCCAATTAAATCTTTATTTGATGATTCAGAGCTGTGTCTCAAAGTGCTCTTTTTTTTTTCATTGAACAACCGTGTAAATGTCGATGTAAAAAATCCCAAGATGAATAAATACAAACTGCTAGAAGAGATTCCCTGAAATCTATTTTAAAGAAATACGTAATAACATTTTTACCTGTTACTTTTCTTTAAAAATAGCATTTTAGAAACAAAGCAAAAATTACCTGTCTTTAGATGACTTGAGATATAAACATGAAAAAAAAAAAAACATTCCCCAAATGGGGCTGGCTGAAGATCAGGGTGTGAGGCATCCTTTTTAAAATTATCTTTTCGAGATTGAGTCAAGATGGCGGAGAAGTAGCAGGCTGAGACGACATCGGGTAGCAGGAGATCAGCTAGATAGCTTATCTAACCATTGTGAACACCTATAAATCCAACGGGAAATCGAAGAGAAGAAGAGCAACAATCCCAGAAACAGAAAATCGATCACTTTCTGAAAGGTAGGACCTGCGGAGAAGTGAATCCAAAGCGACGGGAAGATAGACCCCGGGGGGAGGGGCCGGCACCCGGCAAGCGGCGGAGCGACGGAGCACAAAATCGGGACTTTTAAAAGTCGGCTCCACTGGGAGACATCGCTCCAGAGGCTAAACTGGGGGGAAACCCAGGCGGGGTCAGCATAACCCCAGGACCCGCGGGGTCACAGAAGGACTGGGGGTGTCTGAGTGCCGCAGAGCTCGCAGGTATCAGAGCGGGGAAGCCGGCTATAGCGACAAAGCCGAGGAGTGAGCTCTAAGCCCGGGGTTACCTTGTGCCGGTCGCAGGCTGGGTGGGCTCGGAGCGCGGCCGGAGGCCACGGAGACAAAAGCGACCCGGCGCTTTTCTCCAGCTCCAACAATTGACTGCTTTCCTCGAGGCGCGACCGCAAGCCAGGGAGGTGGGGCTATTGGGCGCTTTGCTCTGAAAGCGCACTGAGGAGCGGAACCCCAAGCTCTCGGCTCCTCTGGGCCGAGAGATTGGGAGGCCGCCATCTTCATTCCCGTCCTCCGGAACTCTACGGAAAGCGCTCAGGGAACAAAAGCTCCCGAAAGCGAACCCGAGCGGATTACTTAGCCCGGCCCCTGGCAAGGGCGGTGCAATTCCGCCTGCGGCAAAGACACTTGAGAATCACTACAACAGGCCCCTCCCCCAGAAGATCAACAAGAAACCATCCAAAACCAACTTCAGTCACCAAGAACAGCGGAATTCCACAGCAGGAGAAAGCAAATCCTACCTGGACAAAATGACAAGGCGGAAAAACTCACCTCAAAAAAAAGAACAAGAGGCCGTACCGAAGGCTGGAGACCTAATCAATACAGACATAGGTAGCATGACAGATCTAGAGTTCAGAATGACAATTCTCAAGGTTCTAGCCGGGCTCGAAAAAGGCATAGAAGATATTAGAGAAACCCTCTCCGGAGAGATAAAAGCCCTTTCTGGAGAAATAAAAGAACTAAAATCTAACCAAGTTGAAATCAAAAAAGCTATTCATGAGGTGCAATCAAAAATGGAAGCTCTCACTGCCAGGATAAATGAGGCAGAAGAAAGAATTAGTGACATAGAAGACCAAATGACAGAGAATAAAGAAGCTGAGCAAAAGAGAGACAAACAACTACTGGAACACGAGGAGAGGATTCGAGAGATAAGTGACACCATAAGACGACACAACATTAGAATAATTGGGATTCCAGAAGAAGAAGAAAGAGAGAGGGGAGCAGAAGGTATATTGGAGACAATTATTGGAGAGAATTTCCCTAATATGGCAAAGGGAACAAACATCAAAATCCAGGAGATGCTAAGAACGCCCCTCAAAATCAATAAAAATAGGTCCACACCTCGTCACCTGATAGTAAAATTTACAAGTCTTAGCGACAAAGAGAAAATCCTGAAAGCAGCCCGGGAAAAGAAGTCTGTAACATACAAGGGTAAAAACATTAGATTGGCAGCGGACCTATCCACAGAGACCTGGCAGGCCAGAAAGAACTGGCATGATATATTCAGAGCACTAAACGAGAAAAACATGCAGCCAAGAATACTATATCCGGCTAGGCTATCATTGAAAATAGAAGGAGAGATAAAGAGCTTCCAGGACAAACAAAAGCTGAAAGAATTTGCAAACACCAAACCAGCTCTACAGGAAATATTGAAAGGGGTCCTCTAAGCAAAGAGAGACCCTAAAAGTAGTAGATCAGAAAGAAACAGAAACAATATACAGTAACAATCATCTTACAGGCAATACAATGGCACTAAATTCATATCTCTCAATAGTTACCCTGAATGTTAATGGGCTAAATGCCCCAATCAAAAGACACAGGGTATCAGAATGGATAAAAAAACAAAACCCATCCATATGCTGCCTCCAAGAAACTCATTTTAGACCCGAAGACACCTCCAGATTTAAAGTGAGGGGGTGGAAAACAATGTACCATGCTAATGGACATCAGAAGAAAGCTGGGGTGGCAATCCTTATATCAGATCAATTAGATTTTAAGCCAAAGACTATAATAAGAGATGAGGAAGGACACTATATCATACTCAAAGGGTCTGTCCAACAAGAAGATCTAACAATCTTAAATATCTATGCCCCTAACATGGGAGCAGCCAACTATATAAACCAATTAATAACAAAATCAAAGAAATACATCGACAGTAATACAATAATAGCAGGGGACTTTAACACTCCCCTCACTGAAATGGACAGATCATCTAAGCAAAAGATCAACAAGGAAATAAAGGCCTTAAATGACACACTGGACCAGATGGACATCACAGATATATTCAGAACATTCCATCCCAAAGCAACAGAATATACATTCTTCTCTAGTGCACATGGAACATTCTCCAGAATAGACCACATCCTGGGTCATAAATCAGGTCTCAATCGGTACCAAAAGATCGAGATCATTCCCTGCATATTTTCAGACCACAATGCTCTGAAGCTCGAACTCAATCACAAGAGGAAATTTGGAAAGAACGCAAATACATGGAGACTAAACAGCATCCTTCTAAAAAATGAATGGGTCAACCAGGAAATTAAAGAAGAATTGAAAAAATTCATGGAAACAAATGATAATGAAAACACAACAGTTCAAAATCTGTGGGACACAACAAAGGCAGTCCTGAGAGGAAAATATATAGCAGTGCAAGCCTTTCTCAAGAAACAAGAAAGGTCTCAAATACACAACCTAACCCTACACCTAAAGGAGCTGGAGAGAGAACAACAAAGAAAGCCTAAACCCAGCAGGAGAAGAGAAATCATAAAGATCAGAGCAGAAATCAATGAAATAGAAACTAAAAAAACAATAGAACAAATCAACAAAACTAGGAGCTGGTTCTTTGAAAGAATTAATAAGATTGATAAGCCCCTGGCCAGACTTATCAAAAAGAAAAGAGAAAGGACGCAAATAAATAAAATCATGAATGAAAGAGGAGAGATCACAACCAACACCAAAGAAATACAAACAATTATAAGAACATACTACGAGCAACTCTATGGCAACAAATTTGACAACCTGGAAGAAATGGATACATTTCTAGAGATGTATAAACTACCACAACTGAACCAGGAAGAAATAGATAACCTGAACAGACCCATAACCAGTAAGGAGATTGAAACAGTCATCAAAAATCTCCAAACAAACAAAAGTCCAGGACCAGACGGCTTCCCAGGGGAATTCTACCAAACATTTAAAGAAGAATTAATTCCTATTCTCCTGAAACTGTTCCAAAAAATAGAAATGGAAGGAAAACTTCCAAACTCATTCTATGAGGCCAGCATCACCTTGATCCCAAAACCAGACAAGGATCCCACCAAAAAAGAGAATTACAGACCAATATCCTTGATGAACACAGATGCGAAAATTCTCACCAAAATACTGGCCAATAGGATCCAACAGTACATTAAAAGGATTATTCACCACGACCAAGTGGGATTTATTCCAGGGCTGCAAGGTTGGTTCAACATCCGCAAATCCATCAATGTGATACAATACATTAATAAAAGAAAGAGTAAGAACCATATGATACTCTCAATAGATGTTGAAAAAGCGTTTGACAAAGTGCAGCATCCCTTCCTGATTAAAACTCTTCAAAGTGTAGGGATAGAAGGCACATACCTCAACATTATCAAAGCCATCTATGAAAAACCCACCGCAAATATCATTCTCAATGGAGAAAAACTGAAAGCTTTTCCGCTAAGGTCAGGAACACGGCAGGGATGTCCGTTATCACCACTGCTGTTCAATATAGTACTAGAAGTCCTAGCCTCAGCAATCAGACAACAAAAAGAAATTAAAGGCATCCAAATCGGCAAAGAAGAAGTCAAACTATCACTCTTTGCAGATGATATGATACTATATGTGGAAAACCCAAAAGGCTCCACTCCAAAACTGCTAGAACTTATACAGGAATTCAGTAAAGTGTCAGGATATAAAGTCAATGCACAGAAATCAGTCGCATTTCTTTACACTAACAACAAGACAGAAGAAAGAGAAATTGAGGAGTCAGTCCCATTTACAATCGTACCCAAAACCATAAGATACCTAGGAATAAATCTAACCAAAGAGGCAAAGAATCTATACTCAGAAAACTATAAAGTACTCATGAAAGAAATTGAGGAAGACACAAAGAAATGGAAAAATATTCCATGCTCATGGATTGGAAGAACAAATATTGTGAAAATGTCTATTTTACCTAAAGCAATCTACACATTTAATGCAATCCCTATCAAAATCCCATCCATTTTTTTTAAAGAAATAGAACAAATAATCCTAAAATTTATATGGAACCAGAAAAGACCTCGAATAGCCAAAGGAATATTGAAAAAGAAAGCCAAAGTCGGTGGTATCACAATTCCAGACTTCAAGCTCTATTACAAAGCTGTCATCATCAAGACAGTATGGTACTGGCACAAAAACAGATATATAGACCAATGGAACAGAATAGAGAGCCCAGAAATAGACCCTCAACTCTATGGTCAACTAATCTTCGACAAAGCAGGAAAGAATATCCAATGGAAAAAAGACAGCCTCTTCAACAAATGGTGCTGGGAAAATTGGACAGCCACATGCAGAAAAATGAAATTGGACTATTTCCTTACACCACACACGAAAATAGACTCAAAGTGGATGAAGGACCTCAATGTGCGAAAGGAATCTATCAAAATCCTTGAGGACAATGCAGGCAGCAACCTCTTTGACCTCCACCGCAGCAACTTCTTCCTAGGAACATCGCCAAAGGCAACAGAAGCAAGGGCAAAAATGAACTATTGGGATTTCATCAAGATCAAAAGCTTTTGCACAGCAAAGGAAACAGTTAACAAAACCAAAAGACAACTGACAGAATGGGAGAAGATATTTGCAAACGACATATCAGATAAAGGGCTCGTATCCAAAATCTATAAAGAGCTTATCAAACTCAATACCCAAAGAACAAATAATCCAGTCAAGAAATGGGCAGAGGACATGAACAGACATTTCTGCAAGGAAGACATCCAGATGGCCAACAGACACATGAAAAAATGCTCCACATCACTCGGCATCAGGGAAATACAAATCAAAACCACAATGAGATACCACCTCACACCAGTCAGAATGGCTAAAATTAACAAGTCAAGAAATGACAGATGCTGGCGAGGATGCGGAGAGAGGGGAACCCTCCTACACTGTTGGTGGGAATGCAAGCTGGTGCAACCACTCTGGAAAACAGTGTGGAGGTTCCTCAAAAAACTGAAAATAGAGCTACCCTACGACCCAGCAATTGCACTCCTGGGTATATATCCTAAAGATACAAACGTGGTGCTCCGAAGGGGCACGTGCACCCGAATGTTTATAGCAGCAATGTCCACAATAGCCAAACTGTGGAAAGCGCCTAGATGTCCATCAACAGATGAATGGATAAAGAAGATGTGGTATATATACACAATGGAATACTATGCAGCCATCAAAAGACATGAAATCTTGCCATTTGCGACGATGTGGATGGAACTAGAGGGTATCATGCTTAGCGAAATAAGTCAATCGGAGAAAGACAACTATCATATGATCTCTTTGATATGAGAAAGTGGAGATGCAAGGTGGGGGGGTTTGGGGGGAGGTAGGAAAAGAAAAAATGAAAAGATGGGATTGGGAGGGAGACAAACCATAAAAGACTCAATCTCAAGAAACAGACTGAGGGTTGCGGGGGGGAAGGGGGATGGGAGAGGGTGGTGGGGAAATGGACATTGGGGAGGGTATGTGCTATGATGAGTGCTGTGAAATGTGTAAACCAGACGATTCACAGACCTGTACCCCTGGGGATAAAAATACATTATATGTTTATTAAAATAAAAAAATTTAAAATAAAATAAAATAATCTTTTCTTCCCTTCCCCCATCTTCTTTCTTAAACGTACAGATACATTTTAACTCCTCACTTGCAGATTTTGGTAAGCCTGTTTCCAGAGAGCTGCAACTTCTAGTGTATTTCTCTTGTTAATGATTGTTTTTCTTTTTTGATCTTGGTCACTGTCAATTTCCTCTGGACATGCGTAGGGCTGTTCCAGTTCAAATGCAGCAGGTGTTCTGTCTTTTCTCCGTAAGCTCTCCGTTGTTTTATAGTCAGGAAACTGCTTTGGGGGCCTACCTGTGGAGCTCCTAAAAAGAAAGAACAAGATTTAAGAAACTTGACAGATGTTTTCTTTGTCAAGGGGAAACTCAATTCTATGGATATTTAACAGACTCCAAAGCGATTGATAGAGTTTATGGAGAGTTGATTCTTTTAACTTTAAATCTTTTGCATTTCTTAAAACAAACCAAATATTTTGCTCAATACACACTTTTATAAAAGGTGAAATAACATTGATAAGGAAAGATCAATAAGAAGAGCCATTAAGGGGCGCCTGGGTGGCTCAGTAGGTTAAAGCCTCTGTCTTTAGCTCGGGTCATGATCCCAGGGTCCTGGGAGCGAGCCCCACATCAAGGCCTCTGCAAAGTAGGGAGCCTGCTTCCCTTCCTCTCTCTCTGCCTGCCTCTCTGCCTACTTGTGATCTCTGTCTGTCAAATAAATAAATAAAATCTTAAAAAAAAAGTTGCTGGCACTTAGGAAGTACTAAGTGTTGACTCTTATTCACTCATTCAATCAACCAACCATTTATCAAGCTTAAACAAAAATTTTCTATGTTCTAGGCACTGTGGTTAAGTCTTGAATATTCAGCTTTGAGCCAGACTCAGCACCATTCTTCCAGAATCTCTAAATCTCATAGTGTGGGCACCTGGGGCTACCAAAACTCAATGCAAAGGCTAGTCTGAGCACTGGAATGGGAGCCTCATCTCTTCATACCGGATGCCATTTCTTTAAAAAACAAAAACAAAACAAAACGCAAAGAGTTAAACTGGCAAACATGTTTGTTTTAGTAATGAAATGTATTTTTCTGTGTGTCTGATAAGATAGTTAAAACTGAAGGAATTTTTTTGAGAAAATCACCTGACCACTCACTGTGTGTACAGACTTGATGAAGCTTCTCTTTCTAAGGACATGGCCTACTTCCCATGTGGAAATGTGAAGGACAGTGAGCGCCTGCTATTTTTTTTTTTTTTTAAAGCTATACCCCTTTTTGGTGCAAAGCTGAAATGCGTTTAATTCTAGGTTGTCATATGCAGTTAGGAAGTGTGGGATGGAACAGAGACAGTGATATGGAGAGCTTAGAGCCTGAGGTCCTTGTTTCTTTGCACAGCAGACAGAAGGCTCCCCTGGCCCAGCGCTTAGCACAGACAGGACACATGACTCCAGACAGGCCAGTCGGGACTATTGGGATTCGATTCTGGGAACTGGTATGTATTAGCTGAAAGACCTTGTGTCTACAGTACTGTAAGTTGGAGCCTGGTTACCTGATCTGAGCCCTGAATGAACACTTGAAATCTTGGGACTGTTCTGTTATGGGAGTCAATGTATTCCTGGTCTGTAAGCTTAGGAGGCTTAGGTTTGATGTTTTTGTAACCAACTTTGGCAGACTCCCTGAACTTTTTTTTTTTTTTAAGATTTTTTTTATTTATTTGAGAGAGAGACAGAGTGAGAGAGAGCATAAGAGGGGAGAAGGTCAGAGGGATTAGCAGACTCCCCACGGAGCTGGGAGTCCGATGTGGGACCCGATCCCAGGACTCTGGGATCATGACATGAGCCAAAGGCAGTTGCTTAACCAGCTGAACCACCCATGCACCCAGACTCCCTGAACTTACTAGGTTCAAACAAATGTTTTAAAAGTAAACGTCTAGTGGCTCAAAGATAGAAACCCGTCCATTTGTCAGCAGTCAGACTCACTGATGAACACCTACACAGACGCTGTCCTATCCAGAGAATAATTTGAATCATTGGCTTCAACTTGAGTTAAGGAGGATAAATGAAAACTGTTTCCATTATGAGGCCTGCTACACCAAAACCTTGAGTAGGCCTGAAGGTGTGGCAAGAAATTAAGCTTGGAAGGAGATGATGGGGTATGAAAAATCGTCCTTCATGGAAGCCTTGTGCTGTGGCTGTCATGGCCCGGGGACACACTGCCTGGGGGTGAATCCTGTCCTGCCACTTAGCACTTCCAAGACTTTGGACACATGATTTCACTTTCCTGTGCCTCAGTCTCTCTATCTGTAAAGCAGGATAATAATAGTACCTGCTGATAAGAGTTTTCACAAACCACATTGGCAAAATGCCTCCTAGGTGCCATATACTTTTACAAATTACAAATATAGACGGTAATGTATTGGACTATAAGTGCCCACGTAGTGCTTCCCCAACTGGAAACTATTTGGCCTACGATGGAACGTGAAGCGGTGAGCCCACAGTTCTGTGCTCTTCTGACTCTTCCTTCAGAGGACCTGGGCTACTGAGAATATCAAAGTTTAGGTTCCTCTGAGGAACAAAGGTGCATTCAAGAGCCCAGTCAATTCACGTCACCACATCATGTGGTCTCTGAAGCCAACATTTTGCAAGGCTTGTGTGCTGGTTAATTACTAAGAAACAGTGAAAGAATCCAGTTGAGACCACTGGTCATTTTTAACTGGGCCAGTCATGGTGACCTGACTTGGCTCTAAAGGAGTAGAGTCAAAGCTCAAAAAAAATGTTTGAAAAGAATATTTTAATAAACTCTTTCAAAGATTTTTTAAAAAAATTCTGCTTAGTGTGTCTTGGGGAATAATAGATGTTTTTATTATCATATGCAGGTTTTCAACATGCTTTGACATTCTGATTTCATTCTAAGAATGAAGAACCCATTTGGCATTGATAGTTAGACTCTCTTATCTTTCTTTTTACACGTGTCATTTTCCTTTGTGGGTGTCAAATCCCATTTTGTTTTAACCATTGAAAGAGAACAAAGCATTGGTGACCATGAAAAGCAGCCTGAAGCTATTTTCAACACTGTGTTTTGTTCCTGGATTATAATCAAGGTAAACAAAACTCAACAAGTACAATAGTATTAGAAAGCATCTCATAAGATCAGCTTCTTGTTGGAGCAACCTACAGTTTTAAACTCTTCATAAAGTGCACAAAATAAATGTGTTTGCCGTTAGGTTTTTGTATTAGATGCTTAACATCCATATTTATACTTAAAAGAGCTATCAGTTTATAAACTGAGAAACTGTCAAGGAAAATGGAAGTAGATAGTATGTTTTTATTGTTAATAAATGGTTTCAGCTATGGGGTCAAGATAGTCTCTTAGTCAAAGTGACTAAGGTTATTTTTTCTGGTTATTTAGACTGGCTTTCCTGGACTTTATTTTATACTCCATTTACAGAAGTTAGAAAGCCGAAATAGGACGTCACCCTGACTCTCTTTGCAGTTAGGGTTCTGAATGCAGGATAGATTCAGTCATTTGATGGCCTTTGGTGAGATCTGACAGGCAGGAGGGTGGGGCAGGTCATCTGTCAGCAAAGTATACAGGGACAATTAGATCTAATAGAAATACATTTTAGCAATAGCAGGATTCCACAGCCGACCCTGGTCACTGGCTTTGAAATTAACTGCTGTGATGATGGCTGTAACGACTAATTATCTCTACATCACATTTACGATGATAGAAACTTGGAAACCAACCTCTCCAATATGTAAACATTTTTTTTTTAAATTTAAATTCAGTGAGCCAACATAAAGTACGTACTTAGTTTCAGATGTAGTGTTCGATGATTCATCAGTTGCACGTAACACCCAGTGCTCGTCACATCACGTGCCCTCCTTAATGCCTATCACCCAGTGACCCCATCCCCCCACCCGCATAAACTTTTTTTTTAAATTGAAGATTTCTTTCTTTCTTTGAGAAAGAGAGCTTGTTCACGAGAGTGGAAGGAGGGGGAGAGAATCCTTAAGCAGACTCTCCTGCTGAGCGTGGAGCCTAAGGATGTGAGGCTTGGTCTCAGCACCCTAAGACCATGACCTGAACCAAAACCAAGAGTCGGATGCTCAACTGACTAAGCTGCCCAGGCAGCCCTAAACTGTATTTTTTAAGTCCTTAATCTTTTTAAGTGTGTAATTCTGTCTTTTGCGCTGAATCATAGACTTGATAACAAACATCAAGTCATGTCTGTAACCTGTGCACATTTCAGTTAATATCCTTAATTTGTCCTTCCTATCCTGGAATATTTACATGAATGTCACCTGCCTAGCCATTCAGAATGCCATGAAGAATGTATGAAGCCGCTGGCTATGTAATTCATTGAAGAGTGCCATCTGATATGTCCTTGATTTCATTCCCTCCACAAATAACTTACTAATACCTATTCTTTGTCAAATATTGTTTTAGTGGTTGGAAATGCAGGGTGAACAATGTAATAGACTTTGACCATGAACAGTTTACAATCTCATGGAAAAGCCCAATGAGCAAGTAATGCCAATAATAGCTAGTACGTATAACAGTTACCTCCAGGAGGTTCTGATGCAGGTGGTCCACACACCAAACTCGAAAAATATACAATCACTAATCTCAGGAAAGAGTAGACATAGAACTAGAAGGCATCCCCTGCACTGAGCTATGGGATTGTGAAAGAGTATATGGCTGGGATATTGTTGGACATGACGGCTTTCTCTGATGATCATTTCATTTCTAAGCATCTGCTTTCAAAATGCTCTCCCTACAGTCTCATGGTACAAATTTCATTGTTTTTGTTGTTGCTATTTAAGCAGCCATTTTCTTCCTCAATGGCAAAACATCACTTTTAACTTAAGAATAGATAAAATGTTTTGTTTTTGAAAATCTGTATTTGCTAACAGAAACCAATATTCAGTCTGACCAAAATGGAATTTTTACAGTTGATTCTCATATTAAATGCTTGTAAAATTTAATGTGTTCTTTTTTTTTAAGTTTTTATTTTAATTCCAGTTAGTTAACATACAGTAGGATACTAGTTTCAGGTGTACCGTATCGTAATTCAACAATTCCATACATCATAATGTATTATTTAAATAAAAATATATAAGTTGAGGTTCTTATCAGCAATAATTGGCTGATGCTGAGTAGCAAAATCTGCCTTTAGAAGGACATGTTCTAATATTTTCTTCCAAGCTCTAATTGATTGTCTCATACACACTTTTGGATGTGTCCAACCATCTTTGGAAACCCATGGCTTAGAGGACAATCTCTGCTGGCCCACTACTTTACCTTTTATATAGTAATTTATGGTTCTTGTCCCTACAGAATAACCGCTTTTTAATAATCTTAATTTCTTACTTCCAAGGACCACTGTTATCTTCACATTTATTCATTCAACAAATACCTCTAAGACCCAACTCTATGCCAGGAATAATTCTAGGCTCTGAAGATACAGAAGAGAACAAAACAAAATTCCTGCTCTCCTGGAGCTTGTATCCTGGTGCATGTGAAGGGGAAACAGACCATAAATGCATAAGTATGTAAAATGTCAGGTGAGTGTAGATAAGTATAGAGGAAAAAAAGCAGGGTAAAGGAGAAGGGCATGCTGAGTGCAATGATGTGGGCTGTAGTGACATGCATGAGCTCTTAAGAGCCAGTTGTATTCATGTCTTCCCACGTCAATGTTTGGTGATATCAGGTTGACAAGTGGTACTGGCCACAGTGAGGGTGTTTACAGCACAGAAATTAACAAATACTAGAAACCAGGACTTTTTTTTTTTTTTTTCTTTCAGAGAGCCAATAGTTAAACATGTACCAGCACATTACTGGGTGAGAGTGAGGGTCTCTATACTTTATAGGGTGACTGGAGAACATCTCACTAGGCAGAGAAGTGAAGGAATGAAGGAGTGAGTCCTATGGTCATTGGAGGTCAAGGTGAAGAGCATTCTTGGGGGAGGGAACAATAAGACCTTTGACATATAATTGGGGAAAGCAAGCAAGGTGATAGAACTGGAACAGTGTGAGATGGAAGGGAGCAGTGGGAGTGGAAATAGGCCAGCTACCTAGGGGCAGGGTTTGTGGAGTCTTGTGAGTCAAGATGAGGAGTATGATGCATCATAGCAATAATTGGCTGATGCTGAGTAGCAAAATCTGCTTTTAGAAGGACATGCGCTCTTCAGTTTGTAGCAGTTCCTCTCCTAGGTGTTTCATCAAGCCTACCTGCTTGACTGACGTAAGCTTTCTACCTGGCCTCTATACATATATGCATTTCTCTCCCTATTCAATAGCATCTCCTTCTCTATATATTATAGCACATATTTTATGTTGCCTTGTTTTATATTTTATTTTATTTTTAAAGTAGGCTCCACGCCCAGCATGGATCACAAGGCAGGGCTTGAACTCATGACCCTGAGATCAAGACCTGAGCTGAGATCAAGAGTCAGACGCTCAACCAACTGAGCTACCCAGGCGCCCCTGTATTTAACTTTTAAATTTGTGCAAAGACTTTCCATAACTGAACTAAAAAAAGACTGTCATTTATCTTTCTTAGCACCTGGAACAATGCCTTTCATGTAATAGGTGCTTAAGATATGAGTGTTGAATAAAATAGGATGAAGATTCCATATTTTTGCTGGTACTTCCTAGGGTGTGCTGACCAATTTCTTTCTGTTTAGTGAAATCCTTGTTTCCTCCCATCATTCTGAGTCTAAGCATATGATGCAGGTTTCTTTAGCATTTACATATCTTTAACTTATTAGAGTCTACTTCCAAGTGATACTATACCACTTCACACATAGTATAAGAACCTCCCAATAGTAGAATTCTTTTTCTTCTTTCCTGACCTCTGCGCTATTGCTACATTTTACTTTTACATGTATTATAAGCTCTGCACTGGGTTGTTGATGTTTTTGTTTAAATATCAACTATCTTTTAAAGAGATTTAAATAATGAGAAAATAAGTGTTGTGTGTTTACTCATGCAGTTACTATTTCTGGGCTTATTTTGTGTGGATTCTTTCTTCTGCATTTCCATCTGGTGTCATTTTCCTTCTGCCTGAAGGACTTCCTTTAACATTTCTTGTAATGAGGGTCTGCTGATGGTAAGTTATTTCAGCTTTTGTAGGTGTGAAATAAAGATCTTTATGTTGCCTTTGTTATCTCTGTTCTTAAAGTGGCTGAGTTTCGTTTGCTCTGGTATAAGTAGACTGTTGGATTTAAAAAAAATTATTATGGTAAAATATACATGACAAAAAACTTAAAATTTTAGCCGTTTTTAAGCATACAATTCAGTGGCATGAAGTACCTTCATATGTTGTAAAACCATTACCACTATTTCTGGAACTTTCTCATCATCCCCAGTAAAGACTCTCTACTCATTAGGCAACAAGGACTCTCCACCCATTAGGCAACAAGCACCCATTCTTCCCTCCTGGTCGTCCCCTGGTGACCTCCATTCTACTTTCTCTCTTTTTGAATTTGCCTATTCCAGATATTTTTTATAAATGGGATCCTGTACTATTTGTCCATTTGTGTCTGGCTTATGTCACATAGCATCATGACTGAAAGGTTCACTCAACATGTGACGTGTGTCAGAATTTCTCTAATATGGGAGGACGAGTGTGTGTGAGTTATTGTCTTAGTTCATTCAGGCTACTATAATAGAATACCATCAGCTGGGTGGCTTATAAACAGCAGGGACCGATTTCTCGTATTTCTGGAGTCTAGAAGCCCAAGAACAAGGCAGCACCAATTTGGAGTCTGGTAAGGGTCTGGATATTCATCGATGCTATGAATCTAGCATCTAGTTTTTTGTTTTGTTTTGTTTTGTTTTTTACTGCATCTTCACATGGTGGCAGGGGTGGGGGAGTTCTCTGTGATAAAGGCATTAATCCCATTCACAAGGGTTCTGCTCTCATGACCTAATCACCTCCCAAAGGCCCTGTTCCCAAACATTATCACTGGAAACCCAGTTTTAATACATGAATTGTGTGTGTGGTGGGTGTGTGGAGGGATGCAAACACTTGGTGTACAGCGTTCCATCCCCAGGCCCCGGAATTCATGTCTTTTTCGCATGAAAAATACATTCATTCCATTCTAATAACCCCCAAAGTCTAAGCTTATTCAAACATCAACTCAAAAGTTTAAAGTTCAAAGTCTTATCTACCCCAATTCACTTTTCCTTTCCTTGGAACTATAAGAGACTGTGGACTCTGAGAAACAATCTGAGGGTTCTGGAGGGGAAGGGGGTGGGGGGATGGGTGAGCCTGGTGGTGGGTATTAAGGAGGGCAGGTATTGTGTGGAGCACTGGGTGTGGTGCATAAACAACGAATCTTGGAACACTGAAAAAATAAAATTAAAAATAAAATTAAAAAATAAAATTAAATAAAAACAAAACAAAACAAAACAACAACAACAACAAAGTCTTATCTAAATACCCTCTAAATCAAAAGTGTGGGAGACTGGAGGTAAGATTAATCCCAAGGCAAATTCATCTCCAGTTATGAACCTGTGAAACCAAACAAATTACATGTTTCTAAAATACAATTATGGGACAGGGATGGTAGAGACATTTCCATTTCAAAATAGAGAAATAGTAAAGAAGGGAAAGATAACAGTTACCAGCTAAGTCCAAAACTTATAGGGGCAAGCAACATTAAAACTTAAGGCTTGAGATCATCTTCCTTGAGTCCATGCTCCATTTTCTGGACTCACTAGGGCTGTGGCCCTGCCTCCACAGTTCTCCTGAGCTGGAAATCTCATGGAGGTGGCTCTGCTCATTCTGTCCCCATGACCTAATCACCCCCCCCCGCCCCACCCCCCGCCCCCCACCAAATGCCATCACATTAGAGACCAGGTTTCAACATATGAATGTGGTGGGAGGGTGGGGAAAAGCACATTCAGTCTATAGCAGATGCATTTTCCAAGAAGATTTTCTGCTGTCAAATTTTATGCTTTTGTCTTCATTATCATCATCATTAATGAATTATTAAGACTGAAATAAAGAAAAATCATTCATAAGACCATGCTGTTTGTGTCTTCGCACATTATTCTTGAAGTATGAATGAAGATGCTCAGACAACCATGTCAGTGAATGCTACCAAGGGCGACATGCGGAACTAGATAACAGCCTGGTTATCTAGTGGAATACATCTGGGCAACACAATCTAGACAGTCTGGCATGAAAGAGTGATATAACAATTTCCCAGTCTTGTCACACCTTATGGGAGACAGTTCAAAGGAGACAAACAACTCTTCAGTATTGCATGCAAGCAGCAGCTCTGAGTTCAGTTCCAGGAAAGAGCTTTGTCCACTCCCTGTCCTGGCTGCACAGGAAGTTAGGACTGCAGACTGAGCATATTCCCGTGCCCTCATCATGCCACCCAGCCATGGACACAGGCTGTCCAGAGTGGGCGAACCAGAATGGTGTAGAGGCTGCCAGGCTGGACCGTCTGGGCTCAGGTTCCGGCTTCATCACTCACTATGTGGCTTAGAACTGGTTACTGACTTCTCTGGGCCTCAATTTTCTCAACTGTGTAATGAGGTGATACTCATATTTTCCACAAAGGGTGGTCTTGAGGATTGAGTGAAGGAGTCAAATAAATGGCTTGACATTGGGCCTGGCATATGTGAGGAGCTCAGGAAATGTTAGTTGTGAATCAAGAGTGATATTTGAAGTGTTCTAAGTGGGAGGGCATGAGTAGAGACCCATCTGAATTGTCAATGCCTGGAGGTCCCCACTGTGTCAGATGTTATAGCTTTAGTAACTGGATGGTAAGCAGGCCCAGGGGTACTGGGGGTAGGGGTGAGGCAGAAAACCTTCAGGAGACTCGAGGGAGCCACTATTAACCAACTGGTGTGGACGTATTTAAATATTTTAATAACTTGCATGACCGTACCCCTGGATATCAGGCTTGTTTGTTAGTCTGATGATTATTCTTGCAGAAGAGGATTCTTCTGGAGGCATGAATTTGTTCATCACATTAAATAACTTCTTTATGCTGATGACTCACAAATTTGCATCTCCAGCCCTATTCTGCTCTACGGCCTTTTTGACATCTCTACTTGGATGTCTTATGGGCATATCAACCTTAACATTTCCAAAGCAGAATTCTTGATCTCCCCTGCAGAGATTCTGCTCCTCTCCGTGTCTTTCTCATCTCAATTAATGGTGCCAGGGACCTGGTATATCTTTGAGGTCATGATTTCTCCACATGTAAGAGGCTCTATTGCGGAGTGAATTGAGTTCAGTGGAGCCAGACAGAACTAGACTCACTCTCAACCTTGTCATTAGTTGGCAATGGCCTTGAGCAAGTCACCAAACCTCTACGACCAAGTCATTTCCCTGCCTAATGAGCAGAATGACATTGTAGGATTATGGTGTGCATTCAAGGCAATATATTAGAAGTGACCAACACACAGAATGTTTGTTATTAACACTTGATTGATTTCCTGAGTCAGATAAAAGGCCAGGAAACTCAGGGTAGTCAGCTGGCCAGGAAGTGAGGACTCTTACCTGTTTCATCTCTTCCTCACTCATAAACTCACCATCTCTGACCTCGAGTTTCTTACATTGTACTTAATTCCCCTGTGTTTTCTCAGAGCATCCTTCCTTCAGTATGTTCCCTCCCACCAGTTTCCATGTTGCAATTTCTTCACCTTGAAGTGGAACAGATAGTAGTTTACACTTATCAGGATGGAGTGTTTGGAGAGTTAGGAAAATTACCTGAAACTTGGAAATAAACAAAAGGCATTTGCTATGGACTGAATGTTGTCATCTGTCCTGTCCAAATTCATATGTGGAAGTCTTAACTCCCAGTGTGGTAGAATCTGGAGATAGGGCCTTTGTGAGGGAATTACAGTTATATAAGTTCATGAGGGGGGTGCCCTCACCTTGGGGTTTGTGCCTTTGTCCGTAGAGATTCCAGAGAGCTGTCTCTCTCCCTGAATGCCCAGAAAGAGCTCGTATGAACATGCACCAAGACGGCAGCTGCCTACAAGTCAAGGAAACAGAAGAAGCCTCCAAATGAAACCGGCTTTGCTGCCACCTTGATCTTGGACCTACAGCCTCAAGAACTCTAAGAAATAAATGTTTGAAGTCTAAGCTGTCCATGGTTGACTTTCTCTCTTTTCTTTCCCTCAGCATTACTAAGTGTTCTTTCAGTGAAATGTTGCATGTTTCTACCGGGCCCACCCATCGTGGGGATCTTCTACTTTTCCAGGGTGTTATAACCTATTTGACTTCCCATTTACCACTGATTAGGCAATTTTACAATTCTGTAAAGGTGGAAATGAGCTTAAATCAGAAAACTGACAGCAATGCAAATTATGTTTGTTTGGGGGCAAAGCAAATAATTCTTGTCCATAAACTAAGTCACCCTAATGGTTACAGTTTATTGGCTAGGAGGATGCTTACTGGTTTTGCAACTACCAGCAAATGCATTTCAGCTTTATATGGACTGTCTGGCTCAAATTCCCTTTTAAACCAGTCTTAATATGTTACCAGGTCACTCATTCATTAATGAGTTGAATGGAATATTTGAGATGTGTTCATTTTGTATTTATATGAGAATCATGTCTTAAACTGTTTTGGAAATTATACTTCAATGGGAGCATTAATGAGTGAGTGTATAGAGAGCAATAAATCTTCCAGCTAAAATATGTTGTTCCATTGATAAGCATTGTAAGAAAGAGCCCTTGTAACTGTCAAGATTCCTTCCTGAAGGGGTTCTACCTTTCTATCTTACCATTTAGTGTCTTTCATGTACTTTTGTAGCCATACTAGAGATTTTCTCTTGAATAACCCAGAATGAAAATCTGGGTTGTTATTAAGGCATATTCTCCAATAGGCAATAATGTGGATCAGTTACTTTTTGACTTTTCAAAAATCACCTTTGCATCCGTGGTTGTTTCTTTTCAGGGCAAATGAATTTAGATTTGAATTAGGTTGAATGTACTGAAATAGGACATTCTGTTCACTGCCAATCTTCTAGAATGCTTAACAGATAAAATGTCACCAGGGTAATCTGTGGTCATCAATTTTTTTATTTCTCTAGTCCCACAAATTAATGGAAACAGATCAGATGTCAGCCACCCTTCAAGTATCTTATCCCACCCCAGTCAAGCTGTGAGATGCCTGTCAGGATAAATTGCAGAGAAAAGTAGTGCTTAGTGACATGGTAAATTATGATAATTTTAGTCCCCCCCCCCCTTATTCTTCATCACCAGACTGAATTTATAGGTTTCTGCTATGTGTCAGAAAAGAAACAAATTTGTGAAGTCAAGGTGGAGCAGTCAATTCCTTAATGCTGCATTTCAGGTCTAGGTTATAAAAAGTCTCTGGAGTTGAACTATTGTCAGAAGGTAATTTATTAATCCTGTGTAAATAGTTCTCTTTACACAAATATAACTGTAGTGACTTTTGGTGGTTAATAGTAAATTAGCTCCTCTCACATCCAGGCTATGCTGAACCAGCTAAACCTGTCTATGACCAGAGGCATTAACAGAGTGACAGCTACGTACTGTCAGTTAAGAACCATAGAGCAACGGAAATGAGTTCCCTATAATATTGTTTCCCATGTAATCCTAGTCATGATCTTCACCTCTACGGAGGTTATTTTAGAAGAACACATAATCATCCAACAAATAATTTAAATTGTGAGGAATGTCTGGATAAGTTGTCCAGAATGCTAGGGGATATGACCTCTTCTCTCAGGCTCACGGCTTCTTATATGTTTCTGTCTTAGTCTCTTTCTTTGTCTCTTTTCTTTCACTCAGTTGCCCTTAGTTATTAATCATTCTTTATCCAATGCCTACTACATGATCAGCACTGGGCTGCCTGGGAATTGTGAATGCCCTGATCTCTGATGATTAATAAAAGAGAAACAAAGTTCATAACAAGGATGTCTACACCATGAGGAATGACAAGGTTGCTAGACACAATGGATATAGCTGATATGTATCAGGGTACAAAACTCTACCAATTCCATGTGTTATCTGCAGCTAAGAAAGGGAAGAGCATGAGTAAGAAGGTAGGATGTGAGCCAGCAAAGAAAGATGGAGAGAGGTAGCTCAACATTTTATTTAATGAAGGCTGTTTGCATACCTGTTATGTGCCAGGAGTTGGTCTAAGCACTTTAGAAATGCTAACTTCATTTAGTCCTTGTAATAACCCTATGAAATAAGTATTATCACGTCCATTTTATAGACAGATCCAAGGCACAAAAAAGAGGCTAGGAAGCCTGTTTAGGTCAGGTAATTGCTTGGCAAGTCAGAATTTATACCCAGGAGTTACAAATGGGTAGTAAGGCTCCCCTGATGTGCTTTTAACCACTATACCCTCCTGTCTCCCCAGCATCAACCAAGGCACAACATTTAGAAAAGAAACTAGCTAGCTGTGGGGGGATCAGTTAAACTGTGGGTGTGTTGAGATGATGGGACTTCCAGGTCAACATATCAGGTGGCCACCTTGGCGTGCAGACTGGGGATTGTACTGAGAGGAGGAACCAGGAGTTATGGATTCAGAAGTGGCTCATCTGCCAAGAGGCCATAAGTGAAACAAGGGGTATCTTGTCTAGAGAACAAATCTTAATTGTTCTCAAATGGGACACTTGCTAAATTCTACCTACTTGACAGTCCTTAGGCAGAAAGGAAATTTTCCTCTGTTTCTTAGTGACATGCCACTAATTAAAAGATTGCCAAAGTGAAGGAGAATGCAAAGATATTGATAGTTGTGACATGTACCCAGGTTTCCACTGTATTTGTATATCCAAAGTCATCAAAACAAGTATACACTGTTAGGGACAGACTGTCTTGGAGAATCAGAGAAGCCTCTATTTTGGATATTTCTCATTTTGCTTTGGGAGCAGAGCTTTAAGTTGTCGAAGGAAATGGTTTCAGAAATGGCTTTTTCAAGACGATTGCATGTCAAACCGTTACGGAGTGTTGAACTGCCACTATCATTATTCTGATTAACAATTCAAAACCTGATTTTGAATTATTCATGGTGTTTAAATAACTATCAACATGAACAAAAGTGATGTGAAACTGTTGCAATTAGAAAAGCTTACTTAAAGCTTGTAGACAAACATCCTTAATTAAGTAATATTGCCTGCTAGAGACGGCATTTCTGGGAACCTAAGAGGAACTGGGGAAATGGAAGACCAAGAGGGTCAAAAAAGTGTGTGTTGGGGCACCTGGGTGGCTCAGCGGGTTAAGCCTCTGCCTTCGGCTCGGGTCATGATCTCAGGGTCCTGGGATCGAGCCCCGCATCGGGCTCTCCCCTCAACAGGGAACCTGCTTCCTCCTCTCTCTCTGCCTCCTCTCTGCCTATTTGTGATCTCTCTCTGTCAAAGAAATAAATAAAAAAATCTTTAAAAAAAAAAAAAGTGTGTGTTGGGCAGGGGGCATAGTAGTGTCACCTCATGGTCTTAGAATGTTGGAGGAGGCATTAAGTAGAAATTTTGGCCAGTTTACTTCTGCCTTAGGAGAGGCCAGCTAGTTAGTTTAAAAAACCAGAAACATAAACAAGACATAGGAAGTATGGAATATGATATATTCACCTTTCAACTTCTTGCTGGAAGACTAATAGGAAAGGTCATGCTGACACACACATATCTAAAGTAGTAGAAAAATTAGGCTAAGGGTGGGCAGGATTGCAGCCTCAAGCCAGCTCAAGAGTGTGGCATCTGGACACCTAGGAAATCCTGAAGATTCCTGGTTAGGTTTCATATGCTGTTCCTACATTTCTCTCAGAACCATATTCTCGAGTCAGCAAAGCTAAGGAAGAAGTTTAAGGTAGATGCGAGACCATTCCACTAATAAGCATGTTCAAAACCTTTTATCATATGCTACTGAGATTGAGTCTGAGGCTCCAAAACCAAATATTACCCATTTCTTGTCTCTTAGGAGCTCACAGTCATGCAGGACTGCAGAAAAGCAGATGGAGGGTTACGGATGGGGCAGTAAATCCTTGCCTAGGATACCAAGGAAGCACAGCACAGGGACAGAGCTGTTGTAGGGCCCAGAGGGAGGGAGGCCCAGAGTCTGAAAACATTCAGGGTCACTTGTATTGGGGGCCCACAGGGGTAGAATGGATAAATGAGTATGCCAGTGACTGCTCTTAGTTTCAAGCAACACATATCAATGCTGGTGAACTTAAGCAGCAGTTAATGGAAATTAAACAATGGAGGACTGCAATGGAGCCTCCACGAGCAGGCTTGGCAAATGAGTAAAAGTAGGGGAGTTTGGAAGATAACGTCTAGTGTGGATAGCTACAATTGGCATCGTCCTAGGTAAACTTGTCACCATGTCACTGGACTCTGCTCTGCACCCTTGAAAACTTCCAACTGTTCCTGCTTCATTGAAACACTAAGATTCAAAGTGCTTCATGCTGATTGGCTGAGTTCAGTCACACGTCCCAAACCCAGAGGCCTGAGGGCAAAGTGGATACTTGTCTCATTCCTCTTGTTTTGCAAAGTAGGACTCCTTCCCAAGCCTGCTTGCACTTATTCAGAAATTCTCTCAAATGGTAAGGATGTTTGGTGGGTGACCAGCCTTTTCACCAGCACCCTCCTCTCTAGGTTAGAAACAGATATCATCAAGAAGTAGAGTGCATACTGGACATTCATGGTTGAGGAAGCATGACCGGAAAAGCTACTATGACACCTTTGAGAAAACTCTATAGGGCTGATGTCCAACAGGCCATGTATTCTAATAATAGTGCCATAAAATGAGAAATTAATAAGAAAAGGGTATGAAAATAAATCCCATATATAAGGAGACTGAATATCTTGGTATTAAAAAAGGAAGTCACTTTGACTTAAATTATGATGAAAGCATTAATGTCAGGGCACCTAGGTGGCTCAGTCAGTTAAGTATCTGCCTTGAGCTCAGGTTGTGATCCCAGTGTCCTGGGATCGAGTCCTGCACCGGGGGCCTTGCCCTGCAGGAAGCCTGCTTCTCCCTCTGCCTCTCTCTGTCTGTCATGAAAAAAATGAATAAAGCCTTAAAAAATTAATATCAAAGTTGTCAGGCACATCTACAGAAGTACTGAGAGGGAAATATGTAACCTTAAATACATGTATCAGGAAAAATGAAATATTTAGTATTTCATATGAAATATTTAGAAATAAATGGACTAAGCTTTATGACAATGAAAAAAGAAGAGTAGGGCAAATAAATAAGAAAGGAAAAGCAACAAAATAAGTTAGATGTCAATGTAATGAGGATAAAGAATAATAAAAAATATAAATGCAAAATTGGCTCTTTGGAAACATTAATTCAAAGGAGACCTTTGGCAAGAAAGAATAGGAGAAAAGAGGGAAAACATCAAAAAGGTTAAAATGTAGTACAAAAGAAGGAGAAGCAAACACAGACACAACAGAAGTTTTAAAATAATAAGAGACTGCTATGCTATTGATATCTAATTCATTTGGTAAACTGGATGGAGTCAATGAGTTCCTAGAAAAAAATCAAATACTAAAATTAATATAACAAGAAATAGAGAAATTAGTGCACCCATAATTATTTTATTTTTTAAATCAATCAATCAATCAATCAATTTTTAAATTAACATATAATGTATTATTTGCCCCAGGGGTACAGGTCTGTGAATCATCAGGCTTACACACTTCACAACACTCACCATAGCCCATACCCTCTCCAATGTTCATAACCCAATCACTCTCTCCCTACCCCCTCTCCCACCCCCCCAACCCTCAGTTTGTTTTGTGAGATTAAGAGTCTCTTATGGTTTGTCTCCCTCCCCATCCCATCTTGTTTCATTTTTTCCTTCCCTACCTCCCAAAACCCCACTTTGCCTCTCAACTTCCTCATATTAGGGAGATCATATGACAATTGTCCTCTGATTGACTTATTTTGCTCAGCATAATACCCTCTAGTTCCATCCATGTTGTTGCATATGGCAAGATTTCATTTCTTTTGATGGCTGCATAGTATTCCATTGTATGTATGTGTGTGTGTGTGTGTGTGTGTGTGTGTGTGTGTGTGTGTGTGACATCTTCTTTATCCATTCATCTGTTGATGGAGATCTAGGTTCTTTCCATAGTTTGGCTATTTTGGACATTGCTGCTATAAACATTGGTATGCACATGCCCCTTCAGATCACTACATTTGTATATTTAGGGTAAATACCCAGTAGTGTGCACCCATAATTATTAACAAAACTTCCTCTAGGGTCCCACTCACTCCCTGTCCCCAGTCTCTGCACAGAAGTCTTCATGGGTGCTCCATAGGCTTATAAGGAACACTAGATAACCTAGTTTATGCAAGTTCTTCCAGAAGATAATAAGACAAGAGCAAACTAGCTTATCTTTATGAGACTGGTCTAATTTTGATCTCAAGCCAGATAAGAAAATTTTATTTTTTATTCTTAAAGATTTTATTTATTTGACAGAAAGAGAGGGCAAGCACACAAGCAAGGAGAGTGGCAGGCAGAGGGAGAGGGAGAAAGCAGACTCCCCACTGAGCAGAGAGCCCAGTGAGGGCCTGGGTCCCAGGATCCTGAGATCATGACCTGAGCCAAAGGCAGATGCTTAACTGACTGAGCCACCCAGTCACCCTCAGATAAGAAAAATTTTAAAAATGGGCTCATTTATCAATAAAATATAGACTAACCAAATCTAATAGTGTATTTTAAAGATGTCATGATCAACTAGGGATTTCTCCCCAAATTCAAAGAAGATAGAACATAGAAAAAATCTAATAATGAAATGCTTACCTTAATAAACTAGGGGAGAAAAATCTTATCATTATTGCATCTATACACAAGAAAATTTTCAGATTTAAAATTTTTTTGTGAGAAAAATTCTTCAGAAACTAGAAAGATAAAGGAATTTCCTTAATATGGTTAAAGTTATATTCCAAAAACCTATGACAAATATATCTAATAGAGCAACTATAGCATATTATGTCTAAGACCAGAAAAAAGATCTCTTGATGCCAGCACTTCTGTTTTCAGAGTACTGGAGGTCCTGGCCCAGGTAAAAGTAATGTAAGCTTTTAGGAAAACAAATAAAACCGTTGTTATTTGCAAGTGGTATTACCTCTACTCTAAAACAATCCAACAACAGCAGCATTCAAGCTTTTGGAGCTATCAAAGGGATTCAGTAAGTTTAAGGCTATGAAATTAAATCCCAAGTAACAATAGAATTTCTCTATACTTGCACCAAATATAACAAAAATTAAGATATTGTTTATAATTGCAACAAAACCCAGGAAGTATTTAGGCATTAACATGTGCAGGAAGACATACACTTCATAATTCTAAGTACATTGAACATTATATAAATAAATGAAGGGACATTTATTTGGAGGTAATGACTTAAACTCTCACAAAATTCATTTTTAAGCATAGTGAACATTATTCAGCATTCCAGCTGGACTTTAAAAAGAACTTGATAGATCTCTGAACATTATTTAGGAGAAGGAAGATCACAAAATATCTAACCTTAAAAACATTAAAAATAGGAGTAGGTCCTGATAACAATGACGAAACCTTTGAGGAACCAACCCATGAAGAGGCTGTAGTTTTGGAATCCCAGTGTGACCCCCAAGGGTTGGATCAACACCTCCTCACCCCACTCCCAACAGTGTTGTAATCCCCCAGGACTTGAGGAGGGATAGCCTAGACATCAAGAGGAGCTGGATAGAGCCAGACTAGAAAGACAAGTGGGCTAAGAGGGGTCTATGACCCCGGAACCCTGGAAAAGCTCCAATTAGCTTTGACTTCGGGGACTAGGGGTTGTAGCCACTCTTCCTGATCTGCAGAGCTTGGTGGTGTGATGCCTCCCAAACTAGAGCCTCTCAGTCCACCCCATGCCTATGATGTTAGCTTTGGTCACTCTGATATTGACATTTTATTTGAAAACAACTGGACACCCCCCTTAAAGACTTTCCAATGATATATTCATCTCTGCACCAGACCCATTCATTCATTTGACCAACATTTCCAGTGCCTACTATGTGTCAAGAACTGTTTCCATTTGGAGAACTTAACACCGAGGGGAGTCAGGCTGTTGTGAGTCCTTCCCAGCTGAGATGTAGGTGGCACAAATTGGGTCTTGAGGCAACACTCAGTGATCTACCCCATATCTGATATCTTCAGAGTTAGGTGGAGGGTGAGAGGAGGAGTGATCCAGAGAATCTGGAGAAGGAGGAAAAGAAACTTCTGCACAACTGTTCTGGGTGCTCTGCCTCTATTAGCTCTGTTAGGCTTCCCAGCCTTGTGAGGTGTTGTTATAATCTTCATTTGAAAAATGGGATTTCAAGGGGCAGAGAAGTTTATGTATTTGCACAGGGGCACGCTGCAAGTAAATATCCTAAAAATAATCTTAACTCTTCGGATTCCAAAGCCTATTGTATTTTCAATTCAAAGTCATCCACAAATCTTTCAATCTCTGTTTTGGACAACTGCTGGACAGAGATAGGAGACTTCCTATAGACAGAATGGTGGACCAGTTGTGTCTGCAATCAGTGTGGCTGATGTGGCCAGGAGTGTGCCCAGCCTCTTAGATGAGCAAAGCTAATCCAAGCCATGATAGGCCCTGCTTCAAGGAGTGAACACTTTCTGCCCAAGGTCTCAAGAGCTGTCTTCAGTGCAAGGTCCCCATTTTATGGGGAAGCAGTGGAGAAAACTGCCCCAGGGTAGGGGACTTCCAATTTTGAGATGGGTGGATGGAGGTCAACAAGGATAAAACATGAGCTTGGAGGGGCACCTGGCTGGCTCAGTGGGTTAAGCCTCTGCCTTCGGCTCAGGTCATGATCTCAGGGTCCTGGGATCAAGCCCCGCATCGGGCTCTCTGCTCAGCAGGGGGCCTGCTTCCCCATCTCTCTGCCTGCCTCTCTGCCCACTTCTGACCTCTGTCTGTCAAATAAATAAATAAATTCTTTAAAACAAAACAAAACAAAAAAAACCATGAGCTTGGAGAGAGGTGGTGGAGTATCTAAGGCTCCTTCTTGAGATATCTGTGAAGTGCAGGAACCAGTGGCACAGTGTCTAACCATGTAAGCCTCACCCCTGTCCTCTGATCACAGGGTTTACCGCTGTCCCTGGTCCTGTTTCCTTGGATCCCAACAGAACACCAGATTTTCTGAAATTGTGCTGTGGCAGTGATGTAGGTTTTAGCCCCTGGGAGCTGCTTGACCATCACTGACCCACCCTCCTGAGGGGTGAGCTCCCCACTTAGGTCTTCATTCTCTGTGTGGTCTCTGTCTAATGCATTCTAGTGCTCTCCATGTTCTCCTTACCCTGGCCCCAACAGTTCACCTTCAATAAAGTGAAAATTCTGACCCAAACAAAAAACACCAAAACAAACAAACAAAACAAAACCCCCCTTGCCCCCAAAACTCATTAAAAGTATATGCTAGCTCTTAGAGAAATCAAAATAGCCTACAAAATCATTGAAAAAAAGAGTATGGCATATGTTCAAGAAAAGATACATATATCAATGAAGAACTCAAAGACAGTCCTATGAATATACAGAACTTCATATACAATCAATGTGGCACCACAAATCGATAGGGTATTGACAGTTGGTTTATAAGGTGAGATTGAAAAAAAGTGGCTCACTGTATGGAGAAAAATAAAATTGGATTTCTACCCATACCACAACCGAAAGTGAATTTCAAAGGGATTCAATACCTTATTATAGGTAGTAACACTATAAACTTAATAGTAGAAAAATGTATAATATCTTTATGACAAAGAAGTTAAGGACAATCTTTTGAAATGAAACCTTGAATGAATACTTTAGGATAAAATATCAATTTCATGATGTTCACATTAAGGGTTTCTGCTCAATAAAGGATTCTATAGACAAAGTTACTAGACGGTAGAATGGGAGCAGGTAGTTGCAGCATCTAAGACTAACAAAGGATTAATAGGAAGAAAGCAACCACAAAAGAAAAATAGACAAAGAATATAAATAGGCAATGTAACCAGAAGAGGACATCCTACAGGCCATCAAACATACAGAGGATTGTTCAAATTCATTAGCAAATGGATAAAAACAAATTAAAGGAATGACATATTACTATACATATACTAGGTTGGCAGAAAGCGGGAGGCTGGAAAATGCCAAGTGGTGGGCCAGGATGGGAATTTGAGAATAGAGGATCTGTCAAGAGCCTCTGGAGAGCAATCTGGCCCTTAGAAAAATAAGAATATGCACAGATGTAAGGGGCCATGCATAAGGATGTCTTCTGCCACATAGTTTGCAACGGTGGAGAGTTGGAAGCAATTGGAACATCCATTGCTGGGTCAGTGGCCAGGTAAGGTGTGGGCATCCATACCGTGCACATCAGATGTACACCTAGCAACTAAACTAGAGAGGCGTAGTGGTGAATGACAAAAGGCGTAAGAAATGAAAGGAGGCAGCTAACACAATCCAATTTACATAAATTAAAAATACATGCACGGAGAACCACAAGGAAGCCCATTTTGCAAGAATACAAACAAACAAAAAAGATCCACATTAAACACATTAGCATGCTTGCCTGTGGGGAGGTGGTTAGGAGTTGGGGAATGAGCATGGAGAATGGGGATAAAAGGAGATTTTTTTAAAAACTTGCCTTCTGGGACAGGCAAGCTACTTAATTGGGTTTGGAGGGAGGATCATTTGATGGGATGCTCTCAGGCTGTCAATTACGAAACAATAGGCGAGGTGTTTGGATGCGTCAGATCCCTGGGCTCATCATCTCCGAGGCTGGAAATAGAATCCAGAGCTCGGGAGCCTGCCTCCCACAGATGGGGTCAGAGGTGCTAGATGCCGGGCTTCTAATTGGACACGCTGTATCAGAGAGCAGAGCAGGGGCTTCCGACACAATGCACAGGCTGCATGTTGAGACTCTGTGACGCATTTTGGAGAGAAAGTGAGAAACAACAGTGACACTTTTGCATCCTGTGATTAAGCCCCGGGGGTCGGCTATCGGTGCTGTTATTTTACAGTTACAGCTCTGTCAACTGTCACTCAGATTGTGTTCCTAAATGCCCTTGGGCATCAACGGACATATTTCCAGAAACACTCTGCGATGTCCTCAGGGCGTGCTGAGAACACAGATGCCTTCTTTCAGATAAATATGAAAAGTAAGCTCCTATTATAGTCAACAAGGCTGTATTATAAACTTCAAAGTTGCTAAGAGACTAGATCTTAAAGATTCTCGCCACAGAAAAGAAATGATAATTACGTGGTTCCAGAGAGGTGTGAGTTAAGGCTGTGATGCTAATCACATTGTAATATACAGATATATCAAATCAACCACTGTACACTTTAAATTTACACAACGTTATATGTTAATAATATCAGAATAAAAAAATTAAATAGATAAATAAAAACAACCCCCCCCACACACATAGTTCCTGACCACTTAGAGCTTTCTCCTTGGCAAGGGGGAGCCCCCATTTCCTGCCCCCTCGTTTGTGTATAATTTTACCATTCCTGTGTTGTCTAGGTGGTTGAGAACCTAGGTAAAGCAGGTGGCCTATGGAGGCTCACTCAGGGCGGGGCAAACCAAAATGCTGATTCACTGGTCAGTCTGACCACCTCTCTCCAAGTCCCCAGATCCACTCAACAAGTTATTGATGTCTTTGACATACATACTAGTGACCCAGACCTAACTGGAATCGAGCCCATCTCCAGATTATGGACTCTGGAGCTAGTCCTGCTGCCACTTACCCGGCATCCTCTCTGTTAGGCGAGCTCAGGGTTTCCACCTGGATCTGCGTGTCCTGTCTGTTTCCATGGTTGGTGTGTCAACCTGGTTGTTATGACATGTTTCTGCCTCACTCTTCCTGTCTAATTCTGCTGGTCGTCATGGGACTGCGAATATTTGTTCTTTTTTAGAGCATTTCTCAAGAGCTAGGTACAGGGATAAAAAGGTAAACACAAACAGTATGGAACCTTCTTTCAGGGAGCTCACAGTCTTGTGGGGGGACACATAAGACATTCATAGAAATGACTGAAGAAAGTCCTGTGACATTGTTTTATTTTTATTTTTTTTTTAAAGATTTTATTTATTCACCTGACAGAGATCACAAGTAGGCAGAGAAGCAGGCAGAGAGAGAGGGGAGGAAGCAGGATCCCCGCTGAGCAGAGATCCAGATGCGGGGCTCGATCCCAGGACCCTGGGATCATGACCCGAGCTGAAGGCAGAGGCTCTAACCCACTGAGCCACCCAGGCGCCCCTGTGACATTGTTTTAAAGTAGGTTGTGGATTTCTTTTAATCAGGTATGGTAAAGTTTGACATATATATGTGTCAAATTTTACCATATATATATTTACCATATATATATATTTACCATATATATATTTACCATATATATATTTGCCATATATATATTTACCATATATATATATATATATAGAAATTACCACCACAGTAAGTTTAGCTAACACCCACCATCTTATATAGATACAAAAAATAGCAAAGGAAAAAAAATTTTTTTCCAAGTGTATAAGAAGTTTATGTTTACAGAAACGGGAAATACCACATACCATGCATGGCGACATGGAGAAGAATCAGGGTCAGTCAGGAGGCAGAGAGAGGGAGAGAACAGAGCATGTCCAGGGCCTTTATTGGGGTTTTGGTGGGAAGGAGTGGGCAAGCAGGGCAGGTGTTCTGAGTAAATTTAGGATTGAGCAGTTTGAATAATTGCTGCAGGCTCTGGATGGTAGGTCCCTAATTGTCTAGCACCTGGCCCTGGGGTGATTTAGTGCAGGGGGAATTCAGTGTGTGAAAGTTTGATAAAAGAGATAGTATGGTGTAGGCTCTGGGTTGGTTGATTTCTATATGAAAGGCATCTTGCAAGGGGAGTCCTTTACCATCTGTAGGAAAATATCTGCCTTGCAAGAACTGGTTACTTCAAGATCAAGGCCTCAAAAGCCAGAGCATCAAGAATACAGAAAATAAGAAAATATAGTCAATGCAGTAAGCAATTAAGTTCTTCAAGAGTTTGTAAAAAAGGAACTGTTTTAACCTGGGTCAGGAATGGCTTCTGTGAAGAAATGATGAGGAAAGTGAAGGCTACAGACTGAACGGAAGTTAGCTAGGAGGGGGTAGGAGCCACATTTCACGTTTAGGAAATGGCATGTGCAAAGGTCCCGGTGTGGTAGAAAGCCCTAAGGGGGACTGAGGAACAGACAGGTAAGACTAGACTGAAAGGAGGCAGGACTTGGGAGACAAGTAGAGACAGACTCTACAGGAACTGATGCATAGTGTTAGGGATTGGGATATCAATTTGAGAGAAATGGCTATCCATTGAAGGACTTTAAGTAGAGAGTGGTCAAGATCCCACACCCCACGTACTTTGTTGGTTTCTCATACCTGACCTGGGCATGAGCAGAACCTTCCTCTGGGTAAGTGGATCCTGTTGTTACCCCTCCAGCTACTAGGATCACCATCAGTGGAGTATGGCTTCTCCCCTACCTTCCCCAGCAGATGGAATGTCCTCAGACAGCCGGCTGCCCAGGCATGCTTGTATTTGCTCCCCCCAGCTGCTTTGTTGCATAGCCTGGGCCAATCCCTCAGTGCCCACTCTCTAGCTCTTTCCTTCCTCTCTTGCCCATATAGCTGCCATTCCTGTGAAGGAAGGGGCATTCTAGTGGGGGTATACTTTAACTAAATTCTGCAAAAATTAGAAGGATTTGATGAAAAGTTGCTCTTCTGCCAGGAAGCAGACTCTCCTCCTAATGAAGGAGAGATTGGTATGCAGAAGGGGGCATAGAGCTGAAATCAGGCTGGCTTCTTCCCATTAAAAATGCAGGAATAACAAGTCAGCAAGACTTTAATGCGAGTATGCAAAACCTAATTTGGAGCAATTAGGTCTAAGGCAAATAGCTCTATGTGTCCAATTATGAACTTGTGGGAGAATTAGTTCCACAGTGATCTTGAGATTAATTTCTTGTTCTTAGAGTCCTGTGTTTAAAATACAGAAGGAACTTATGGAATGAATAAGTCACAAGGATGAAAGGCACAGCTTAGGGAAAATAGTCAGTGGTTTTGTAATAGCATTGTGTGGTCATAGAGTTGTGGTTAGAATATCGTAGCCTATAGATTTGTCCAATCTGTATGTTGTACAAGCAAACCAATATAAAATTGTGTGTCATCTATGCTTCAATTAAAAAAAAAATACAGCAGGGGGATGCCTGGGTGGCTCAGTGGGTTAAGCCTCTGCCCTCAACTCAGGTCATGATCTCAGGGTCCTGGGATGGAGCCCTTCGTCTGGCTCTCTGCTCAGCAGGGAGCCTGCTTCCCCATCTCTCTCTGCCTGCCTCTCTGCCTACTTGTGATCTCTTTCTCTCTGTCAAATAAATAAATAAAATCTTTAAAAAAAAATACAGCAGGAAATGATCTTCTGCATCTGGTTCATTTGCCTTCCCAACCTGACTTGTTTCATTTGACTCTTCCCTGGGTACTTTTAGATTACTGGCTTTGGTCCAAACTTGGAAGAAAAACCAAACCAAACCAAACCAAACCAAACCAAACCAAAACAAACAGCCAAATGGGTGAGAGTGGGAAGCAGTGGGGGCAGGGAGGCATGCACTTTAAAGTAGCCTGGGGGGTGACAAGGAGGGCCTGAGTACAGAGTAATTAGCCTGGGGAGCCACTCCCGGCCTGGACCAATTCAGGAGAGGTTGGAAGTGCAGTCCTCAGCGGGCTGCTGGTGAGCTGCTGCTAATTTAAATATTGGGAAGTTTAACCCTGAGTCACGCGGTGGAAGGAACACAGGACTTGGAGACCAACGACCCACGTTTGGATCTCAGTTCAGCCACGTTCTCGCTGCGGGGCCTTGGGCAAAACAACTCAGTTTTTCTCTTTCCTTGTCTGTAAAATGAGAAGATTGATGTAAATCACTTCGTTTGCGGGAGACGGGGGTGGATCTCTATCCGTCGCGCTACCTTCGCTACCTTCGCAGGATGTGTGAGGGGTCTCTTTACACTGATGGCTGCTCCCACCCTCAGCTTCGTCTGGAAGCTCTTCATTAAAGGCTCTAGCTTGAGGCGGTTAGCGCTCTCATTAAAATGCAAATTAATTCTCCACACAGCTGCCCTAGTACTTTTCCTTGTGTTGTCATTTATTTCCTTTCTCTACTTAGAAAGTGTGACGGTAATGAAGCCCAAACTCCTTAACCTGGCATTTCAAAGCCCCCTCTATCAAGCCCCCAACCTTGCTCTACACTATCCAGAGGGCAATGTGGGTGCGCGGTTAGGAGGCTGGCAGTGTGGGGGCGTGGTTGGGAGGCAGAGGCTGTGGGGGCGTGGTTAGCAGGTCACACTGGCCTGGGAATGTCTCAGGGGCTCTTAGTAAATACCCGAGCTTGGCAAAAATATGCGCCTTCAGGGGCGTCTGGGTGGCTCAGTGGGTTAAGCCTCTGCCTTCCGCTCAGGTCATCATCTCAGGGTCCTGGGATCCTGGGATTAAGCCCCACATCGGGCTCTGCTCAGCGGGGAGCCTGCCTCCCCCCCACCCCTCTCTGCTTGCTTCTCTGCCTACTTGTGATTTCTCTGTCAAATAAATAAATAAAATCTTTAAAAAAAATCTGCCGTCAGTTTCCTTCTCCATAAAGAGGGAATAATAAGAGTACCTATCTCATAAAATTCTTACAAGGATGAGTGTTATAATTTATTTAAAACACTTAACCCTGTGCTTGGAACAAGGTAAACATTTAATAAACGTTAACTGTTGTTGGGGAGAATCGAATTCCATTTTCTCCAACAGATCTATTTTCTCCCCACTCTGCACCTTGCTCATGTCATTCACTCAGTAGAGCATGTTCTTACGTAACCTTTTTTTCTACCTGAAATCTTTCTTCAAGAACTTGTTCAAATGCCACCATCCCATAATTCTGGGAGAATTAATTACGCTTATTCCCTCTTGGCCCTATCCTTGTGCCTCTCTGGAGAATATATTTTATTCTCTTTTATCTGCCAATGATTTATGCATGCACCTCTTTCACTCCATCTCCTTGCAACCACCCTCATCCCCAGCCATCATCCTGTGAGCTCCAAGAGGGCATGGAACACAGCTCCTTCTGTCTTGAATAATTCAATCAGTTCAATAAACATTTGGTGGTTGAGCAAATGACCGAATGAATGCGTGAGTGGACGGTTACTCACATGGCACTTTCTGTCATTACTACAGATTGGTTCTACCAGAGGGCAGGACTTCAAGTAAGGTAAGTTCCAATATGGTTGGTGCTCACGGGGCAAAGGTTGAAGTTTGTGATGCGGCTGTGGAAAGACAGGCCTGTGTGGGGCCAAAGAAGATGTATGATCCCCAGAGAAGAGCTACTTCCTTTTTAAAGTAAAAAAAGGCACGGGGGGGGGGGGGAGGGGATCTGTGACCTTGGTTTGAGTTGATGGTGACGAGTAATTACATGAGAAGTGATAAATAAACATGCACAAAATGATGTAAATCTGAATGTAGCAAAGCCCATATCCATCTTGCTGGATTTTGCACCTCTAGTTAAAACCCCCTGAGTGATAGTGGCTCTTGAAGGAGGGAAATGCTTCTAGCAAAGGTTAATGGGAATCATGTGGGAGGAATGCACCATGTAGCCTATGTAAGACCCAATTATACAAAACTGGGTTCTAGCAATCCCCAGTTAGCTTTAGATTTGTCTAATGGGGATTCTACTTGTTTAAAAGATGATCATCAAATTCTCAAGTTTAAGTTTACTTCATTTAAGTGATCACACTTCCAAGTGGGATAAAATAGTGGGATTATGTAGGTGAAAGTTGTCATCTCAATACGAATAGGGGTTGAGAGTTCCTATAACCGTCCAGCATGTTCACCAGGTGCCCCACTAGCCCTGGGGCAGCAGAGAGAAGAGAATAGTGGAAGAAGATTTTTGAAGAGTCTTTGGAAATCTTTCCATTACCATGGCCTCTGGGAAATGGCCATCAATGACACAACCAACAGGATGCTCTTGACATTTTATCCCTTTTACTTCCTATGTTCTTTTCATGCTCCATTCCAGTAGTTTCTGTCAGCTTCTCAGTATTCACTTGAATCAAAACTAGCAGTCTCATCCCAAGTCTCCAGAAACCAAACAAAAGTCCTCCCTCCCAAGTCTCCTGACCTTGAACTCAGTGATTGCTCCAGGTTCTACCCATTAGAGTCTTTTACTACTTACTCAGACTCTCTCTCTTGTCCAGTTCCTTGGCATTCATGATTGATTTAGGATAATTTTGTTGTTGTTGTTGTTGTTGTTTGTTCTAGCCTTGTATGCAACTGGTACCTTCCTTGTGTCCATATTTCCAGATTCTGGAATTGGGACAAGCAGAGCAAGCTCTTGTATTGAGCCCATGGAGACCACTTCCTTAGCTCCAACCACCTGATTGCATGGGAAATGGGGTCAGTCTATTTGTTTTCTCTTTCTCGCTTAAGGAGTAGCTAAGTTGCTATGGAAAATAAATCTCATAATGTACCAGGAACTTTACATTTATTATAGCTTTCCATTTAATCCTTGTAAAGGTAGGAAATATTACTAAGAGGTAGAGTCAGAAATCATACCCAGGTTGTCTGAGCATAGGTCATTTGTGTTTATGACACTCTGAGGCTCAGTTTCCTTGTCAATAAAGTGGTGATAATATTAGTTTGAATCACAGAAAATTGTCTATATTCAACCATTTTCAATACAAAAATGACAATTTCCGATGTTCAACATGTAACATTCTCTGACTTATAAAGTTAGTTGTAAAGATATAGTAATTGTCAAGAGTGTGACACATAGCAAACTTAATTAACATTAGCTATTATAATTGTACCATGTGCTTCATTTTTAGTTTAACTTTGTGTGTGTATGTGTAGTTTCCTGCTTCCTGAGTTATAGCTATAGCACTGTCCCTAACCCTAGGCAGATAGTAAAAACTCCATTAATACTTATTGAATTGAATTGGATTTGACTGAATTTGTAAACAAAACAAAACAAAAGTTGTCCTTTTTCTATGAATTTCAGAGTGGAAGTCATTTGTGACCAAAAACCATATTCATCCCATCTGAGCCATCTTTGTTGGTGGATGGTTAATAGGTCCTGATTTAACTTTTCTCATCTAAGAATTCTGAAAAGAGTTTTCTCATTGTCCTATTGTAGCTAAAAGCTACGAGATCCTATATCAAGACCCAAAGACCAGGATACCAAATCTCTTTCTTGTTTTAAAAAGAGACCCATTCTTTTACTAGGCTTAGTATCTTTGGGTTTGGAGACATAGCTAACCTCTGGAACATGCAATGTATTCTGGAAAAGCACAAGTGGGGGAAAGAGGCTCTGGACCCTGAGGGTCTAGAACAACCACATATTTTGTGAATCACATGAAGGGGGCGGGATCAGCCTGTGTTCTGGACAATTGAGGAAAGTGCTGTGTAAAATTGCAGCTGCCTCGGGGAGCGAACATGAAACAAAGTCTTCTATTCTTCTCTTGGCAGCTTTCATCCATCTTAGCCAATTTCCAAGTTTCCCTGCTACCTGAAATCATCTGCATCCCTCTGCAGAATTAAGCAAGATCTCCTCCACTCCTCCTTGAGTACAGTCGCTGACAGCCCATTGCATTTAGGTTTGTATAGATGGTTTCCTCAAAAACCATTTTCTCCCACTAGACTATGTGGGCAGCCCTCTTATGAGTCTTATTCATGTTGGAACATTGTTGCCTAATGCAGTGGTTGGCACAAAGAAAATATCCCATAAATGCTTGCTAATAATGATAGCACCATATTTACTGAATGTTTGTATGTTCTGATGGAGTTCGCACAGAACCCATACCCACCGTGATCGTTTCTACTCTATAGGGGGAGGAAGCAAAAACAGACAGAATCACCCGATCAGGCCTCCACAGCTCGTGAGTGGCAGAGGAATGGTTCAAACCCAGGCAGTCTGGCGCCAGAACGCGCCTATTAACTGCATCTTTCTCCTTTCAATAGATGGAGGATTCTTGACTTTGGGCGAAGATGAAGAGTAATGAAGCGGTTCAGAAGGAAGGAATTCACTGTTGCGGGGGGTGGGGGGTGGGGGACCAGGATTTTATCTCCCGGGGGCCTTTGACTGATATTGTTAAAAGACCCCACCCCCTCCTTGAGCTGATGGGTACTAGGGAGAGAGACACGGGGAATTTAGAGATTTCAGAGTTGAGGTCGGGGAACAAAAATGCCCAAAAGGGACTCCGAAGAGTCTGTTTCACTAAGAACACTCGAACTGGCTCAGCAGCCAAGATGGCTGGGAGCCTTCGGGCTGGCAGCGATTTCGGGGTTAGCTTTAGAAGCCCCCTGGCTCCTCTGACCCACGGCTGCTGCGTTGAGGGCATCTTCAGCGTCGTGCTCGGGACACCCAAGCGTCGTGACATTTCAGCCTTGTTCCCGAGTCTCATTAGGACAGAGCCAGGGGATGGATGTAATGAATGGCTGCGCCTCCGTGAATCCATAATGTGCAAATTGCTTCCGCCGTGCGCCTTGGTGCAGAGCTGCGCGGGGAGACTGATGATTAAACCGTGAACCCGGCCTCCGGCTGGGGCGCCGGCGGCTCGCGCCGGAATGAGGTGTTCCCTTCCATTCAGATCTGCGGCCGATCCGCCCGAGCCTCTGGGCCCCAGCGGACGGTGACTCACGTCTTATTCCCCGTAGCCGCGTGTGTTTTGACTTTCAATTCATCCGTCTGACGCCACGCCGGGGCTGAAGTCAAGACAGCCTGTGGCAGAAGCAGCTTCCCAGAAGAAATTCCACCCCCGCCGGCTGGAGGCTGGAGAGGCGAGCTTGCTCCCAGCGGTTACGCAAACACTTGTCTCCTTTCTTCCTTTTTCCAGTTGTGAGGAGGCTGCAAATGACTTGCCTTGCAGGGGCATCCTGAAATCCATTGGAATCACATTGGGATAAAGGAAATTATCTTTTAGCTTGGTTGCAGTTTCAAAATTCAGATATGGCTAGCCCGGTTTCAGTGAATTCTCAGGGATTGGGAGGTGAATTATAAACAGTCAGTAGATCTGCAGAGTGCCTCAAACTTGCCAGAGCATTTCTACAACTATTATATAATTGGATTGTGGCAGCAACTCTCTTATGCCCTTATGGCTGGTAACAACACCGTCATTTGGCAAATTAAGACACGGGGGCTCAAAAAGGTTGAGTAATTTTGCTGAGGTCACACAGCCGGGTGGAACATCAGGTGGGAGCCCAGAAGCCCACCTTCCCCCAGATGTAACTGTTGCCTATTGAATTTGCTCTGAGGCAAGTTTTACTGAGGAACTAAAACGTCTTTTTTTTTTTTTTTAACTCTTTTTCTTTTTTTTAAAGATTTTATTTATTTACTTGAGAGAGATCACAAGTGGGCAGAGAGGGGAGGGGGGAAGCAGGCTCCCTGCCGAGCAGAGAGCCTGATGCAGGGCTCTATCCCAGGACCCTGGGACCGGGACCATGACCTGAGCAGAAGGCAGAGGCTTTAATCCACCGAGCCACCCAGTGATTAACTCTTTTGATAATGGGAGCCCCTTGGGGAAAGCAGGACAAATCCTCATTGCCAACTTGTCTCACCAATGACTGTAATTCAAGTTATAGTAATATCTTAAACCAGTTTATCTCAATAGTTGTATCGATCAGTTTGGGCGAGGTTCTAGGTAGTAACAAAAAGTCTCCCCAAATCAATTACTTAAAACAACCTTATTTCTTGCTCACACTGCATGCCACTGAAAGGTCCAGAAAGCAACACTCCACATTGCAGTCAGTCACTCAGGGACTAGGCTATGTGGCCAGCCATGATCTCAAACCTTGCCTGCCACTGTGGTGAAGGAAAGTGAGCTCTGATATGTCCACCTAAGTTCATAGGCTAGAACTCAATCATGAATCCAAGAAATGTAATTATTTTATATGCCCAGAAGAAGGGAGAATTAGAAATACTTAGTGAACAGTACTAAGCATTACCACAAAATTTTAAGATTACATACTCACTTGAGTATCTGTTTATAGCTCTGGAGCTGTCTGGTAAAAAGCATGCTGTAATACATACATAAACATTTGCATTCAATTTCATGGGATTCAGTGGACCCCAGGTTAAAAATCTAATGCCCTAATAAGTGGAGTAACTGCGTGTAGGGACTAGGGATCGATCAAGGAAGGCCTCCCTAAGGAGGTGAATCAACTAAATTTTGTTTTTAAAGAATCACAATGGTGAAGAAGAGAGGTAGACTATTTTCTGGGCAAGGAGAAGGATATGGCTGCAGAAGGACCTGAGGAGAGTAAGTACAGCTGCTGGTAAAGAGGTTTATATAATTAAAGCTAAAAGAATCCAAGAAGTTGGGGCTGGAAGGTATGGGAGAGCATTAAGGAAAAAAAAATCAGTGAAAGATCTTGAACTATGTATGGAAAGTTAATCCAGTTTGTTCCAGTTCAACAGAAAAGCCTCATAATGGGAAAATGTTGAAAGATAACTTGCTTCTGTATTTCTAAGGATCAAGTCCCATGGTTTGTATCTAGTAGACAATTAATATAAATTGACTGTGATTTTTTTTTTTTAATCGAACACTCCAGTCATTCAGGCAACAGTGTTTTCTGAGTGGTGGCTCAGAAAAAAAGAAGAAATTATTTCCCTGAAATTGCTAACTTTTTGGCAGAAAAAGACATATGAAAAAGATAAGTGATTAAAAACTGGGGAGGAAAGAGATTCGGAGAAAGACCAAACATAAGGGGGTATGAAGAGGCTGTGAAAATGGACATATAAGAAAGAAACAACCTGAATAATTAACAATGGTTAGAGAAGGAGGGGTGGATAAAGGAATGAAGAATGAGCTGAGATAATTCCATGGTTGGAACTGAGGGTCAGGGATTATAATTGATCATGTGAGGACATTGAGAAGTGATTGGGAGGGAATGGGGTCAACTTGGATCTTGATATGCTTATTTATAGGTGTGATTATTTTTTAAGGTTGGTATGGATGGCTTTTGGGGATAGAGGAAAGAAATAAAACAAGATCCCTGACCTCATGTCCAAGAGATTATAATCAACTGGGAAGAGAATAATCCAAGAATCTCACAAATAAATGTTATATTACAACTGCAATATGTACTAACCAGGAGAGCTATGTGGTCCATAAGAGAATACTCTGGAGAGAATGTGCTATGTCAGGGAAGTCAGAGAAGGTTTTCCAGAGGAAATGGTAACTGAGCTTCCTTGGAAGTAAGAGGTTCAAAGAAGAAAGCAGGCAATGTAGGGTTGGGGAGATTTTCTAGGCAGAGGGACTGGGATGAAGGATGTCTGCTCTGAGTTAGATGCCATTTGGAATTTTGAATTAAGACAAAGAATGTGCTTTGGGGATGGGGACCAGAACCATGACTCATGAAGAAAATTCTGTAGAGCTATTGCAGGAAAAAGAGTTGGGGAGGAGACATGATTCTGTTCATAGGAAGAGGATTGAGACCAGCTCCACAGAGCCCTGGAGTTCTGAACTGGGATCCATAGTGAAGCCTACAAAAGGTCATACTTCAGGTCACTACAAAGGAAAAAAAAACCCAATTTAAGAATAAAGTTGTCCAAAGATGGGATAACAAGCGGCATTAGTACACAGTGAGTTGCTTGTCATTGGAGGTACGTAAGTATAGACTGGAAGGCTGTTTGCTAGAGATGTGACGGAGCAGATGAAAGCAATAGACTAGGGTAGAGTCGATGATATTTTATATAACTTTCCAATCATAATAACCTATGAACTAGCTTGTACTCAGATAAACTCATCTGTATTTATTCAAGAATCAATTTAAAATGAAATCTTTTTACGTTGAGAGAGAGATGTCCTTTGCAAATGTCAGCAGCATTTCCATAATGGGAATAAACAATGGACTAGCAAGCAAATCTCTACAAAAAATGTAAAAAAAGTCAAATGTATTTACCTTTAAATTTGGCTTTATGTTTAATGAACATTTCCGATATGAGGAAAATTTAAAGATGTGAGAAAAGGAAAAATTAGTTTCATTATGCTATCTAAGAAAGGCATGGAAATACCCATATCTTTTGATAGAGATAGAGAATCAAATTTACTAGAGTATTGTTATGACTTGGTTTGACTAATCAAATTTTTAGTATTCTTCTTTATACCAGATGTGATGTATGAAATGGCCCTGGAGTTACTGGTTCCAGTTCTAAGCCCCTTGGGCAACTATACTGGGGCTATTTCATTTCTCATGTTTAAAGCTGCTGAGACAACTTCTCCAAATACTCACAAAAGACCACTGGTACAGATGTATTTCATTTTGTTAATGTTTGCTTGTGGGACTTTAAGTTCTTTAGAGTTATTAAGGAACCTTTAAGAGGGGCTGGTTAAAACAAAACTGTAAATTTATTAGCCATGTCTCTCTTTATTATTTTTTACTTCGGTTTTTGCTTCCACACTCCCCATTGTCAGGATTCTTACCTCTATTTTACAATCTTTATTCTGGCCTTTGAAGATTCTCAGGGTCTGCCCTATAGCTCCTTTCCCAGCCTTTCTTTCTTCCTTTTTAAAGATTTATATATTTATTTTATTTTTTTTTAAGATTTTATTTATTTATTTGGCAGACAGAGATCACAAGTAGGCAGAGAGGCAGGAGAGAGAGAAGAAGGGAAGCAGGCTCCCCGCCAAGCAGAGAGCCCGACGCGGGGCCGGATCCCAGGACCCTGGAACCATGACCCGAGCTGAAGGCAGAGGCTTTAACCCACTGAGCCACCCAGGTGCCCCTATGTATTTATTTTAGAAAGAGAGAGCATGTGCACACAAGCAGGAGGGGCAGAGGGAGAGGGAGAAAGAATCTCAAGTAGACTCCCTACAGAGCATGGAACCTGATGTGGGGTTCAATCTCATGACCTTGAGATCACAATCTAAGCCAAAACCAAGAGTGGGGTGTTTAACCAACTCCCCCCCCACCCCCCGCCAGGCTTGTTTTCTTATGTTGTAACTCTCTGTCAATCAAAACATAATATGCATTAGAATCGCCTTGAGGGGTCGTAGGACCTCTGTCACTAGGATCCATCCCCAGAGTTTCTGACTCAGTAGATCTGAGTGGGGTCTGAGAATTTGCATTGCTATTTTCCAGGTGATGCTGATTTGCTGATCTGAAATCACACTGAGAATCACCGCTTTAACAGATGCTTTAAATCACCCTACCTGTAGTATGTCCTCTTTTCTTCAGTGTCAAAGTAGTAGATGATTTATGTGCTAATTCCCAGACTCTGTACCAAAAGTTCAAAAAAAAAAAAAAAAAGCCTGAGATGTAGAATACAACCTCACTGGCTTTCTTTGGGGGAGGAGATTTTAGGTCGGGGAGACTTTTTTTCAGCTCCTGACTTCATATTACACATGTGAATGCCCTACTTCAGAAGTGATATACTCATTTTACCAAAATAGCACTCTAAAATCCCAACAAAGGCTAAGTGAACTGTGAAAGTCATCTGGTGAATCAGTGGGAGTCCTGAACACAAAACGCTAAATTTGACCGTGAAGATGCTAAGCTTTGACCTTGAAGATTTTCTTATATCTCCTTGAGCTTCTGGCTAAAAGAAGGTATAGAAATGCATAGTTGAGTGATTTCCAAACAGAAAATATCCTTGTTAAAATGTTTGTATGCATATACTCAAAATGTTGATTCACAAAACAATTATGCCAGGAGAATCTGAAAGATTGAGATATTCAGTGTTGTTTTAAACAAAGTAATTAACTTCTAGTGCACAAACTTCTTTCTCCAAAATCCATTGAGGGAGCAGATGCTTAAACACGCATGGTATTAGATTAAGGGAATGGTACTTTCTTTTCTTCCAAGTACCAGATGGTTCTAGAATCCAAAGGTAATGAAAAAGAAAGCCTAAATTTATTTAAGTGGCTCTCATTGAGACTTTATGAGAAAGATCATATTTTAATACCTAGTAGGCAAATGTAAAAATAATTTCACAGCCAAATCCCATTTTGCAAAGAAAAAAGGCATAGTGTTTCAGGATTAAAAGGCACCTTAAATGTTACCTAGTCTATCTAGGGCCACTAGCAATACAGTACTTTGATAAGACGAAGAAAGAGAAGAAGAGGAGGAGAGGGAGGGTGAGAGGAAAATGAGGAAGAAGAACAACAACCACCCCCCCCCAACAAGAATAAACAAATACTAGAGTTATAAATGGCTTATTTTTCTTAAGTACAGTCTCCAATTTTAACTCAAATACTGGAAAAAAATGTTTTACAAAATAAGGGAAAGAGTAGAAAAATAGAGTGAAAGAAAATTTTCCTTAAAAAAAAAAATCTATACAGGGGCACCTGGGTGGCTCAGTGGGTTCAAGCCTCTGCTTTCTGCTCAGGTCATGATCCGGGCGTCCTGGGATCAAGCTCCACATTGGGCTCTCTGCTCAGCACAGAGCCTGCTCCCCACCCCCTCGCCTGCCTCTCTGCCTACTTGTGATCTCTGTCTGTCAAATAAATAAATAAAATCTTTAAAAAAATCTATACATAATTTGCTAGCAATGCCCAAAGCTCACATATAAAGGCAGTCCATTTGGCTAAGAACGCTGAGAGGACAAAACCATGCCAAGATGGAGCTTTGACAGTAGAAATGAGGACATGTTAACTCAATTTTATGCAGCATCATTTTGGTCAGCCATTATGGCAAGGCAACGGGGTAGGCGTGAGGGTACAGTGGTAGAAAACAGAGTTCCTGCCTCTTAGAATTAGTGGACTTTGTCTGAGAAACTAGGTAGTTACAGTAGTAGATGTAACCAGTTCCTGATTTATATGTTCTCTGAAAGCAGTTTGGTAGGCTCTGCCTTTGCGAGGGAAGTAGTAAAACATTTCATTCTTCTTTGATAAGGAGTTAAAAAAAAAGTCATCTTATGATAGGAACATTTATTAATAAAGGAAGTATACCACAGCTGAAAGAAAGACGTTTAAATAAATGTTGGAAGCAGTGCATCAGGGAGGCAAAGAGTAAACAAGGAGTATAAAGAAGGAAAAGTAAACAGAAGAGATGGGAGGCAGACATGTCAGGAAAGAGCAATGAGAAGTAACCCAGGCCTTTAGGGGCCTGGGGAAGACATTGCAGACCAGCCTGTGCCCCTGGCAAATGCTGGAGGACCTCAGGTCATACATACATGCTGCAGACTAGAATCCTCCATGGGTCTTATCTCCCAAGGGAGAGAAGGATGAAGGAGTTAGGAGACAGGGAAGAAGGAGATGAGAGAAAGAGGAAAAAGAAAACACATTAGCTTCTGAATCTTAATTGCTTTCATATAAATTGAAACAAAATGGGAAATGTAATGGAGTGGAAGAGAGACACATTTGAAATTGAGAGATTACTAAGATTGCTTGTACAAATGACACACAAAAAAATCAAAGTCTGCTCTAAATGAAATATGAAATTGAATAGCAAAGAATGAAATGACTAAGATTTAAGAAAATCTGATCATAAAAACAAATTAGCCCATTCTAATTACTTAAATTTGAATTGTGAATGATTGGCTTGATCTTAACAGCACATGGTGAGGATTCAAGCTAATTTAGTAAAAGCCATTATCATACACAGTACATAATTATTTTGAAAATGTTCAAGATATAGAGCTTTGTTTCTCAGAAGCAATGATAGTTGGTAATTTGGACCTAACAGAAAATTAAAATTTTGTAAGGAATATTTAAAATGATTTTATCTCAGGCTTAGTAATAAAAAGATTTATAGGTTATCTATAATATATTATATATGCTCTAAAAGATTTCACATCAACAAAAACACTGCTTTCTCTCTATATATTACATTTTAACTTCTTCAGATAGATTTCAATTTCAGAAAATAGTTTCCTTTAGAAAAAATAACTACTGGCAAAAATATTAATGATTTCTGGAGCTGTATTAAATATAACTCATTGAAAAATTTATAGAACACAGGTTGTTGGTGAGTAGAATTTTCCAAATTTCAGTAATTACTCTCTTGTTTGGAAGACATTATAATATGCCACGGAACATCAATAAAGTGATCTCATGTCAACTCTTGTTTTCCATTTTTGTTGTCCCAGATAGGAGTCTGGGCCTAGGCCATCTGGAGTGACCAAGAAAAGCAACTGGGACAACCCCTGAGGATTTTTGTCAAAGTGACTACATTCTTAGACTTGGATCTTTAATGGTTCAATCCATGACATACTCACTTCTCTATTCCTACAATCCAGCAGAGTGTCTAATTCATAGTCTTTATTATGGAAATACCTTTGGAAAGAACTAGGTTCAAATCATACCTCTACCAGTTATGAGTGAGTTAACAGGAGCTGACTTACGTGTTTCTGAATTTCAGTTTTGTCCTCTGCAAAATGGAGAAAAAAACCTATCTGTTGTAGTTACATGAGGATTAAATTAGGTTGTAAAAGTTTCAACCACAGTGCTTGGAACATAATGGAACTCAAGAAATGATAGGTACTTATCATAGTATCATACAGTAGGCAGAAATTCAGTTACCTGCATATGGCTCATTACTCTACCCACACCTGTAGCTGATGGAGCCAGTTCAACCCAGCAGCTGCCTCCTGACATCTTGACTGGAATTTTTGAATGAGGTTCTATGTGGATTTTAGATGATTAACTTTAGGAAAGAGATTGACTTTGGGGCTTTAGAAGAACTATAGCCTCTGGTCCTTGTCCAAAAAGTTCAATTGCTGAGCTAGCCTTGTCAAGAGTGACTTCCTTGAGAGCTATTGAGACCTATGTTGAACCAATTCGATCCTTCCAGATTAAACTTGCAGAATTTTCTCGGGGCAGTGTTGGTCCTGGTTAGTTCAACTGGCCACACAGAACTACTAGAAAACAAATTAGGTCAAACTCAGAGTGACTTAAATATTTATCAAGATTAAAGAAAATGTTATTATGTATATAAAGCTAACAAAAATATCAGCAAAAGAGCTGACATCATTGAGATAGTGGTTGAGAAAGGCATGGGAGATTTCAGCTTTTTCTCTAACCCCTTCACTTGACCTTGCTCTAAAAACTCATTATGGCACATGAAAATATTGGATGAATTGGCCATAGGATTTCAATCTCAGACTGTATGAGCTCCATGTCAATCCATAGATGATGGTGGTCTGGTCATTTAGAAAAGTCAAATATTTTCAATAGGAGAGCAGGGAGGGAAGGAAGGAAGGAAGGAAGGAAGGAAGGAAGGAAGGAAGGTCAAGGGTCATTTTCCCAAAGATTGTTTTTTCCCTAATATTTTAAACTATTCCTATTTCCTTGAGGATTTCAAGAATACTGTGGTTTACCTAACATAGTTAGTAATCATTTTAATAAAACCCGATAATGAGGTATCTTAGGAAAGCCTTCTTTTCTCAGGAGACTTTTTACCCCTTGAAATTTTCACTTGAATTTGTAGATGGAGCTCAGTGGCTCTCCACAGTGCTTCCCAAACACTTCTGGCTAACCTCTTTCTTAGTGCTTTCCAATTTATATAAAAATAATCTGTTTGTCATCCCCATCAGACTAAAGGATCCTCAAAAGTATATATAAAGAGCCATATATATAGTCATACATATATGATGTCATAAAAAGCTTTCATACATACATATGTATACATATGATGTCATATATAAGCTAACATACATATATAATTCATCTTTGTATCTGGTGATTAGTAGGCATTGCAGCTTATTGAATGGACAAATCTATAGCTGATTATTCATTTAACCGAGATATAAAATCTTATACAGTAAGATTCTTTTCATACTTGAAGTATATTTCAAAACACACAGGTTTTAGGAAACACATCTTTAATAAAACAGTTTAAAATTTAGACCTATATAAATAATTAAATAATAATGTTATCTAGCAAAGCAGGACACTGGTCATGAATTACAAATCTAAGAGGTTGGGCGTTAACTATTATATTATTCCCTGGATTTGTCACATTTCTGAAAGGTATTCAATTCATCTGATTCCATAGAAAAAGAAAAATATTTATAGCTATTCTTCTCAATACAATTGCAGTCCCATTACGTATGTGTCTCATTTTTCTCTAACAGTAAAAAAATCCATTTTTTATTTAATGGAAGTATTTTCATTAACATTCAACCTTTAAGTCTCCCCTTTTGAGACAGATATTGTAAAAGATACCAACAGATTCATATAGAATTATCAACTAGTAGACCTGAAAATAGCTGCTTCAAAATTATATTGAAGCTCTAGAGCAAAATTCCAACTCATTAGAGCCTTAAAGTTTATTATCATATAAAAAAGGGAAAAATTTCTTCTCTAATCAAATAAATGTGAGTTTGAAAACACTGCTGCTTCCGTTCATGATATGAAATATGACTTTTCATATTAATAATGTGCCTTCCATTCTTCCTGGAGTATACCAGGGAACGGTAATGTAATTTCTTTGTGGGCAATGTAGAAAAGAAGTCCTTGTGTGTAAAACTTTTTTTATAACGACAGAAACAACAGCAACTAGAAACACTTATCACAAGATATTAGAACACAGATGAGATTATATTTCAATTAGCCATGTCAGTCTGACAGATTTCTTTATTTCTAAGGGAAATTGTGCAGAGCATTTTATTTCAAGCCTCAAAAATTTTGATGGAAAAAAAAACTGCAGTTTTTGCCACGAAAAGACAGGTGGCGTAAGCATGCAGCATTTTTTTTTCCCCCTTGAATATATAAAGTGATTATTTTCTCTCCGGTTCTTTGAAAAAACTCGCTTGTGCTCGGGTTTGTGGCTGAGCCGGGTGACGTCAGTGTGGCAGTGCGGAGTCAGGCGCGGCGGCTCCCTATAAGCTGAGGAGCTGTCCGGGTGCTGAAACGGCCCCGAGCAGCTCACCGGGCGGACTGGGAGGAACATGCTGTGGACCTCCTCTGCCATATAAAAAGGAGGTAAGACTGCTTTTCCATTCAATTTACTGGAAAGTTCTAAATTGCGTGCTTTTTCCTTAATTCCTAGCTAAGAAGAAAAAGACTGTTTGTCAATCTTATATCTATAGAATAACTGAATAGCAACCTGCTGCTCTTCAACCAATGTAAGGACACTATATATGTACATATAGAATTGAATCTATGATTTATACCACTTGCTGTTGGATATTTATAACCATCATGCTATTTGGATAACCATATATAAGAAATGTGGAAAAAGTTAAAGATTTTAGTGTCAATACCCATATTAATATAAAGTTAACTAAGCCTGATATTTTGTTTCTTTCCTTAATGTATTGTTTCTTCTCTTAAAAACTAGATACAAAGCCAGAGATATAATTTATATGTTTAATATCATTAGCAGTAGGTTTCCAATCATTTGAAGGCTCTTAAACACATTAGTCATAGAGACAACCAATTTTGGAACTAGTTCTTTTTTCCTCTGACATTTATAAGAGCTCAAAATTAATAAACTACATAAAATTATTTTCTGAACTGATATGCTCTGAAAGGACTTACATTGTTATTTCCTAGTTTTAGTACCAGGAAAGAAAGATTAGAATTATCTTGAGAACAATTTTTTTCTTTTATTCAGGGTGCAATATTACCTTGGGTTATAAGTTGGATATGACTGTGAACTACAGAGAGTTGATAATTTTGAATTACCATGAGGAAAACCTTCATAAGTGTGTAAGCTATTATTATTATGTTTTGGTTGAAAGAGGTTGTAGAATATTTTGCTGAACAAATGGGACATGTTCCTTTTTTCTGTATCCTAACTAGTGGAATTGCTCGAATTAGATATATCCCCCTGTATTTGTCAGGGTTCCAGTCTTAATTTCAATAGAATAGATATTTTAGCTTACGAAGCAATAGTTCAAATTGTACATAGGATATTAGAGCTGTTGAAACCTTCTTCAGTATATAGAAGAACTGCTACCTGGGAAAGAAATCCCTTGAGTCTTACTCAAAGGCAATAACTATGTCATCCAAACTGAAATCTTATATATAACCAGAGGATAGCATATATTAGGCTGTGGTTTAAATACCTGCATTAAATATTCTGCCCCAATTCCATAGGAAAGCCAATTTACAAGATAAAGGTCTTTCATAAGATAATGATTTTAAAGACAAGCACGTAACTCATGTTAAGAATATCCTAAGATAATGGTTTTGAAGAAAATAAGTTCACTAAGGTTCTTAAAATTACTATTTCAAATGCCAATGTTGAAAGTAGATAAAGATAAATTCATCCTGAAAAAATATAAAGAAGAAATTATAATGTACTTTTACTTAAATCTAAGAATCTATGAATAAAATTTCTTATTGTAAACTTAAATTCATAGTAAATATTTCAGAAGTTTTCTCTGACATGCCTTTAAAGATCTTTTTCTTTCAGTAAATTAAGTCTAATTAATGGGAATCATTTTAATGATTCTATGCATTTATGCTAAAGAAATTTCTTTAACTGCAACCACTGTTAGGGTCTAAAAACTGAAAGCATTACTTAAATACCAAATGATGAAAAATGATATTTTCTACAATTTATATCTAAGCTAACAAAATATCATACCCACTAAACTAAGCTTATATGTCACAAAATCATGATGCAAGTAAGATATCATGAACAAACTTGTGAGCTTTCCTCATATTTATTTGCAAAAAATTGCAAATATTAAAATTGTCTTTCAATGTTAGCAAGCTGAATGTAAAACATGTAAAAAATAATCCCCTTGCTAATTCATATGTGAGATTATAAAGCATTGGAGGAAAAAATGAATGAAGACTTTTAAGTAGGAAGAATTCAACATATCGTCTGTGTTTATCTAAATTGGAAGTTACATAGTGGTTATTTTAAGATATTCTAACAGTATGAGTCATTTAAGATTTCACAGGTCCACACCAAAATAGATACAGACATAAGTCAAGCTGCATCTGAACACTCACAAGTTCAGAAATAGACTGGTTAAGAAAACTTATGTTCTCTCTGTAGCATCTGTTATTATTTACTATGCATTCTTGAAGACTGATGAAAAATATAACTATGATTGCATTTTGCAATACGGTCACAAATAAAATGATTAGAAGAAATATGGAACACAGATACTTTAAAAGTTTACTTTTTCAGTAGATTTACACAGAAACTTACTAGGTTAGCCTACTAGCTGGGACCAGAGAATGTCCTGGAGGTTATTAAGATGCAGAAATTTTAAAATTGTCAGTTGGGTTTGGTGTCAGAGTGAGAATAAGTTATTTCTGAAGAATGTATGTATATAGGACCATCCACAAGTATGATCCAGTATGATTGACATTAAGATGCTGTATTACTTCGTCATATATAATATCATTGCTGTGGTGTTTCTACAACAAAATTAGATGGACAATTCAGGAACTAAACCACATGATTTTTTATACAACCATAAGGAAATCATTGTATGTGTGCGTGTGTGTGTGTGTGTGTACATGCACGTTTTAAATTAAGCCAACTAATTTTTTTTGGCCAATGATTTTAATAAGAATGTCATACAAGAGAACTAAAAATCAGCTTAGAAATTTTCTATTAAACAGCAAATGCATACTAAAAAACTAACTACATGTTTTGTAAATTAAAAAATAAAATTTGAGAGACCTGATTATCAGTGTTTTTGTTATTATTTTAACAAAGAGAATGCCACGCAAACTTGATGCAATTGAATAACAGGTGTGCTAGATTTCTGTAGTTAGTTTGTGGGGGTTATATAGGAAATATGTATGGCTTTTAAAAAGAGTCATCCTAAGTTTAATGTGAAATAATGTCTGCTATATGTTTTCCCTCAATGGTCAGTTACTTCTTTTGCTATAGTGTCTTCTAGTTTTTCATTTCTATTAACTCATATTTTCTATGCTTTAAGGACATCTTTCAAACATGGCAGAAGCTAAGACTCACTGGCTTGGAGCAGCGCTGTCTCTCATCCCTTTAATTTTCCTCATCTCTGGGGATGAAGCAGCTTCGTTTCAGCGAAACCAGCTGCTTCAGAAGGAACCAGATCTCAGATTGGAAAATGTCCAAAAGTTTCCCAGTCCTGAAATGATCAGAGCTTTAGAATACATAGAAAAACTCCGACAACAAGCTCACAAAGAAGAAAACAGCCCAGACTACAATCCCTACCAAGGTGTCTCTGTTCCCCTTCAGAAAAAAGAAAATGGTGATGAAAGTCACTTGCCAGAAAATACAAGGGATTCCCTGAGTGAAGATGAGTGGATGAGGATAATACTTGAAGCTTTGAGACAGGCTGAGAATGAGCCTCAGTCTACACCAAAAGAAAAGCCCTATGCCTTGAATTCAGAAAAGAACTTTCCAATGGACATGCCTGATGATTACGAGACTCAGCAGTGGTCAGAGAGGAAGCTCAAGCACATGCGATTCCCTCCTATGTATGAGGAGAATTCCAGGGATAACCCCTTTAAACGCACAAATGAAATAGTAGAGGAACAATATACTCCTCAAAGTCTTGCCACACTAGAGTCTGTGTTCCAAGAGCTGGGGAAACTGACGGGACCAAACAACCAGAAGCGTGAGAGAGTTGATGAGGAACAAAAACTTTACACAGATGATGAAGATGACATCTACAAGGCCAATAACATTGCCTATGAAGATGTGGTTGGGGGAGAAGATTGGAACCCAGTAGAAGAAAAGGTGGAGAGTCAAACCCAGGAAGAGGTAAGAGACAGCAAAGAGAATGCAGAAAAAAATGAACAAATCAATGATGAAGTGAAGCGTTCAGGGCAGCTTGGCCTCCAAGATGAAGATGTCCGGAAGGAGAGTAAAGACCAACTCTCAGATGATGTCTCCAAAGTAATTGCATATCTGAAAAGGTTAGTGAATGCTGCAGGTAGCGGGAGGTCACAGAATGGGCAGAACGGGGAAAGAGCAACCAGGCTTTTTGAGAAACCACTCGATTCTCAGTCTATTTATCAGCTGATTGAAATCTCAAGGAATTTACAGATACCCCCTGAAGACTTAATTGACATGCTGAAAACTGGAGAGAAGCCAAATGGATCTGTGGAACCAGAGCAGGAGGCTGAACTTCCCGTTGACCTAGATGACATCTCAGAGGTCGATGTAGACCGTCCAGACCTGTTCCAAAATAAAATGCTCTCCAAGAATAGCTACTCCAAAGCACCTGGTCGAGCTGTGGCAGAGACCCTACCAGATGGGCTCACTATTGAGGACATTTTAAATCTTTTAGGGATGGAGAGTGCAGCAAACCAAAAGCCTCCATATTTTCCTGGTCAGTATAACCGAGAGAAAGTTCTGCCAAGACTCCCTTATGGTCCTGGAAGATCTAGAGCAAACCAGCTTCCTAAAGGTGCCTGGATGCCAGATGTGGAGAACAGGCAAATGGCATATGAAAACCTGAATGACAAGGATCAAGAATTAGGAGAGTACTTGGCTAGGATGCTAGTGAAATACCCTGAGATCATGAATTCAAACCAGGTGAAGCGGGTTCCAAGTCAAGTCTCATCCGAAGATAATCTACAGGATGAGGACCAAATTGAGCAGGCCATCAAAGAGCATTTGAATCAAGGCAGCTCTCAGGAAACTGACAAACTGGCCTCGGTAAGCAAAAGGCTCCCTGTGGGGCCCCCAAAGAATGACGATTCCCCAAACAGACAGTACTTGGATGAAGATCTGTTAATGAAAGTGTTGGAATACCTCAACCAAGAAAAGGCAGAAAAGGGAAGGGAGCATATTGCTAAGAGAGCAATGGAAAATATGTAAGAGTTTTCATTAATTGCCCTACTTTATTCCTCCAACCCCAAGAAAACCCCAACATTTCTCTTTAGTGTGTTGACTTCTATCCTGTTAACACTGTAATATCTTTAAATGATGTACAGGCAGATGATTCCATTTCACTGGGGTATCTGCTTCACTTACTCTGAGCTGTTCTCTTGTGTATGGATATGTGTCAATGTTATGACTTCTGGATAAAAAAAATTAATCATATCCCTTATTCAAGAAAGATATCTGTGATAGTGTTTATAGTGTATTTAATGGCTGTGGCATTGTTGATGCTCACTTATGATAAAGAGTGTCCTACAATTCTCTTGAAAGTTTTTAATATTTATTGAATTATTTTGTTACTGTCTGTAGTGTTTTGTGAAGTTCTGGAGCAAAAAAAATAAAGCATTATAAATATATAGTTTTATTCATAAGGCCTTTTCTATTCTGTGTTTAATTGTTGATTAATAAATGTTATTTCTCGACAACTGTGGACTACTCATTCTGGAAACCAGAGACAAAGACTATGGAGCCCAAAGAGAAGATCTTTATCTTCCACAGCCAATCCAGGTAAGAAATAATTGTAAACATATTATTATGCTATGTGCTTATAGAATGCAATGTCCTCTAACAGCCCACTGCTTAACACTTGCCTATGGTTTTTCTCACATACATGATTTATGGAATAAGACTTCTATTGTCATAGTTATACCTTGCACCCTTGATTTATAAATAAATAAATACATTTAAGTCTTCTATACCCATAACTGGCTTTGGGGGAAAAAAAAGTTTCATTCAGGGCAATCAGAAATAACTACAGACTTGGAAGGGACCTACCTATTTCCAGATCACCCTGGTCCTCAGAAGACAAGGCTGATGCCTCTTTTGTATGATTTGAGAGGGGCTAAAGGACCCTCAAACTGTCAGGTAAGTGAATGAGCACAGGCACAGTGGAAAACACCAACTGCCTTCTCTTTTGTCTTAGTCTTTGAGAGAATCCTGAGGGCTATGCAGTTTGTGATTGTTACAATGTATATCATGTTGGGGAATGATATCAGCATCCTAACATATCAACAGGGAATCAACAACAACCACAAAGGCAGCGGCCACAAGAATATTTACATAGCAACACAACAGTAATAGTCATAAAGAAACAAGGAAATAAATAATTACTATTTACTGGATGCCTATTACGTACCAGGCACTGTACTAAACACTTTATCTCATTTAGTCTGTACTGTAACACTGTCAAGGGTCTCTTATTATCACCGTTTTACATGAAGAGAAGCAAAACTCAGAAAGGTTAAGTAACTTCCCCAAAGTTACTTGGTGTTATGAGTTACCAAAGCCTGAGTTCTTCATCACTTCACTACATTGTCTCTATGGGAAATGCCCTGTCACCTGAGTTGGGACTTTGGAAGTGGGTTGGTAAGAGACTCATGAGGTCTCAGTGTGGGTTACTTCCAAGTGACACACCTGTGGTATATATATGTGTGTGTGTGCGTGTGTGTGTGTGAACGTGCATGCACGTGCCAGGGGTAGGGAGGGGAGGCAATCCTTGAAGGGTCAGAAGGCAAAAAGAGGGCCTGCATACATTGAGGAAAACACAGAATGTAGGTTTTTCTACTTCATAATTTTGCCTAGACTCTTTTCTAAATTATCACACAATTTTGTGGAAGTCTAGAATCTGTTAAGTGGAAGAGATGTTAGAGATAAATTATCTCTACAGTATTTCTAATTAACACCTAATCAATTAATACTAAATACTTGACTCAAATACTTTCAATATAGAGACTACTTCACTAGACAGTACTACGAATTGAAGATTATGGGGAGATCCAGGATATTTGGGTGGCTTAAGGTCTAGGTACATACTGTATGCCATGCTTGGCAGATATCCACATATATCTTCTGCCCTTTATATATTCTTTTCAACTTCCTGTTTCATGCAGGAAGTCATTCCTAGTATCCTAAGTCAACCCCGTGACTATTTCCATGCCAACCCTAAGCAGGAATAAGAATGTGGCACATGACTCCACCCAACAGAAATGTTTTCACTGATGTTTGGACATTCTATCCAGAGGTTAAGAATTGAACACATGTTAGTGGACATGATACAGCTGTCTCCAGGCTGGAATTTACACACAAATCAGTGGGATGGTAAACACTGCATTCATTCTGCTATCATGTGGTACTTTTTTCTTAAAGTCTCAGACTTGAAATTCCATGATTCTCTAAGATGACATTGTAGGCATCAGGATTGGCTGTTGGGGAGCTACTTTAATTTGGGATGTTTATTCTTTGCCTGACTTCTTTCCAACACCAGTCAGCAAGCATCTCTAAGCATCTTCTTTCCAACACCAGTCAGCAAGCATCTACCTTTTTTATAATACCATCAAATCCCCAGCTACTGAGTCATCAGATTTATTTCTGATCCAATGATTTTTTTCAGAAGTGCTTTAGTGCATTGCTCGCTAGTGTAAGACAGAAAGCTCTAAGTACCATTTAAGAATGTAAATGACAAATTAATTGGGATTAGAGCAACACAGCCTCTTTGTCTGCCCAGAAGCCTCCTTCAGCAGAAGTCAGGGAGTAGTCTGAGCTCTCCAAACTGATGTCCTCTGCAGGCTACCACTGCACGAAGAAGAAATTGCCTGGGCACTAAGACTGCACCTCTTGTGGGGGTCCATGTCTCCACTGGAAGTCAGATAGAAGCCTAGCAATCTCTATGCTCTTGCCAAGGTCCCCCACTTACCAGCCTTCTGTCCCCTTAGCACTCACAGCTGTTCTATACTACCTGCCTCAGGAACAATTAGGACTAACCTGATTGCACCCTTTATGACAAAACTTCCAAGTTATTCCTCATTTGCCACACTCAAACCCCACTAACTCTTGTATATCACCTTTTCTGACCCCGGTTCCTGCTCTTTTCCATCTTATGTGACATTTTTTTATTATGTCCTTTGATATTTAAGGTCAATCATCAGCAAAATCTCCTGCATCCTCAACCTTTTCTCTGAATATTCTCTTTACTTTTTTGCTCTAAAGGAAACTTTCCTCTCCTCTGAGGTTGCTGTTGCCCTTGAAATTCTTTCTTACTCCTTTTTGCTACTTATGGGACATTATTTTTTCAAGTTTTCTGTGTGTGTGTGTGTGTGTGTGTGTGTGAATACACAACTTTCTTATTCGTGAAAATCATCTTAGATGCACACGGAAGTAAAACCAGTTCAAATAAGATATATTAAAAACATGAAAAAAGAGTCATAAAATCTAAGTAAAGTTCAAGCTAAAATGTTGGACATCTGGAACAGCCAAATAATGGCTCTTAAAAAATGAAATATATTTAACAAATAACCTTGTATAAATTTAAGATGTACAACCTATTGATTTGGTACTTTGAATGTCATGTGTCATTCAGTACCCACCCATTACCCCTGGTTGTTGCATTCATTCCCTGTTGCAGGTGACTCACTTGTTAAAGATAGTAGCTCCTGCTCCCTTCACTTCTTTTAACATTGCTCCTTCATAATACTTGTCCATTTCAATATCCCTGAAGACGATCTTTCCAATCCTTTCCAGTCACCATCCTCCATCAGCTATTTACTTGTAGGTCTTCTTCTCAGAAATAACTGCAACCTAACCTAAATCTAAATCCTAAACATTTTACTCTAACAACTACCTTCTATATTTCCAGTGCACTTCCTTTAGGACCTGAGTTCCAATAATCACTCACACCCACACATGAGATGTTATCCATGGATCCTACCATCTTTCTACTCTCTCCCGTCCTCTTTATTCTTCACCACCCACCTTGCCAGTCTCAAATTTCATGGTTTCATCATTATACTCCTTGTAAACCTTAACTCTCTTGTGTTTCATTGTAATTTCTTTGTTAATCTAGGAATTCTAGTGAAGTCCAATTGTCTACCCACTCTTACCTTTTCTCCTACAACTGAACATTGCAGGTGAAAGACACACAACTACACTGATACCACTTTAAATTCATGCCTACTGATCTCAAGTGGTCCATAATGCTGTGCTGGAACTCTAACATACCCTTGTCTACTCAGGCTCTTTCCCTTAGACAGTAATTTCATACTTTCCCTCTGTCCACAAATATTCAACCCTGCCTCCACAATCTATATGCGCATGATTACCTTCCTTCCTTGTTTCACTGAGAAAAATGAAGCCATCTGAAGAGAAGGTCTACAGAATCCCATCTCCATTTTTAAAAATATTTTATTTATTTATTTGAAGAGAAAGAGAGAGAGAGAACAAGCAAGGGGATTGGCAGGCAGAGGGATAGGGAGAAGCAGGCTCCCTGCTGAGCAAGGAGCCAGATGCAGGGCTCAATCCCAGGACCCTGAGATTATGACCTGAGCCAAAGGCAGACACTTAACCAACTGAATCCCCCCAGGCTCCCTACCATCTTCATTTCTGTTTACCTCCCTGCCTCAGTGGTGATACATTCCCTGTTTTCCTGCTCTTGTGGCATCTTTATTAAACCTTCCACCTGTGCACTCAATTCGGCCCTCTTGCTTACTTGAGAAACTTGTTTGAGAAATTCTCCCCTTTTTTGTGCATCAGCTTTGTTCTCTCTACTGGATGATCTTTGTCAACACACAAAGAGTTTGCAATTTCTTTCACCTGCAAAACCAATGAAACACCTAAGAAGCAAGCAAGAACTTCTGATTCTGCCTGCCCTTACACCAATGCTTCATGCCTATTCCCGGGGCGGGGGGTGGGGTGGGGTGGGGAATAAACACCAAAACTCTTTAAAGAGATGTGTGTACTTAACCAAATTCTTTTCTCACATCTCAAACCCCTTTCAGTCAGATTTTTACTTCCAGTTCTCCACAGAAACGGCTCCTGTTGAGATCAGCAATGGCTTCTATATTGCTAGGTACAATGATCAAGTCCAAGTCCTTATCTAACTTGTTCTAGCAGCATTTGGCATTGTTAAACACCTTTTATTTTCTTTGTATTCAGGCCACTGCACATGCCTGGCTCTCCCTCTACTTCACTGGCTACTCGTTCTCTTATCCTTTACCGTCATTTTTTTTTTTTTTAATCTCTTCAACCTCTGACCATTGGAAGCTGGCACTCAGACCTTGGAACTCTTCTCTTTCCTTTCTGCTCTCATTCCTTAGGTGAATCTGTATGTCCAGCCCATAATGTTTCCCTGAACTCAACGCTCTTTACCTCAACTGACTAGAGGACATCCCCATTGGATATCCAATAGATATCTCACATGTAACTTGACCGTAGAAGAACCCCTGGTTTCCCTCCCCTTGACAAACTTCCATCTCCTCTCACAGATTTTTCCATCTGACTTCTTCATACCAAAACCTATGTTTTTGTCTCTAACTCTTCTCTTTATCTTATAACTCATTCATGAACTGGCATCCAATCCTATTGTTTTGACTTCAAAATAGCTCTACAATCCATCTTCCTACCACCTCCATTATCACCAACATGATATAAATTATAATCATCTCTCACCTGGGTTATTGGAATATCTTCCTATTTGTTTTCCCTTCTTCTGCTCTCCTTTCAGCAAAATCTGAATACAGCAACTAACATGACCCAATTATAATCCAGATCAGGATCTGGGTATCTGGATGATACCCAGGAGTGAGAGCCAAAGTTACTGCTATGATCTATCAGTGCCTACCTGGTCTGGCTCTGAACTCATTTCCTAGTACTCTCTTCATTATGCTCTCCTTTCTATGGGCACTGGCCTTCTCAGTTCCTTGAATATGCCAAGCATACTCCACCTCAATACTTTCCCATTTGCTGTTTCCTCTTTCAGAAGTGCTATTTCCCAAAATACCTGCATGTTTTTCTCCCTCACCTATTTTAAGTTTTTGGCACAAATATTGACTTCTCAATGCCACTCCTCCTCAAATTTCAACTCCTGCATACTTTTCCTGTCTCCATTCCTTGCTTGACCCTTTCCTTTACCACACACTACATTGAACATTCTTTTTTTTTTTTTTTTTTAAGTAGGCTCCACACCCAGCATGGAGCCCAAGCTGGGACTTGAACTCACCACCCTGAGTTCAAGACTTGAGAATGAGAGTGGACCTTTAACTGACTGAGGCACCCAGAGGCTCTCTACATTTAGCATTCTTAGTTTACAGTGTTACCTTATTTACTGCCCACTCCTCCACCACTAGAATGTGGTCTCTCCGGAGGTAGCTGTTGTTTGCTTTACCCATGGTTGCACCTCTAGCTCCCCAGAAAGTGCATAGAAACCAGTTGTCAATGAAGTTAATGAGTTGGGAATGAGAGGCAAAAGTCTTGAACAATAAAACAAGGTAAATCCTTGTTGAAAGAACAAAGAAACAGTAATTTTATTACATCAGTACAGATTTAGGACCCACTTAAAATTTTTATATAATGAAATTAATGAAAAAAATTCCTGATCCAGATTTCAGTGTCCTTCCTTACCAAGTCTTTCATCTTGCCTAAAGGGAAAATAACAGGAGCACTGAAGCTCAGTTACCTCTGTGACTTAGCAGGAAGAGATAGGTAGAAGTTGTCAGCTTGTGACAAGTGGGTCCAGAGAGTTCTCCAACTGAAGCATTATCAGAAGGACCTATGCCATGATTAGGCAATCCTTTAAGATGGCGTTGTTTTCTAGCACTACAAAATTATAGCTATTTTGGTATTTTTATCAATATAGGTAAGAATTATAGTTATTTTACTCCATAGAAGAAGATTACTGTTATTAGAAATGCTATGGAGATTAGTCACATGCTGATATAAGCTATGCCAGTGCAAATACATTGCTACTACAGCTAAAGCTATTTATGCTGTGACTATTATTCTTGACAGTTGGAAGGCTAAGAAGCCCCATGGGTTTTGATCAGGAAACTTCTGAAGGTTAAAAAGAACCAGGAACTGAAACGCCAGTGGAGTTTTCCTGGAGAGTTGAAGTCTTTTGATTTGGAACAAAGATGACAATTTGTCTGCAAGTGTTCAGACAGTATATACCTTTTAGAGGGTTTATTATAGCAATCTTCAGCAAGTTTTTCTGGAGGGCCAGACCTGCATGTGTATTTATAGTTAATTTCCATACCATTTACATATGCCCATAGCCACTCTGTCTACTGTTCTCAGGACAATTTCAAGTAAGAAATGATTGTCAATACCTTGAGTTTTGTTCTATTGTCAGACTCTTTTTTTCCCCCCTTGAAGCCCTTTCATTAAATCATTATCATTGATGTGACTTCTGGTCATCACTGGGGAATAGTGGGTGATTGGGTGGAAGGGGTGGGTGAAGGAAGGGCTACAATCTGTGCTTAAGACATAATGATGTAATAACCACCTTGGTTCTTTCTGTTGCTTCAAGACATATTGATATTTCAGTGCCTTTGCCTCCTCAGTCTGATGGACTCTTCCAACACTGTAGTTGTTCTTCAAGGTTTAGTGGACATGCTGCTGTCCCCATTAAGAGTGCACTGATTCCTCCTTCTCTTCGGCTCTCATAGTGATTTTCGTTTACCTTCAATGTTTATTTCTCTTGTTATGCCACATAGCCATGGTTAGTCATGTTGACCTGTCTGCCTCATCTGTTGAATTATAAGCTCTGAAATCAGGAGCCTCTCAATATCCTCTACAGTGCCCAACCTCTGTCTCTCTCAAGTGATCTACTCAATAGCTATGTGGTGAATAAACGTACAGATGTTATCAAGCGTACTTTCTTCTTTGTTGTTTTGTGCTTTATGGATTCTGTTCACATGCCCTTGTACCCTCAGCTCATTTAATACAGAAGAGGGAAGTGAATTTCTTACTGTGCATCCCACATGGTCATCTGAAGGGGCTCTTTGACCTTGGTGTGAAATCTCAGAATGGTGCCATGGTTTATGCTTTAAAGAATATCTAATTTAATATTTAACTGAATTTGAGTTTGAGTCCAACCCCAAATTCCCATATGGGCATCCCTTTTTAGCTGGCATATTCCTAATCCTGACACCTAGAGACACTCAAGAGCTTGTTGTTTCAAGCAATTGAGTTTTCACACATGTATGATAAGGTGAATTTGGACTGCCACATACTAATCCAGCTTTTCTCATATTGCCTGGAGCGTCAATTCCTATATCACAGCTCGAAGACCATTCAGATTTTAGTTCTAGAAAGTCTTCTGACCTACCTAAGGCATTGGAACATTTACTAGGAGAAGAGGCTTTTGGGCTAATAAACAAATCAAAACAAAATTGAGTCAAATCCTGGCTTTGCTCCTTCATTTGGTCGGGCACTTAATCTGCTTGGATCTGAGGTAGGGATTATGTTCACCTTGTAGGGCTGTTGCAAGGATTTATCAGTGAATTCTGTGAAGTGGCCTTACAATGCCTAGAACAAAGTAGTTTCTAGATACATGGCAGAACTTCCCAATCAATTAATCAACAACAATTACTAACCATTTGCAGTGTTGCAACCTAGTATTAGACATTATGTAAGAAGAGGGATATAAAGGATACACATAATGTATTTCCACAAAAATTGACCATGTTGTGAAAGCACTTTTCCTCCATTTACAAACAGGATTACTTCTCCTGCTGCAGCTATTTTAGGAAAAGTGCTTTCTGATGAAGCAACAAGTTCTGATTCCATCTGTCATGGGTTCCAATTTAACTGGGGCCATTTCATGGGAACTGAAATGTTCAGAAGTCCGTAGGTGGCATAAACCAACACTTTAGGTTTATTTTAAGCTTAAAATCCCAATTCATGCTGAAGTTCAGGGAAAACTAATGAGATCAAGTTCAAGTTTCATATGATTGTCCTTTCCACACACTGCTCCAAATTCCATCTTTTCTTTACAATGAATTTTCAATGAGATGGTAAAGACTTTAATTTTGATTTTATTTGTTCTCTACATCCCACTGATGACGCAATGATAAATTAACCTCTATAGACGTTACACGAATATCTATGAACCATGGTGTTTTGAAAATGCAACATAGATTTTAAAAGAAACAACATAATCATTCCTTTTTGGTTCCATTCATAGGCATTGCACAGTGAACTGACTAAAAAATAAATAAGGCAGAAACCCCTCCCCTCTCCCTCTTAGTGATAATCCCACAGTTCAATTCATTTTGAACCAACAGGTTGCTATGGTAGCAGGAGAGTCAGGGTTACAGCACTGAACCATTCTGCAATGTGAAATCAGCACCGCGCAGGAGGTGTTTCAAAATTCATGAGCCTGGTGGAAGCAATTTTGTGCTTTAAACTTCAGGCTTCCTGAATTTTTAAAAAAATGAAAATAAGAAGGTGGCAGTGCCCACCTGAGCCTCTGCAGTGGCTTAGCCTCCTTTACAAAGTTTTAGACGAAGTAAGCATCGTCTGTCCTTTTATTTATTGAGCTTAAGATTTGATTCTGGTAAGACTCATTATTTATGGAAAGTTGCACCCACAGAAAATGAATTAGAAGAGTTTCTAATTTTGTGCTCTTTATTTCTATTCCTATCCAGTTAGAGCTAAATTAAAGGTTTAATTTTTTAAAAATGTGTATGTTTGGATATACTCAGACTGCATTATGATTGGAACCACTGAAGAACAGAATTCAGTATAATTTAAGATGTTCACCTTTGAGTCTATCAATTATGTGAAAAATGCCTTTTAATATGATATATGTAAATATATATAATATATGTGACAATGTATGTGAATATGTTATATACATTTACATATGTATGTACGTTAAAAAGGTGTTCACATAATGAACAGACTCGTGTGATATACTCCACATATGTTAATCTTACATATATAATGTGGACATGTAAAATTTGTTATCTTTGTTCTACATATTTTGTTATTTTTCTACATATTTTGTTCTACATATTTAATTTGTTATAATTTGTTCTACGTATTTAAAATATTAGTTTGTTCTACATATTTAAAATGTTAGTAAGTTTAATAATTGCTAATATCACCTAATATGCCTTCTGCATTCTTTCTTTGTATGGAATTATTTTCTTTCCTTTACCTGATTGAAATAATAACTTGCATCTTATGCACGAAGCTGTGGCTTTAAAGTTAAGGAAAAATAGCTATGAAGAGATAAGTAAGCCTGATTTCTTAAATGCATAGTTTCTTCTTATGTGTTGTAAACTGGAAGTATTTGGGGACTAGAGGTGCATTTGGGCTAGAGATGAGCATACACTATGCACGTAGAGATGCTCCAGTAGGGATTTCAGTGGAGGAAGGATGTTCCATGATGTTTCATATCTCAGTGAACTGTCAGACTCCATTCCCTTCATCTGGATGGTCCTCCGCCTTGTCTTTCTACCAAGCTTCTGTTCACTCTTTGAGCTACAACTTTGTGAAGACTTTCCAGATATTGCTTCATTTTATTTCCCTCCTCATACATGTTGCCTTCACCATCCTCCCAGAGTTAGTCTTTTTTCTTCTTTGTAGTAACTACTCCTTCAATAGCACATACAACATACTGTCATAATTTCCTGTTTATGTGTAACTCTATGATGAAATATTGAATTTCTTAAGGACAGGGAATATGCGGTGAGAAACTATACTTTTTTTTGTTATTGTATGCTCAGCGTCCTATTTCCTCTTTTTTCTTATCATGCCACCACACTTTGCTTTGGGGACTGCCTCTCCCCATTTCCTGTATATGTGTTGGACCTAATAATTGTGGTACCTCCTCACTTACAACCACAAAGCCATGTGGAGTCTTGAGTTTTATCGATCATGGTAGCCCATCTTCTTGTTCTTAGTGATGGCTCAGGGACAAGTATGTGATCGAAGTCAAGCTAATCAGAGTGTTTTCCCTAAGAATATATAAATGGATGCTATAGAATTTCTTGGGACTTTGAATATTTCATGCCTGTATATATCTATTGCCTTATGGGACTGCCAGGCTTGAGGCCATGAAGGACATGGCAGTCTGGGGGAAGCTGAGATGAGACTGAATTATTACCAGAGCAGTAATTAATCTCTGAAAAACTCGGAGAGATCAGACTGTGAATTAGATCAGCCTGGATAACCAACAGGGCAAGTGGCTTTATCCCAGAATGCCAGTAGAATGCTCCAAGAAACAGACCCCGAGATGGAGGTGGGGATACAATATGTTCATTGGGTGTTACCTTTGAAAGAAAAAGAAGTGTTGGTTTGCACTTTTGGGGGCTTCCTGGGTAAAATATGAAACTGGCCTCAGCAAATGCAGGGCAAGGAGAGACTGAAGAAGGAGGCTGGCCACTCCAAACTGGTAGGTGGCAGGTTTAATAAGCAAGGAAACTTACATATGGGGCTTGTCTTGGGCAGTGAGATGAGTAGGTTTATGCATCTGCCTGTCAGAATCTTAAAAGATCATATAGAGGCCTTGACCGGGCTCAGGTACAGTCAGTCTGGATGGTCTCAACAACACCTAACTCTCTGAAGGCCATGCTCTGGGAACAGCTCTCACTGTGGGAGCAGGAGGCAAACTAAGTATACATTCCAAGAGCAGGGGAGAAAGTGAAGTGGCTCTGACTGCCAGGTTCATTCATGGGTCAACAAATGGTCATGACCTCTCATCTACCTCCTCCAAAGGGAGGAAGCAGGATGAGTAGGGGAAGCTGTGTGACTGAGATACAGATATGGAAGTCACTGCTGGTCCAGAGAGACACTTCAGAGAATGCCTTCTCTCTTGGAATAGTCCTGCATAGGCAGCAGGGGCCAGGACACCATACCATCTTACTCATGAACTGGCAAGGTTTTTTTCCTGAAAAGACTGTTAAAATTATTGTATTGAACATCAGGTTAGTTTGTTTTTCTGGTGACCCAGTGATGAAGGCTCAGGAAGATGAGTGGGATAGTTAACAGCAAAATATTTTATATTGTTTTATTTTATATAAATGTAAGTTGAATTTTGTGACCCTGTCATTCATGTCATTATTACTTTTATTTATTTAATTTTTAAAGATTTTATTTATTTATTTGAGAGAGAGAAAGAGAGAGAGAACATGAAAGGGGAGAAGGTCCAAGGGAGAAGCAGACTCCTGGTGGAGCTGGGAGCCTGATGTGGGACTTGATCCCAGGACTCCAGGATCATGACCTGAGCTGCAGGCAGTTACTTAACCAACTGAACCACCCAGGAGCCCTATTATTACTTTTAAAGTCATCATGTGCTGCCAGCAAAAACCTACAAAAAAAAAAAAGAGCATTTTTTGCCATGAGTTTGTCAAAGTACTTCTACGAGATGGTTATTTTTTAGAGTTTACTTTTTTTATTACTTTTTTTTTCTTTTTTGGTGGTTCTGAGTGTTGTGGGAAAGAGAAAAAAAATTGCTATTTCCCTTCCCTTTCCTTTGATAATATGTTTCTTCCCATGCATATATATTGTAAATCAAGAACAGAGTGTAAGAAAGAAAATTGGGTCCATGCAGTTAAAGCCTATTGGATGGTGACTCTCACCTGAGGATTTCAAAGTAATATGATTTATTGATTGCATGTTACAGATTGTAGCTCATGTATTCTTACTGCATCCCAGGACACAGCACCGCTTAGACAGCCTGGCTGACTCTCTGTAATGGAATGCAGCGACCTGAAGCTCCAAAGTCATGTGACTAGGTGAACCTATAGGAGAAATGAGAGCAGGATATTGGAGCCGAAGCCAGGAGAATGAGAACTTTGCTCCCTATTTCATTCATTCATTCTACTTTGTTCTGCTTTAACCCATTTATTCATTCATTTTCATTTTGCTAGTTAAATCATTCATTATTGGTTGTTCATTAAATGTAGGGCACTAACTGTTAGGGTGACAAAGATAAAACATAAAATTTTGCCTTTAAGAGGTTCACAATCTAGTTAGGGCAACCACCTTGTAAAAGTGCTTATTTGGGAAAAAAAAACAACCCATAAAATAGATGTATACTATGGAAGAGAAGGAATGAGGCATTTAGGGGATAGTCTGTGACAGTTTTAATTTGCCTGCTTCATGAAGTAAATACAAAAACTTTATATGAATAAACAAAGCAACAAAACAAACACATCACATCAAATCAAAAACAGAACTAAGTTATAGACACACCTATAAAATCCTAGAAGCTTTTATTCAAACTGTCCAGTTTTTGGTGGCCTCCCCCCACTGTACACATCAAGACTCTCCCTTTACCCTCTTTGAGGATTCTGGGAAAATATAAAAAATCCTTGGAATTGGGGTCTTAGGATACTGAGGTGCTGTGTTAGCCAGAGGCTGGCCCTGGTTTCCGCTAAAGGGTAATGCTGGGAGCAGAGTCTGTGGTAAGTCTGAGTTGCTGCTCGTGAACCTCATCTCTCCCTGTGTCCTGGTCCAGTGCTGCTTATACTTTGATGTGTACATGAATCACCTGGAGATCCTGTTAAAATGCAGATTCTGGGTCAGTATGTCTGGGATGGGTCCTGAGATTGTACATCTAACAAGCTCCCAAGTGAGGCTATTGTGGTGGCTGGTCTTGGTGGCTGGTCTTGTTCACTGGTCTGGACTGAGTCCTACAGTTTGAATAGCAAGATCCAGGAACATACTGTTTCTGGATTGGGTATGGGAGAGCACAGATGTGCTCCTGGGACCCTATTACTCCTGCTGGTCTTATATTAGTCTGAGGTGATTGAGACATAAATGGATTTTGGGGGGAGCATGACTAGATTATTTATTTTTTGCCCTTTCTCTTTCTGAGATCCCTTTCTGTCTTCCACTGCTGCGCATATCTTCCCAGCTCCCTTTTATCTTCTTACTCTAAGAACAATGGGTTAGCCATCAGAAGACTTGAGTCCATGCCCTGGTCACAACTGTGTATAACAGCACTTTTACAGCCAATCTTAGTTTCCTCATTTGTAAAAACAGCCATGAACTAGATGATTTATAGATACACCCAGAAATATTTACATGTCTATGAATATCTTATCTATGAAGACGCTGTTGTCATTGTAAGCTGTTGTATCTGTTCCTCTCCAGGAGGATTTGCCTGGATTCACATTTATCTCTAATGGTGGAATGAAAGGTTTAAATCCCTGAAAATGGATTGCCTTAACACCAAATATGTAGTGAGTGGGGATAGATGCCCTTTTTCTTTTATTTTTTTTAAGATTTTATTTATTTATTTGACAGACAGAGAGAGAGAGAGATCACAAGTAGGCAGAGAGGCAGGCAGAGAGAGAGAGGGGGAAGCAGGCTCCCCACTGAGTGGAGAGCCCAATGCGGGGCTTGATTTCAGGACCTTGAGATCATGACCTGAGCCGAAGGCAGAGGTGTAACCCACTGAGCAACCCAGGTGCCCCAGATGCCCTTCTTAATGCCTCTAAATGTTCTGTATAAAAGCTTTCTCTTACTCCAGAGAGTACAACTGTTGGTTTTGGTTGGGAATAAGAAAGGAGGAAACAATTCTACTGTGTTTTCTTTTTTCAGGAGCATTATTCAATCTTCTTTAAGAGTGATAGGGACATGGTGGGTGTGAAAGTGCAAAGGTCCTGCGGGAACCTATCTATGGTTCTGGGATGACATCCTGATCCTGTGGGAATCAACTCTATTTATTTTAAAAGGAACAAATAGGTGACTCATGAAATCTTTGCTAGGTAATAGACATTAGGAAGAACAGCATTTTTTGTTATAAGGTTCACAGAATTAATTAATCCAATAGCATACTGTGAACATGGTCTCTGTCCCATCTTCTGTACCTCATTCTGATGAGCAGCTTCCTGAGATTAATGGGAACAAACAATTCTTTCGGAGACGAGAAGAGTGAGAATATGAGGCTATCTATCTGAAAAAAATAAATTGATTTAAAAAAGAAATAAGGAAGAAGAATTTTTTTCTATACTTTTCCCACATCATACATATATACTGCTCCCATAAGACATGACTCAGAGCTGCCTCTGAGATAACAAGAGTGCCTTATATGTGTCTTTGAACATATTAGGTCCTTAAACATTTTATATGCAATGAGGTATTAATGGAGTACGTTGATAGTGAGGGCTTATAACCTATCTAGCCTAAGTGTTAGTCATCAAAGAGAAAGCAACTGTAGCTGTTGGGACAGAGAGCCTAAGTGTGAAAATCACCAGTGATTCTACTTCCAGTGACTTGCATGGTGTTTGCATGGTACTTACTGCCTAGTTCTGCTACCTGCATCTGGAACCTGAGTCCTTGATCTTTGCAAATGTCTCCAGAGCTGGGGATGGGCAATAAGGGGGCTCAAAATGGAAAACCCAATGTCCCAGCTTACTGAGAGCAGTATGGGTTTGAGCCTTTTGTCCTGGTGTCTTTTCTATTTAGCATTGCTTGAATTTTTTCCTTTTTAAAAAAGATTATATTTATTTATTTGAGAGAGGGGAAGAGAGAGAGAAGCAGACACTTAGTAGGGAGCCTGACATGGGGCTAAATCCCATGACCTGAACCAAAGATAGATGCTTAACTGACTGAGCCACCCAGGCACCCCTTGAATTTTTCATTTTTTAATAACACGTTTAATTAGAAGTTACATTAAAATAAGTTGGGATGGGTTTCAGTAGACCTCTACTGTGTACTTCTAACTTATGCCATGGTTACATAGTTTTGACATTCCTGTGTAGAGAACAGAATTCTTTAACATATGGTTAAATCTGAAAGACAATTAGCAGTAACTCATTTCTCCTTTCCAACCTTTTCTGGATGTAAGGTAGCAACAACTTTCCTTTCAAAAACAGCATGAAGGATGCCTGCAGATGAACCAAGTATACCCACACAAGAGGTTAGGGGAAGCCAACTCTTCCCAGTTTCAGATGGTGGTTCAAGAAACACCTGAAACTGTTGCCCTTGCTAGCTTTAGTTGCACTACCCAGGGATGCCATGATCTTGGCTGTGAACTGTGTGATTCAGAAAGTTGCCCAGCTGCCACTTGGTGGGGTTTGGGGTCAATGGGAAACCAGAAATTATAGGTTAGGTGAACATGAATATGTGTGGGAAATAGAGACTATTATTATGCCATAGAATGCTTAGAAAGTTATTAGAACATTCTTGCTATGATTTATGGTTTATAATTTATTATATGTTGCAGTTAACAGATGCTTATTTTGTCTGGTGATGCTTTTTAAACTTTCACAATAAACCTTTAAAACAGAGATGAGCCAAAGAATAAGAGTGAATGCTTAATAATAAGTTGGTTGTTAAATTTCTATTTCTCAAGAAAGTTGATAATGAACTTTTAATTTGCTCAAAATGTTGCCCGCAATTATCACCCACCATGGGAACCCTAGTAATAAAACTGGCCATAAGAAAACCAGAAGACAAAAATCTCCTGAAGTAACATCAGCAACTATTTCAAAACTCAGTCATTATTTTGTGGACACTGTGCTCTAAGACAATGGTTTAATAGGTGTAGCTGTAGAAGATTTAGTTACATTATAATGACTTTTCATTTAGCTCAAGCTATGGCATTTCTAAAATGATTAAAATTTTTTTCCCAAGTAATAGTTGTTAATGTGTTAGTTCCATGAACCAAAGGACTTTGCAAATGAATTATGCCAATTTAATGTCCATGTAACTATGCATTTTGATAGAGAACTAGTTAACTAATTTAATGCCAGTATTTTTGTCATTTCTGATGCTTTGCTCCCCCCGATGCCTGTGAGTATTTAAGCCTTCAAAAGAACATTCAGAGTTGTGTTAGTGGGATTTTTAGGAAGGAATAGAGTGAAACACATCAGTCTCCAGAGCAAGGAGGTCTACGTTTGGAAGTGGCACAGTGTCACATCTGCATCTAGATGAGAGCAAGCCATGGAGCCAGCCTGGTTCAAAGGGTGGAGAAAGGATCCACAGTTGATGGAAGGTGCCTTAAAGTCACATTGCAAAGGGACCTAGGTAAAAAGAAGACAATAATTGTGGCCATTTATCAAACTGCCACCGTTTTTCCTCTTGAAAGTTATACCTACAAATATTATAGATTCTATGTCTGAAATTTGTCTTTAATTATTATTCCCCTTTCCATTCCCATGGTACTGTCACAGGTTAAGGAAGCCTCATCATATCTCTGTTTAATAGATTCTCACCTATTCTCCTTGCATTCAAATTGACCCCCACTTCAAACCATTCTCTTGAATATGAATTTTACCTAATCTAAATATATCACTCCATTGTTTAAAAGTTTTTAATGATTCTTCATAATGTAGAAGATGAAGTGTTCATAATCTATGATATATCTTGGCGTTGTAAGGTTCTTCATGGTCTTGTGCCTGTCTCTGTTTCCAAATTTCTTTTCTTCCACTCTCCAAAATGCTTCTTTGATTGACAGCTCACTATCCTACTTGTAATTCTCCAGATGTGCTTCTTAATCTACAGAGACTTTACAAATACTGTCTTGTTGCTTAGGGGAAAAATCCTTTATTATCCCCAACTCCTCATTCTGTTAACTTTTCTGTTTGGCAAACACTCATCCTTCAAAGTCTAGCTCATGTGTTATTTCCTCCAGGAAGTCTTCCTTACACCCCCAGATTGTGAGGACCCTTTCTATGTGCTCAATAATCTTCTGAAGAGTTGTATGGTAGCAGTTGTCATGCTGTATCACAACTAATGGTTTACTTCTCTAACTTGCCTACTAGACTACGAGACCATGGAGGTCAGGAACTACATTTTAGAAATCTGTTATCTAGTTATTGTTATAGTGTCTAGCTTAAGGGACATTTTTGTTGTGTTTTCTTCCATAGAGAAATGAAATTAGAATACATGTAATTACACAAAAGGTAGAACCTTTAAATTAATTCTGCTTTGAAGTATACCAACTCTCTCCTATAATTAATTATTGCTTCTAGAAATTCATTTAAAATTTATCAAACAAGGTAATAATTCAATTTTTCAACAAAGAAGATTATTACTTGCTTGTAAGTGGAGCAGTAGCTCAACTATTAGTTCAAGTTTTACTCTACAACATTTAAAATTCAGGTCAGTTCTTTGATTTGTGCACTGAAAGGTTTCTACTATGGAATAAAAAGTGAGCTTTCTAAAGATATTTTTGGTGACAGTGGGAAGGGGGTGGTAATTTTTTTTATAAGAAAAAATTGTTACAGACAGGATTTTAAAATTTTAATATTAAATCAGGTAATGCTTTATTTTATTTTATTTTTTATTTTTTATTAACATATAATGTACTATTAGCCCTAGGGGTACAGGTCTCTGAATCGTCAGGCTTACACACTTCACAGCACTCACCATAGCACATATCCTCCCCAATGTCCATAACCCAACCACCCTCTTCCTACCTCCCTCCCCCCAGCAACCCTCAGTTTGTTTTGTGAGATCAAGAGTCTCTTATGGTTTGTCTCCCTCCCGATCCCATCTTGTTTCATTTTTTCCTTCCCCACCCCCCCAAATCCTCCACCTTGCCTCTCAAATTCCTCATATCAGGGAGATCGTATGATAATTGTCTTTCTCTGATTGACTTATTTCACTCAGCATAATACCCTCTAGTTCCAACCACGTCATCACAAATGGCAAGATTTCATTTCTTTTGATGGCTGCATAGTATTCCATTGTATATATATACCCCATCTTCTTTATCCATTCACCTGTTGATGGACATCTAGGTTCTTTCCACAGTTCGGCTATTGTGGACATTGCTGCTATAAACATTCAGGTGCCCGTGCCCCTTTGGATCACTACATTTGTATCTTTAGGGTAAATACCCAGTAGTGCAATTGCTGGGTCATAGGGTAGCTCTATTTTCAACTTTTTGAGGAACTTCCATGCTGTTTTCCAGAGTGGCTGCACCAGCTTACATTCCCACCAACAGTGTAGAATTTTTTCTTTCTCCGCATCCTCACTAGCATCTGTAGTTTCCTGACTTGTTAATTTTAGCCATTCTGACTGGTGTGAGGTGGTATCTCATTGTGGTTTTGATTTGTATTTCCATGATGCCGAGTGATGTGGAGGACTTTTTCATGTATCTGTTAGCCATCTGGATGTCTTCTTTGCAGAAATGTCTGTTCATGTTCTCTGCCCATTTCTGATTGGATTATTTGTTCTTTGGGTGTTGAGTTTGATAAGTTCCTTATAGATTTTGGATACTAGCCCTTTATCTGATATGTCGTTTGCAAATATCTTCTCCCATTCTGTAAGTTGTCTTTTGGTTTTTTTTAACTTTTTTCCTTTGCTGTGCAAAAGCTTTTGATCTTGATGAAGTCCCAATAGTTCATTTTTGCCCTTGCTTCCCTTGCCTTTGGCGATGTTCCTAGGAAGAAGTTGCTGCAGTTGAGGTTGAAGAGATTGCTGCCTGTGTTCTCCTCAAGGATTTTGATGGATTCCTTTCTCACATTGAGGTCTTTCATCCATTTGGAGTCCATTTTGTGTGTGGTGTAAGGAAATGGTACAGTTTCATTTTTCTGCATGTAGCTATCCAATTTTCCCAACCCCATTTGTTGAAGAGACTGTCTTTCTTCCATTGGACATTCTTTCCTGCTTTGTCAAAGATTAGTTGACCATAGAGTTGAGGGTCTATTTCTGGGCTCTCTGGTCTACTGTTCAATATGTCTGATTTTGTGCCAGTACCATACTGTCTTGATGATGACAGCTTTGTAATAGAGCTTGAAGTCTGGAATTGTGATGCCACCAACTTTGGCTTTCTTTTTCAGCATTCCTCTGACTATTTGAGGTCTTTTCTTGTTCCATATAAATTTTAGGATTATTTGTTCCATTTCTTTGAAAAAAATGGATGGTGTTTTGATAGGGATTGCATTAAACGTGTAGATTGCTTTAGGTAGCCCAGACATTTTCATAATATTTGTTCTTCCAATCTGTGAGCATGGAACATTTTTCCATTTCTTTGTGTCTTCCTCAATTTCTTTCATGAGTACTTTATAGTTTTCTGAGTACAGATTCTTTGCCTCTTTGGTTAGGTTTATTCCTAGGTATCTTCTGGTTTTGGGTGCAATTGTACATGGGATTGACTCCTTAATTTCTCTTTCTTCTGTCTTGTTGCTGGTGTGTAGAAATGCAACTGACTTCTGTGCATTGATTTTATATCCTGACACTTTACTGGATTCCTGTACACATTCTAGCAGATTTGGAGTGGAGTCTTTGGGTTTTCCACATAAAGTGTCATATCATCTGCAAAGAGTGATAGTTTGACTTCTTTGCCAATTTGAATGCCTTTAATTTCTTTTTGTTGTCTGATTGCTGAGGATAGGACTTCTAGCACTATGTTGAATAGCGGTGGTAATAATGGACATTCCTGCCATGTTCCTGACCTTAGCAGAAAAGCTCTCAGTTTTTCTCTATTGAGGATGATATTCACTGTGGGTTTTTCATAGATGGCTTTGATGATATTGAGGTATGTAACTTCTATCCCTACACTTTGAAGCGTTTTGATCAAGAAAGGATGCTGTACTTTGTCAAATGCTTTTTCAGCATCTATTGAGAGTATCATATGGTTCTTGTTCTTTCTTTTATTAATGTATTATATCACACTGATTGATTTGTGGATGTTGAACCAACATCCCACTTAGTGGTGGCAAATAATCCTTTTATTTTTTTTCTTTTTTTGAATAATCCTTTTAAAATACTGTTGGATCCTATTGGCTGATATTTTGGCGAGAATTTTCACATCGGTGTTCATCAAGGATATTGGCCTGTAAATCTCTTTTTTGATGAGGTCTTTGGTTTTGGGATCAAAGTAATGCTGGCCTAATAAAAGGAGTTTGGAAGTTTTCCTTCCATTTCTATTTTTTGGAACAGTTTCAGGAGAATAGGAATTCTTTTTTAAATGCTTGGTAGAATTCCCCTGGGAAGACATCTGGCCCTGGGCTCTTGTTTGTTGGGAGATTTTTGATGACTGCTTCAATCTCCTTACTGGTTATGGGTCTGTTCAGGTTTTCTATTTCTTCCTGGTTCAGTTGTGGTAATTTATATGTCTCTAGGAATGCATCCATTTCTTCCAGATTGTCAAATTTGCTGGCGTATAGTTGCTCATAATATGTTCTTATAATTGTTTGTATTTCTTTGGTGTTGGTTGTGATCTCTCCTCTTTCATTCATGATTTTATTTATTTGGATCCTTTCTCTTTTCTTTTTGGTAAGTCTGGCCAGTGGTTTGTCAATCTTATTAATTCTTTCAAAGAACCAGCTCCTAGTTTCATTGGTTTGTTCTACTGTTTTTTTTTTTTGTTGTTGTTGTTGTTGTTGTTGTTGTTTCTATTTCATTAATTTCTGCTCTGATATTTATTATTTCTCTTCTCCTGCTGGGTTTAGGCTTTCTTTGCTGTTTTTTCTCCAGCTCCTTTAGGTGTAGGGTTAGGTTGTATATTTGAGACCTTTCTTGTTTCTTGAGAAAGGCTTTGTATCGCTATATATTTTCCTCTCAGGACTGCCCTTGCTGTGTCCCACCAATTTTGAACAGTTGTTTTCATTATCATTTGTTTCCATGAATTTTTTCAATTCTTCTTTAATTTCCTGGTTGACCCATTCATTCTTTAGAAGGACGATCTTTAGTCTCCATGTATTTGGGTTCTTTCCTAATTTCCTCTTCTGATTGAGCTCTAGCTTCAGAGCATTGTGGTCTGAAAATATGCAGGGAATGATCCCACTCTTTTGATACCAGTTGAGACCTGATTTATGGCCCAGGATGTGATCTGTTCTGGAGAATGTTCCATGTGCACTAGAGAAAAATGTGTATTCTGTTGCCTTGGATGGAATGTTCTGAATATATCTGTGATGTCCATCTGGTCCAGTGTGTCATTTAAAGCCTTTATTTCCTTGTTGATCTTTTGCTTGGATGATCTGTCCATTTCAGTGAGGGAGGTGTTAAAGTCCCCTACTATTATTGTATTATTGTTGATGTGTTTCTTTGAATTTGTTATTAAGTGGTTTATATAGTTGGCTGCTCCCATGTTAGGGGCATAGATATTTAAAATTGTTAGATCTTCTTGTTGGACATACCCTTTGAGTATGATATAGTGTCCTTCCTCATCTCTTATTATAGTCTTTGGCTTAAAATCTAATTGATCTGATAGAAGGATTGCCACCCCAGCTTTCTTTTGATGTCCATTAGCATGGTACATTGTTTTCCAGCCCCTCACTTTAAATCTGGAGATGTCTTTGGGTCTAAAATGAGTTTCCTGTAGACAGCATATTGATGGGTTTGGTTTTTTTATCCATTCTGATACCCTGTGTCTTTTGATTGGGGGTATTTAGCCCATTTACCTTCAAAGTAACTATCGAGAGATATTTAGTGCCATTGTATTATCTGTAAGGTGACTATTACTGTATATTGTCTCTGTTCCTTTCTGGTCTACTACTTTTAGGCTCTCTTTGCTTAGAGGACCCCTTTCAATATTTCCTGTAGAGCTGGTTTGGTGTTTATAGATTCTTCGTTTTTGTTTGTCCTGGAAGCTTTTTAATCTCTCCTTCTATTTTCAATGATAGCCTAGCTGGATATAGTATTCTTGGCTGCATGTTTTTCTCATTTAGTGCTCTGGATATATCACACCATTCTTTCTGGCCTGCCAGATCTGTGGACAAGTCTGCTGCCAATCTAATATTTTTACCATTGTATGTTACAGACTTCTTGTCCTGGGTTGCTTTCAGGATTTTCTCTTTGTCACTAAGACTTTTAAGTTTTACTATTAGATGACAGGGTGTGGACCTATTCTTATTGATTTTGGGGAGGTTCTCTGTACCTCCTGGGTTTTGATGCTTGTTCCCTTTGCCATATTAGGGAAATTCTCTACAATAATTCACTCCAATATATCTTCTGCTCCCCTCTCTCTTTCTTCTTCTTCTGGAATCCCAGTTATTCTAATATTGTTTCTTCTTATGGTATCACTTATCTCTCAAATTCTCCCATCATGGTCCAGTAGTTGTTTGTCTCTCTTTTGCTCAACTTCTTTATTCTCCATCATTTGGTCTTCTATATCACTAATTCTCTCTTCTGTCTCATTTATTCTAGCAGTAAGAGCTGCAATTTTTAACTGCACCACATTAATAAATTTTTTTGATTTCAGCTTGATTAGATTTTAGTTCTTTTATTTCTCCAGAAAGGGCTTTTATTTTTCCAGACATGGGTTCTCTAATATCTTCCATGCCTTTTTCGAGCCCAGCTTTTTATTTTTATTTTTTTTCAGTGTTCCAAGATTCATTTTTTATGAACCATGCCCAGCATTCCATGCAATACATGGTGGTGGGTATTAAGGAGGGAATGTATTGCAAAGCAGGTAATACTTCAAAAAAAAAAAAAAAAAAAAGAAGAACTCATCATCCAGACTTAATTTATGATGTCATTTTGTTATATTTACATTTTAACACCTTTATAGAGAAAATGTTACAAGTACACCTTAAAGTCTCCCCTATTCCATTCTTCTCATTCTCCCCTAGATATAAAATTTATTCATTCATTTGTTCAAAGATAATTACTGAATTCCTATCATTTATCAGACACTCTTCTAGGTGTGGGGAATAGCTATAAATAAGTCCCTGTCCTCATGATATATACAGTCTAATTTCTGTTTGTAAGCTCCACTCATCAAATCAATGTATGTTGTATCAGTCAGTGGGTGTATCTATATATTTACCATATGTGTCTGTATTAATAAGTTATGTATGTCATATATTACATACATTAAAAGCTATGTTGCTTATTAATATATGAACATAGCATTAATTATGTTAAGTGACATATTATCCAAATGATATATTGTCAGAATGACTTTTCCAACTTTTTCCCTCATAATTATTTTCTGTGATTTTCCTCATTCATCCACTTATTTCATTCATTTTATAGTATTTCATCGTATATTTAGACTATATGTAATTTTTCCATTCCCTTCCTGGTGGATATTAAGGTTGTTTTTACTGATTTGATATCACAAATAGTACATGTGCATCTTTGAATGTGCCTCTTTGCGTATGAGTACATTTCTTCTGGAAAGCAACATAAACATGAAACTGCTTGTTCGAAGGTCATGTACAATTTCAACTATTAGGAGTTACTCCAAATTGGAACAATTTATATTCTTATTGCAATGTATGATTCCATTTCCCTAATCACCACCAAAACCCTAGTGATTTTCCCTCCAATGTCATGGGTGACTTAGAAATACTTTCCTTGTTTACTGTTCACTTAATTTTCCTCTTTTGAGAAATTCATGTTGTTATTTTTGTTCAGTTTCTTATAGGATCATTTTTCTTTTTTGTATTGATTTGTAAGATTTATTTTATTTTATTTTAAAAATAAATTATGGATATTCATCTTTAGTGGTTATAAACTTTAAAAGCCTTTCAAGCTGTGCTTTATCTCTGACTTTCCTTACCTTGTCTTACACTGTCTATAAGGTTTTTCATTTTCAAGGTAGTTCAATTTCAGTATTTTTCTTCTTTGTGTTTTATACATTTTGCTTCTTCTTTGTTAATTTTTTTAAACTCAGTCATGAGAACAAACTTGGGTTTTGGAAGGGGGGGTGAGGGGCATGGGTGGGCCTGGTCAGGGTATTAAGGAGGGCACATATTGCATGGAGCACTAGATGTGGTGCATAAACAATGAATCTTGGAACACTGAAACAATAAAAAAAAAACAAAACCTGGTCATGAAAATTTTTCACATTTCCCCCTAAAGTTCCTATATTTCCTCCTAAAAGTATAAGATTTTTGTTGCTTACATTTAGGTTTTTAGTTCATCTGGATTTTTTAAAATGTTGTGTTAGGGACCTAACATTATCCTTTCAATTTAGAAATCTACTTATGGAAAACCCTTGGCAAATCTATCTTTTCTCCTACACTTTGCGATAACATATTGAATTTTCTTAGGTTCCTCTTTCCTCTCAGTGGTCCCAAGGTCTTGATGGTTCAAAGTTCAGTCATATTTGTGTTTCAAATATGACAGAACTGCCTGAACTCAGAATATAATTTGGGACTTTATTCTTTAGAGATTTGGATAAAGTTGGCTGAAGTCCTGTGTCTGAACTTGGGTATGATTTGCATCCTCTTGGTCTCTTCCCTTTATTCATAGAGACCCATTTAGTTTTTTCCTCTTATCAGTTGTGTCCAAAATTCTATTCCCAAGCCTTGCCCTTGTTTTTTGTTCATATTTTTACTGGTGGCTTGAGATGTTGAGTATAGAGGTCATCCTATTCATGTCATAGCACTCTGCCTGCATAGGATGGGCCTATTTATTCTCTTCTCTGTTGATAATGCATTCCTTTGCCATTCCTTTTCCCAGACTATGACTTATATGACACACAGTTTGGGGACAGGTTGACCAGTTCCCTGTTCTATCTGCTTCCCTCTCAGATGCCTCCCTTAGAATTCTGGTGAATAACATTTTTAAAAATCACATTAGATATATAAGATAACAAACTATTTTTTAAGTTATTAATTTGCTCTTCTAGAAATTGCTTTTCAACTCAAAGCAATTAGTTTACAAGTTTTTTGGATACAACCATTTGAATGGAATGATCAATATTCAATGACTGTGTTAGTTTTATATTGCTGCATAACAAATTACCACAAATTCAATAGATTAAAACAATATATGCTTATTATGTCACACTTTCCATGCATCAGAAGTTCTGGCCTAACAGAGCTGGGTTTTCTGTTCAGGGTCTCACAGGCTAAAATCAAAGTGTCAGCCAGAGCTGAAGTCTCATCTGGAGGTTTAGGTCCTCTCCTGAGCTCATTCAAGTTATTTTCAGAATTAAATTCTTTGTGGCTATGGAATAAAAGTCCCAGTTTTCTTATGGCAAATGACTATGGTTGTTCTTAGCTCTTAGAGGTTACCCTTAGGTTTTAGATATGTGGCTGTTCACAACACAACTGTTTGTTTTCTTCCTGGTCAATGATAGCACATTTTTGAAGCTTCATTTTCTTTTAAAGACCATATATGATTAGTTAGACCCAGCCAAAATTGCCCTCTTTTGGTCAACTTAAAGTCATTTTATTAGTAACCTAATTACAGAGGTGATATTAATGGTATCACTTATATTCAAGGGGATTATATAGAGTGGAAACTCCAAAGTGGGGGGAATCTTGGAGGCCATCTTGAAATTCCATATACCACAATAGGCTTGCATTCTAAATCCAGATCCCCTATTTTGAATACTTGAGTAAAATTTATTCTCCCCAGAAGGGTTTTTGAGGAAAGTCCAATAGATAGAATCCCTCCTTTTTTCTTGATTAAAAAAAAAGAAAAGAAATTGAGAAATTAAACCAAAGAGCCAGCATTAGCAGAAACAAAATGTCATCCTTATTGCTGATAAAGTTAATGGTAAGAATGTAGTTTAGGGATAGAACCAAATGGGACTACTTGTCCAAAAGCAAGTTTTTTTGTTTGTTTTTGTTTTGTTTTAAGATTTTATTTATTTATTTAACAGAGAGAGAGATCACAAGTAGGCAGAGAGACAGGCAGAGAGCGAGGGGGAAGCAGGCTCCCTGCTGAGCAGAGAGCCTGATGTGGGGAATGATCCCAGGACCCTGAGATCATGACCTGAGCCAAAGGCAGAGGCTTAACCCACTGAGCCACCCAGGCACCCCCAAAAGCAAGTTTTAATCTCTAAGGAAATCATTGCCTCTGCTGATATTGGGTGGTGGAAGAAAGAGAAAGAAACCAAATCTCCATGCTTTTGATAAATTAATTTCACCCAAAACCAATGGGTATTGCTCACACATGAGTAACTTTATCTACTTCCAAGAGTAAGTTTTGGGAAGAGGCTTAAATAGTTTAAGAAAAATTCCTACTTATGGATATCAGAGGACAGGAGAGAAAAGTTCCTCTCTAATACTAATTTATGCTTTAAGTGTATGTCTGAGCATCAGATTTTCCCAAACAGAATAACTTTTTTTTAGATTTTATTTATTTATTTGACAGAGAGACAAAGAGAGCACACAAGAAGGGTAAGCAGAAGAGGGAGAAGCAGGCCCCTAACCCCCCGAACAAGGAGTGTGAAGGGCTCGATCCCAGGACCCTGGGATCATGACTGGGCTGAGGGCAGACGCTTAACCGATTGAGCCACCCAGGTACCCCCAAACTGAATAATTTAAAAATAACAATTAATACCTTTTTGCCTTCCCACTAGAGTATCAGAAGCACTGATAAGGGGAGACAAAGAAAGCTATTTGGGATGCCTTAATTTCAAAGGGCATAGAAGTCTCACATAAGAATGAACAATGTAAAGATCTGATGATATCAATCCAAGATGTACCTAAGCACAACCAGGACTTTTTAGGATGTGCAGGAGGTGTTTTGGGGTTCACATTTGAACCCTGAGGGGCCAACTAGCTCATTTCATGGAGCTCAAGGTGAAAGAATCTGGAGTTTCATTCTCATTGCACTGCCATCTCTGAGCAAGAGAAACAATCTCTTTTCTTTTTGTAGAAATTTAGTTGCCTAGTGCAAAATGATTTTAATTTTCACCAAACTGAATTAAAATGACATTGGCAAAAAAGTGATGTATTTTGCTCTACTTCAGGTTGTCAACCAGAGAAGAAAATTAGATTTCTTTGGACTTAGAGGAAAGAGGGAAAATGCTTATATAACTCTCTCACTCATTTCATCTTCCTGCTAACTCTCAGTTTCTTTATTAGTTAAATAGAAAAAATATCCCAGCTATTCCACAGGTTTATTACAGAGGCAAAGAGAGTTAATAAATATGAGAGTGCTTTGTGATTAAAAAGGTTCTATAATTATAGCTTATTATCGGTTTTTATTTACATGCTGACTATCCAAATTTCCAAAATCTCTCATGAAACATTGATGTGTGAACTTTCATCTGACAAGGCATGAGAATTCCTCTTGAGTTTTGCCATGTATTAAACAAAATTTCTAGAAGTCAAACTAACCTACAATTTGGACTCTTACATTTCTTTGTATTTTCCTTCCTTTAGTTTTAGTAGTGCAAGACTCAGTTGTCTAGCAGCCACATTCTCCTACCTTCAACAGATTTTTGATTTTCAATTCAAGTTTGTGGCACAAAGTAATGGAGAAATAAAGACAGCTTGCACATGAGGACTCCTGGAAGACTCATGCCTTCTGGATAAGGAAGGAAATCTATTTGCAAAACTCCTACTGTTATTGATGTCAGTAGTCACCTTTGTAATTTAGGGTTAAGTGTTCTCTATTCCATTATCCATCTCTCAAATTTTGAAAATTGAATTCAAATCCCTTAAAGAATGAGTTTGTTTGGGTTACTGCCTTTCCTTTAGCATCATTTGACTACTTGAGTCATGACTCAGGTGACTTCCAGAAGTTCAATAATCTTTGATTAAACTAATTTTTCCTGAGGATTTCAGAAAATCAAGGTTTGGCAGGAAATATTATTCATGAAGCAAATACTTGGGGATGTTTACAGAAGAGCCTCAAGAAGAGAGAACAAATGATACACAGGGCTTCATGGTTTTCTCCACTTTTGAAATGAAAAAGGAAATCCAGAGGCATGCAATTCATCAGGCTAGACCACAGACCTGGATGCTTTACCTACCTACCAAAGCAGCTAGTAGAAAACCTAAATGCTTTACCTGTCTTACCACAAAGCAGCTAGTAGGAAAAAAAAAATTGATTGGAAACTGTAGTTAAGATACACTGTATATTTACCATACAACAGATGCAAATATAAAAAATATTTTTAAAAAACTATATTAAATTGGTTGTTAAGCCAAATAAGTCATGTAAAATCAAGCCCTTGGATATCTGTTTAGTTAAAAATTTTCAAGCTAAACTTATTAGTTTGTCTCTGTTCAGTTTTCTTGATCTATGAGTGAGGGCTTCATGGGTGTATCCTAATTTTATAAGCAAAGTGTTCTCCTAAGCAAGATTTATTTTGTGCATCACATATTCAGCCAGCATTTATTATGTTTCTGTTGTAGATTAGGTACCACAAGAAAAGTCTTTTGATGATTTCCATGTGAAAATGTAAAGGGGCTCTTTAAAAACAGATTTTATAGGAAGCACAACATTGTTTTATCAATACCAAATCATGAAATTGCATAAAGAATAGTATGCTAATTTTTAGCTTCCAGGATCTTCAGGACCACCTACCTTCTAAAGCAAAATATCTAGGATGAGAGATAAAATATTTAGAATCATTTGATCATGAGAACTGCCCCTAGCAGAGATCATTGAGAGTAACCCATTGAGGCGAGGCCATCCGTTCAATCATTCAATTGTTAACTAACTCAGCAAATACAAATGGAGGCCCTGTATGTGGCAGAAACTGTTGTTCCAAGAGACAGAACAGTGACTCAGACATAGCCCTTGTCTTTAGGCAGTCAGGTAAATAGGCATTTGTAAGACCTTTATAATGCAATCTGATTCAATGGTGCAACAGAGGTTGGGGTATGGCATTCAGAGGTGCTCTGCCTGGATGGATGTGGACCCCAGTCTTGGTCTCTTCCTGAGGAATATCTAAGTAATAATAAAGAATATCTAAGTCAAGTCAATAGTGGTGCAATCCAGGTGATGGGGGAAATGGGAAAAGTACAGCTGCAGGAGAGAATAGCAAAGTCCCAAACTGAGAGACTAGGACACACTCAGACACGGAGAGAAATTCAGGCTGCTTGGAACATGGTATTGGTGAGGCGGGTATTGGTAGTGGTGAGAAATGAAACTGAATTGTTGGCAAGGTAGAATGAGGGGTCCTCTTGAGCAAGCTAATCTTTTGACTTTTATTCTGAGGGCATCAGGGAGCAGCACTCTGAATATTGGAGCTGATCACCTCTTTGGTGCCCAACACCGTTGAGTACTAGAAATTCTAATAAAGTGGAAGATCTGTGGCCTCTGAAGAACCTTTAAGTTAGCTGAGATGATAGGAACCACAAGCAAAATTATTAACCATGTGTGAGGCCAAGTAAGTGGTCTGACCACCAGGAGTTGGCTGCATGGTGGGGGAGAGCTGAAGAAGGACAGGTAAGTGGGGTGGATGGAGGAAATGAGACATCTATATTTAGAGAGTTATATCTAATTGATTTCCATGTGGTTCATTCTGTTTACTTTTCTTCAAGCCTGAGAGCTTAGTCTCCTCCAAATATTTTGGTCTGTATAAAACATAATACAAACTCTGTAATATTGTTCATCTGAAACTGCCTTCTCTAACTAGTCTAACCAGCTCAGACTATGTGAAGTGTTAAAACATCTATTTAGTGTTTTTTAATTGGTTTTGTTTTTAAGTTTTTATTTTCTTTTCATAGAGGAGGGTACAGATCATGTAGTTGAAAAATAATTGAATTTGGGTTGCATTCACCCTGAAGAGAGGGAGTAAAGGACACAGGGTTTAGGAGGCCCCGTGTTATGCAAACAGCTGTTGAGATTCTCATTATGGCCCTTTGCTTTCTTTTTACCTTGATTCACCACATTTCAATACTATTTTTAAGCCTTTGATTGAACAGAAGCTGCTTTCTGATCAAATTAGTCCTCATTCCTCACTGTGTGACTACCTAATAAAATAGAATACAAGGAAAGTAATTAATCAAAGCCATGGTGGGGGTCTGGAATGCCCCAAGCCATGGTTACAATGCCAAGGCAGTCCTTGCAGTAAAAAGCTTATCTCATAGGGTGTGTGCTCCTACATCCTTAAATTATTCTGTGCTATGCAAGTAAAAACCACCAAATTGCCTCTTTGCAATTACTCAAAAAAAAAAAAATTGTTCCATTAGAGGACATTTCCATAAATCCTGATTCAACTGCACAGTTTCTTTTTAATCCATTATTTTTGAGGAGGACTTGAGGCATAAGTAAGTCTCATTTAAAAGACTCTCCATGCTTTACATTTTATCTTCTTTGGGTACTTTGGCTCCCTGTAATCAGTCTAGTGTTAACCTATTGTTTCATTTACGTTTTTTTCTTCATGTATAATTTCTTCATATTTCCCTTAGAAATGCCAATATCTAATTCTCCTTGATCCATGAAAAGTTTTCTTTCACTTGTAGGAGGAAGTAGTCTGAAGTTACAAAAATCATTGAACATAATGCTAATGAAATCTTGAGTTTATAAAGATACCTTCCTAGGAAAGGTTATTATGGCCAGGCTACATATTAATTTATCTTCTCAACATTACAAGTCAAATAATTATACATTGGCAAGAAAACTCATTTTGTATAAGTTATTCAATATTCCTAATTCTAAATCAGGGATGAGTATGTACATCTTAGAGGTATAGGGACGGAAGACTCAGCCCCTTTTCTTTCCAGTTCTAGATGGTAATTTGTGCTCACAAAGGACTGAAAACCCAATAGGAACCTTTATAAATGGCCAAGCAAGTCTCTTTTATTCACCAAAGTGCAGGGTCTCTGGTTGTATTAAAAAAAGTGGAGGGTCCTCCTTCCTGGCTTCCACCTCGAATTGAGGACAGCCAGATAAATGGGGGCAGAGACAGCCTGATTTACTCACCAGTTTATGGATAGAGAAGAGAAGAGAAAGGGGGTGGGGGTGGAGACAGGGAGGGAGAAAGAGAGAGAGAGAATGAAGGGGGAAGAGAGAGAGAGAGAGAGAGAGAGAGGTAGGGGTTGGAATGAATAGCGGGCTTTTTCTAGAAGGCAGATGGAAAGGCACAGAGTCTGCTCTTTTGTCCTGGATTCTCTCTAAACAATCCGATGAATTACTCCTCCTCCCACACATGGGAAGCAGTGAATAACTGATAAACACAGATGATGGAAATGTCTGCTTTAACATGCCACCGGCAGAGAGAAGAGAGGAAATTCTATCACCTTTAAATGGAGGCCTAGCCCTTTATGGCCCATGTTAAAAGGATTAAAGAATCAGTTCCACTCCTCCGGACCCTGCAGATCCTCATTCTTTTGGCGGGCATGGCAAAGCAGTGGAACAATCCCAATCCCCTTGCATTTAAGCAAAAGATTTATTTATTTATTTATTTTAAAGATTTTATTTATTTATTTGACAGGCAGAGATCACAAGTAGGCAGAGAGGCAGGCAGAGAGAGAGGAGGAAGCAGGCTCCCTGCTGAGCAGAGAGCCCGATGCGGGGCTCGATCCCAGGATCCTGAGATCATGACCTGAGCCGAAGGCAGAGGCTTAACCCACTGAGCCACCCAGGCGCCCCTAAGCAAAAAGGTTTATTACTCTTACCCAAAAGAATGCATATTACAGGGCACCTGGGTGGCTCAGTTGGGTAAATGTCTGCCTTTGACATAGGTCATGATCCCAGGATCCTGGGATGCAGCCCTGCCTTGGGCTCCCTCCTCAGCAGGGAGTCTGCTTCTCCCTCTCCCTCTGCCACTCCTCCTGCTTGTGTTCTCTTGCTCTCTCTCTGTCAAATAAATAAAACTAAAATAAAAGAAAGAATGCATATTACAAATACCATATGTATTATCAACCTGGTTTTGTTAGACTTGATTTTGAATTTCATTTGAATAGAATATAAGTTTTTTGTTTGTTTGTTTGTTTGTTTTTACTTTCTAAGGGTTGAATCTTTCATATAACATTCACGAGGAAGATTGTGGAATGTGATGATCCTGAAATTCCTCAGTTTTCTGTCTCTTTTTGCTCTGACGTGAGGAACGCAAGCAGATGAAAATTCCAGTGGAAGAAGTAATAATAATTCAAGGGAAACATTACCTAGATGGCCCAGACAAAGTCTATGGTAGCATGAAATGGAGAGAAAGGTGCTGAATGTTAATTGTGGTAGAACTACATAGTAAGTTTAGATTCAACCATAGGCAGAGAAGGAGTCTGCCTACAAAATGATTTTAGGACTTTTGTAAAGATCTCTGTGTTCCTTAAACACTACTTCCATCTGTCTGTTCACTGATGTTCTATTAGCAACCAAAAGAGCGGCAAAGACTTACTTGGTGCTTACTTTATGTCAAGTTACATTCTAGAAGTATATATTATGTGTGTGTGTGTGCGCGCGCGCACATATATGTATACATGCATTCATACATATATAATATATATTCAGTTATCATAATTTTGTATGAAGTTATTCTCATTTTTTGGATGATGCAACTGAGAAATACAACTGGTAAGGAGCAGAACCAAAATTTGAACCCTTAAGACTGACCCATTGTCTAGGCTCTCACCACTTTTATGTAGTTAAGTAAAAATTTCCCCAGGGCAGAGAGCTCTTGGTCTGAGATTCACACCAAGAGGTAAACAACTTACAACAACTTCTTCCCAAAGAGAAGGTGTGGATACAGGAGAGGTAGAGCTCTGGGGCATTTGTTCAGTGTCTGTATCTTCTTCCTTTTTTTTTCCCCCCAGGTTCTGTATTCTCTTTTTTGAGGCATAAATTATCTAGAAATGTGTTTCAAAATTTCTAAATATTTAAAGTTTTTAAAAAGTTATCATTTAAAATATTAGATTTCAGATTTTATCACCTTGCAATGAAACTGCAATTCTTGGGCTTTATTGGAACTTATGTTGTGGCTGAGAATCTTTAAAAAATTGTTTTTTAAATTAACATATAATGTATTATTAGCCCCAGGGGTACAGGTCTGTGAATCATCAGGCTTACACACTTCACAGCACTCACCATAGCGCATACCCTCCCCAATATCCATAACCCAGCCACCCTATCCCTACCCCCACCCCCCAGCATCCCTCAGTTTGTTTCATGAGATTAAGAGTCTCCTGTGGTTTGTCTCCCTCCTGATCCCATCTTGTTTCATTTTTTCCTTCCCTACCCCCAAACCCCCAACGTTGCCTCTCAAATTCCTCATATCAGGGAGATCATATGATAATTGTCTTTCTCTGATTGACTTATTTCACTCAGCATAATAGCCTCTAGTTCCATCCACATCATCGCAAATGGCAAGATTTAATTTTTGATGGCTGCATAGTATTCCATTGTGTGTGTGTGTGTGTGTGTGTGTGTGTGTGTGTGTGTGTGTGTATCTACCAGATCTTCTTTATCCATTCATCTGTCAATGGACATCTAGGTTTTTTCCATAGTTTGGCTATTGTGGACATTGCTGCTATAAACATTCGGGTGCACGTGCCCCTTTGGATCACTACATTTGTATCTTTAGGGTAAATACTCAGTAGTGCGATTGCTGGGTCATAGGGTAGCCCTATTTTCAGCTTTTTGAGGAACTTCCATGCTGTTTTCCAGAGTGGTTGCATCAGCTTGCATTCCCACCAACAGTGTAGGAGGGTTCCCCTTTCTTCATCCAGCATCTGTCATTTCCTGACTTGTTAATTTTAGCCATTCTGACTGGTGTGAGGTGGTATCTCATTGCGGTTTTGATTTGTATTTCCCTGATGTGGCTGAGAACCTTATTGAGAATTTTATTCTCTAATTATTCATGCAGATTCCATGCATTAGCTCAGGCTTGTCAATCATGCTATGTTAATTGATTATTATGAATAACAATGAACATATTAATGCCTATAATTTTGGAAGATATGTTAAGTAGCTCTTTTTGTTTGTTAGCCTGAGGAACTCTGAAGTTTAGTTCTCCTTTCATGCATAAAGATGAAATACCCTGATAATCTGATAGAATCATTATCCTAAAACAATACGTATGAATTATTTTTGTCATGTCAGCATGGCATTATTTTTACTTATCCTGCTCGACATTTGGAATATTCTGAATCTGGTAACTCATTTTTTTAAATTGATTCCGGATAATTCTGTTGTTGTTTAAATATACCTCTATTTGTCTGTTTAAATATACCTCTCCCTTATTCTTTCTTCATGTGTCAGACTCCAATAGATACATAAAGGTTAGCATTTTTCTTTCTTCCCTTCATGTCTTTTAATAGTTAAAATTGTAAACTCCAGAGTCTAAGTGTCTATGTACCAATTCCAGCTTTTCCAGTTTACATAGTGTGGCTTTGGGAGGGTATTTCATTTCTTTTTGTCTTAATTCCATCATCTGTAAAATGGGATCAGACGAGTATCTGGGAGGAAAAAGAATTAATACAGTTAGAGAATTTTGAACAATACCTGAACATAAAAAAGTACCATATGAAGAGTTGCTATTATTGACTCTGCATTTCATTATGGATAAATTCTTCAGATTTATCTTTCAGTTTACTAACTTTCTCTTGAGCTATATCTCATCTACTCTTTCAATCATTAAATGAATTTTTAATTATAATTATTATATTTTTGATTTAAGTATTTTCTTCTTTTTCTAATTATGCCTGATTTGGTGGGGGTAATGAAGTTCCTTCTCATGTTTTATGGTTTATTTTTTGTTTTTTAGACACTTATATTCCCTATATAATCATTCCAGTATCACATTCATGGGGGATTTTATTCTACTGATTGTTTTCTTTAATTACTCTCACACATGGCAACATCATATTTCCTCTTTAAATTTTGGATTGAGAGGTCATGGGCAGTGAATTTATTTCTTCCACTATGGGTGGGGAGGAGGGTGTACCCTTAAAGAGGGAATTTATTTGTTTTATCCAATATGCTGAGGGATTACCAACATAAGAATTGGCTTGGGGTTTTTCAGGCCAAGCAAAGAGTGTAAATCTTAACACCAAACTACTCTGAGGGCAACTTGTGGTTATGAATTCTCAAAGATTTCCCTCCTCAGTTAACAGCTAGAGCAGGGCAGACACATTACATTGGTAGGCAGGTGGGTTTTTCATTAGTCTGGGAAGGGTTCCTATAATGGTTAGAAATCTCTGTTCCAGCTCTGTGTCTTCAAAGTGCTCTCATTTGGGAGCCCTCACTTAAAAGGTATCTAATGGACCATACTGCCCAAAATAGAAATTGTATCTACTATCTCAAAGGGGCACAAAAAGGCAAACCAGGATTCATAAGCACAGGCTGAAAGTGTCAAACATAATTATCAGCTTCTGTTTTGAATCACGGCTGATTCTGATGGTTTATAAATTCAACAGTTCTGACCTTCAAGCACATGAAGCACAGGTAAGGGAGTGCCTTGCTCATCTGGTATTTTGTAATTATATAATTAGGTGGAATTATTGGTTCTTTGGATGGCAGAACACAACACAAAGACATTCAAAAGCAGAACTTTTTTGTTCTTTGTAGCTCTAAACAAGAGAAGACTTCCACACAGACAGCTGCCCCTGGGGACAGGGTAACAGCAAACTGGAACTGTAGGAGGCAACTTCTGTGGGGAGGTGGGAAGGAGTTAACCAGGTTGTGCAAGAGTTTTTTAGATATTGAATATTTTGACTAGTGCTACAGAGAGAAAGAAGAAGAAGACCTCCCTCTGAGTATTTGGGGGCCACTGACAGTTGAGTATGTGAGTGTTGTGGCCCAAGAGTATTAGGGCCTAAAAGGGGACTAATTGGGTTGGGGTCTTGGTAAACTGCCTGGGAAAAGGAATTGAGAGTCTTAAGTCATGACTTCAAAAATGGGTCAAGATAAGCACTGTGGAATATTATGTTACTTCTGGGAAAGCCAGGAAGAGCAGATGTGCCATCTGAGCCTCATCTTAGAAGACTGTTAGACAAGGACATGCCAGGCAGGATGACAGTATGGAAAAAGTGCAGAGGAATAAAAGGATATCACCCAGCTCACTGAAAGAGTGTGGGGAAGGAATGGGAAACTGAGACTATGTAAGTGTAGGCAGGTGTCATATCAGAAAATGCCTTGTGATCAGTTTACCTTTTATGCTTAGTGAAAGCCCAACTTTTGAGACTAGAGCAAGAGATTCCTGAGTGTGCTGTGGAAACTCAAAACCAAAGGGAAAAATATAACATATATTTCAGGGCATAAATTTTGGATGAAGATTTGAGAAAGGAAAGCTTTTCAAGATATTAAAACAAACCCGATATAAATGGGGGAAAAAAGGCTATGACCAAAACCAAGAAACCAAAACAAAAAAAACAAAAAAAAAACAAAAAAAAAAACCAAACAAAAAAAACAAACAAAACCAAAAAAACCCACATTCAAGGAATTTCACAATTTCATGAATTTCTCATTGTGTTAGGAGGTCACCTTTTCAGGGCCTGTGATGTTTCTTTCCCACCAGGACTCTCCTTTGTCCTGTTATGCTTTTGTATTGTCACCAGACTGACATCCACTAAGAAAATAAAATCATCAGTGTCTGTGTGATCTTGGAGTTGTTTCTGCCCTTGATGAGCAAGGGCTGACTGGTTGAGAGAACCTCAGGATATTGCTTCTTGAAACTGAAATCCCTGGTCTAGATCTCATTATGTTTTCTTATTTTCTGTGAGCCTTCTGGCTATGCATCATTGACATTTTATGTCATGCCATTTTAATTAATGGAACAACTGACATCTTCCTTTGGCAACTTGAGATCAACTCTAAATCAAACAACCCACATGGGCAACCTAGGGTGACAGGGTCCCTAGGGAATGAGGGTCTCTGGTGCTTGTTGTATAAACACTCAGCAAATAAATAATAATGGGGAATAATTACCTTGGGAACAGCTAGGATTCACTGCTCTTTAAAAGCTCTGCACAGTGACTTGTGTAGGAGGCAACATGAGGCAGTGGAAAAAAGCTAGAGCAAATAGATCCCGTTTTGAATCCTGGCTCCTTGCTTAGCTGATGGACAGTCCTCAGGGAAATTAATTACATAAACTATTCAAACTTTACTTTCCTCATCTGTAAAAAAAGAGATAATCATGAATCTCTTGTAGAGTTGAAATGAAGAATATATAATAAAATATATAAGAAAGCACCTGGATCGCTTTAGTTTTTTAATTAAAAAACTCTGTTCCAGGATACTCTTTTAGTTAGTTGCATTTCTCTGAGGTGTGTTACTCATTTATCTAGGCCAATGGATGTTCTGTAAAACTTTAAGTTGGAACTAGAAAATCCATAAGGTCTCTTTTGGAATGCATGTACATGCACACATATTTCCAAATAGATGGCTAATGGCTATACCACTATTTTTAGTATAGAGGACTTCATTTTTTCATGATCTGAAATATCACTAATTAGAAATTATAAGTATGCAGGCTTGCTTCTCAATTCTCTTTTTGTAGACTTGACCTATTTGTTTATTTTTGAATAAAAATTATAATTTAAAAATTATCACAGCCTGATAATTCTCTTTGGTACCTGTTAAGCAAGTGATTACACGTTTTTATTGTGCTTCAACAAAAATTTCTTGGCCCTTTCTGCGCATTTTTCTCTTCTAGGTGAATTTGAAGATATGTTTACTAAGTTCCACATCCTACTGATGTATCTCCTTAAAGCATCTTTTCTATTTTTCATAAAAGTACTGCACACGTTTACTGGGATTTCTTTTCTACAAGTTTTATAGTTTCCGTTATGATTGTGATTGTGGTCTTTTTGTTCTCTTACATTTCCTAACTGATTACTATGAATTTCAATGAAAAGCAATCAATGCTGTCCACTTTTAAAACTTTCTGATTAGTTCTTACAGGCCTTTAAAAATTATTATTAGATTCTCTTGGGTCTTCCAGGTAGATAATCATATCATTTAAAATAATGAGCTTTTGATTTCACTGTTTTCAAAGTGAATATATACCTTTTATTTTTTTCTTATCTTTTTCATTGGCCAGGACTGCCAACAAAACGTCAAAATGCAATGGTGGTGGTGGGAATCTTTATTACCGTCTCTATCTTGATGAGCATGCTTCAAATATTTTACCATTAGGTAAAATGCTTGCTCTTAGCTTCTGTTGGACAACATTTGTAAAATAGGTAAGTTTCTTTTTATTCTTCATTTGCTAATATTACTTAAAAAAAATAGAAACATGTTGAATTGTATCAAATGCTAAATAGAATCTATTAAGATCTAATAAAATGACTACATGGATGTCTCCTTTAATTTATTAATGGATGTAATTAGTTCCATAGTTTTTTCTGTTGTTGTTGTTTTGTTTTCCCTGATTCCTATTTGTTTGTAGTATCAGAGTTATGGCAATTTTATTTAACAATTTGGAAAATATTCTATCAAATTTTTATATTGTGGAACAGCATATAGAAATTGATAGAACACAAATATTATGTTTTCTATGAAGACTTGCAAAAATCTGGTTATGAAATTATGACTCTGATGTCTTTAAACATTTTGTAGTAGTCATTTGACCAACTTTTCATTTTCTCCAGTGTCTATTCCTCTATCCATGTTTTCTACCTCTTATCCAGTTAAATATATATATATTTTAAACTTGCTGAGAAAAGCATCCTTTTCATGTATATTTTCAAAAGTATAAGTATTTTAGAGGTGAGGAGGAACAGAGGGAGAGAGAGAGAGAAAGAATCTTAAGCAGGCCCCACCCAGACTGGGGCCCAGAGCGTGATCTCACTACCCTGAGATCATGACCTGACATGAAATCAAAAGTCAGAAACCCAACTGACTGAGCCACCCAGGTGGCCCTTATCTTGTAATTTGAGAAATCTTACCTGTACCAACAGATCAGGTCTCTAAGACATTGGGTTATTCTGTGACTGTGTTGGGAAAGTCCCTTTTCCTGGGGAACCTCTTTTATAGTTGTATGGGTTCTTCAAATGTGAGCCACTCCACTAGAACCAGAACTCTCTCCCACAAGAATGCAGATTCATAAGGGCAGGGGCGTGGGCCTGCCTGGCACATGGCACATACTAATTAATATTTGTTGATGAGTAAATATTGCAGATCGGTATCAACTGTCCCATCTTCTTCTGACAACTTTTCTGCCTTTTTGGAGACTCAGTGACTGTATTTTTGTATTTCTCTTATGATTGTAATGGGATTTGGGAAAGCGGAACATGAGTTTAGTAAGGCGTCTTGAACTGGCCATCTGTGACTACCACGCAGCAGCTGTGGCGTAGCCCACCGTGAACTCTCTCAGGCGATATTAATACCCAGCCGTGGAAACACACTGTTCCCTCAGGCAGGATTTGTCTTTTTTTTTTTTCATTATATTCCTCCCCCTCTCCACGATTCTCGTGTAGTCACAGAGAAACAAGATCACTCCATTAAAGATCTGTTTAGCATTCTTTCAGCTTAAGCCTGTGTGTGTAGTCCCTGATCATCTTGGTTTTTCTTCATGATCTTTCTCTCCTTGGAAGTAGGACTCTGGCTCCCCCCCAGCCCCCAATTCTCACATTATCACCCATTCATTTCTTCAAATGCCATGCTTCCTTTACAATGTGATCAGATCTGGATTTCAAATTGAAAACTGCATGTTATTGGATGACCAGGCCTCCTCTGTAGCTCCATTCTGAGCACTAAGGAAGAAAACCAAAATTCCTATGTTTAGAAGAACGCAAAGGCCACATTATTCATAAAGAAACAACCAACCAAGAAAGTAAGCAAGCAAACATACCAGAGAAAAATTCACAAAAATATAACTGGTTAATGAATTTAGGCACACCGTGTGTGAGCATTCTCTGTGGCATTCTTACAACTTTCTGTACATTTATAACTCCATCACAATGAAAACTCGCTAAATGCAAGCAAGCTAAAATTGTCCAAGCATATGCATGTAGGGAAACACTAGAGTGTATCAGTTATGTGGAAGGACTTTTCTTCCTTATCTCCTCAGCTTATTTCCCTGGCATTTATAACCAGCTGGTACAGAGTAAAAGCAGGTTGGTCCCAGTCTTCAGAGGTAGACAGTGTTAGGTATAATCACTTGGGCTAACACAGAAAACCTTCCTGGGATAACATAGCTAATATTCTCTGACACTCTCCTCTCTGACCTCAGAAATCTATCTTTTCCTCCATTAAACGGTTCTGTGAGAATGCTGATCCCCAACGAGAGTCGTCTGGAATGAGAGAACACTCTCTTTTTTCCTCTAGATGTTATTTTTGTATTTTAGATCCCTGGGTATCAGAATAGGTTTCCAACTGTTCCCGCTTAGTCTTCCTAATTCCAAGGCTCAAGAGTCAGGGCTAATGGCTACATATGAAGTGTTACAGCCAATAAAACTCTCTAATGACAAAACTGCTGACCGAGGGGGTAACGTCTATACTATAAACTCGGGGGCATCAAGGAGAAGACGGGGGCATCCGCCTCCCAGCAAGCTCAAGCTGTGCTGCGTATGTCCACCTCAAGCCTGGGAAGATGCTTACACATGACGGATAAGCATATAAAAGGGCTTTTGACAAAAGGGGAAAAGAAGGGCGGGTGGTCACTGGCTGCGGGGGACCTTATTTCCACAGTGTCCCTGTATTAAGTCCCTGGAAAGGGGCAGCCCACACAACCATGCCAGCCAACATGAAGGAGAATGAAAAAATGGACCCTAGCTACAGTTTCCGAATGAGCAAAGCGCTGTTCTTGTCTGAGGCTGAGCCTCACGCTCCCAGCCCTTGGTCACATCCAAAGTGAGGGCCTGAGCTGGAGACAACCGCAGGAGCTGAGCCACATCCAGCTCCGAGCATGCTGCCTTCCCAGCAAATGCCAGGGAGCGTAAAGATGGTGGGGTGCAGGCTCAGTATTGTTAGGAGATTCCTTTTCAGGGGAGATCAGGATTCTGGAGAAAGTTTAATGGAAAAAATATGTATATTCTATATATATATGTATATGTATATTCTCAGACTAAATGCTGAGGTTCTGTTGAGAGTTTTCTGTTGACCTTTTAAGAAGACAGTCCATAGGTAATGAAGAGCTCTCTTTTTTTCCATGACAAAAGCAACCTGCTAAACAGGAGTGGGACGAAGAAGAGAAAGATCAATCAAGTGCCTAACACTTGCAGAAACAACAAAACAAAACAGAAGCAAGCACTTAGAAGCTTTTCCTTTTACAGTTTTGGAAGCTGGTTGCCCTGGGCGGGAGCGGTGAATGAATCCACACCTCACTTGTATAAATTTACCCACATTTCACTTGGAATCCACATTTCACTTCATTCTTAGGAATGAAAGATCAGTATCTAAAATTGAACTGCGTAGTTGAACAGTCAGTTACTCTGCTCTCAGGACATGGTAAGTTCTGCAAGGGCCGTGTCTCCTGTGTCTTCTTTGCTGCCGTGTCTTTGGCTTTTGGAACAGTACGGATGTACGCAACGGACAAACACGTGCAGATGAGTATTGTGCTTGGGGGACCCCACTGAGGCTCTTCTGTCCAGACCGGAGTCAGAGCCTGGGACTTCTCCACTGCTTTCCTGAGGAGTGGAACTCTGTAAGCCAACAGTTTTCAGAAACATCCATCTCAAACCCTCCATCAATCTCCACTTTTCTAATGTTTTTTTTTTTCTTTTATTGCACAAGTTTTCATTTTTTAAGTTTTAAGAGTTGGCTGATCTTAATCACTTAATCACAAATTTTAACATTGGGGTTCCTTGAATCGAACATTTTCATGCTTTAGCTAAAATAGAGACAGAAATTCTCATTATACCATAGTATATAGCATCTTAGAAGATTAATTTGCACTTCACTGTGAGTGAACTGCGTTTAAACATACTGATATAGTTCTTGTGGGTGTGTGTTTCTGGGTGTGAATGTTTAAAAACTACCTTTCCATATCCTTGGTCAGATTTTGTGTTTTGACCTTCCCTTACTGATTTGTGAAAGCCTTTTATATGTTAAAAAATGAACTCTTTGTCCTGTGTGTCCAAAAGGAACAGAGACTATTTTATTCACGTAACCCCAGGTAGGTACTAGGTGCTACATAAATATTTGTTAAATGAATGAATGAATGTGTACTGCAAACAGTGTTCACAGGGAGACTTCCATATATAATTCTCTTCATTTGCATCATGAAACCAGGGCTATTGGCAATATGAGAATAGAGGTAAAGACTGTGTGTACATTTGAATTAATAGTCATTACCAATACACATAAGACAAAACACTTTTTTTAACAGTAAAAAAGTTTAACTAACCTATGAACATACTGTAGGGTTTTTTGTTTTTGTTTTTTGGGTTTTCTTTTAGTAGGCTCACACCCAGCAGGGAGCCCAACATTCTGTAGGTTTTTAATCATCTGACCCACTTTGAAAAAGCTTGGAGGTGTTTTCTTTTGATCAAATACATAGCATAGTAATAGCTAGCACTTACTGGGCATATGTTCTTTGCCAGCCACAGTGCTGAATGTTTTACATGTATAACAAAGAAACTTTACTTGGAAGCTTCTCTTATCAGTAAATTGGTTTTCTCATCCTGTTCTTCATTCGCCTTTAAGTCCCGGAGAAGTGGGCAACTTGAATTCCACTTCCAGAAGGAGGATAGGACATTGCAAGGTCTCAGACAAAGAAGTAAAGAGCCTGTGTGAAGATAACATTATTGGAAGATGGTGTGTTCTTTGAGCTCTCCCTGGATCATTGTTCCAGAGAGGGCCACAGTAAGAAGGATGTCCCTATGGGATGAAATAAATTTGAGACAGGGGCTTTGATTTTATTCTCTTTTTGACCCTTGGGAAGAGACTGCTGTGTGGTTGGCCCCATATACGTACAAGGGAATGATGGCATAACAAGGGGGAGGATTACTAGCCAGACAAGCTAGCTTTCTTGAGCTGCATTCAGCTCCAGGAGGGACTGTGAAGGACCCAGAAGTTCCTACAAACCCTTAAGGGGTGGTGATAAGAACAACTAACAGTTTTCCAGGGGCACAGTTGTGAGGACTAAGAAAAATGGGAGTCACAACCAGGTATCACAGCAAAACTGCACACAGAAGCAGGGCCCAGTAAACAAACCTTTACTGACCCAAAGAAATAGATCACAAATGTGTTAGCTGCAGACTTGAGCAGTGGGCAACAGTAGGCACCCAATAAGGGACCCTGTTAACTCATCCCTCCACAGAGCTCAGGTCTGGGCAAGACCACACCCTCCACTCTGCAATAGGGGAAGATCAGTGAATATCAGAGCTTAATACCTGGCCTTGTCTCCCCCTTCCCCGCTAACGTAAGTCTCCCTAGAAATCCATCTTTCAGAAGAGGGTGCCAGGGAGGATTTGAAAAATGATATTTACATGAAATATGCTATGTTACCCAAAAGAGACTTCCAAGCTGGAAAGGATTGAGACCTTTTAGATAGCAGAGGTTAGTATTTTCTTGTTTTATAATTTTCCCCACTTACTCATGGTGAGTGGGAGATGGGGATTCTTAAGAAGAAGATTTCCATCACTTAACAGAAATAAGAGCGAATTTTTCTCAGCATATTGAGTAGTGGGACCTGTAGGCTAATCAGGAACGCTGGCACACCTGGATTATCTCAATAAATTCTTCTAACCAAGCCTGTTGGCTGGGTATTTTACAAATGAAGATATTGAAATTTAGAGAGATTGTTTCTCTTACGGCCACTCAGCAAGCCAAATAGCTAAATCTCTATTCAAGCAAAAACGGGTGGACTCTTCAGCCCTAGGTTATTTTGTGAACTCTTAGGTGAAGTTTCTGCAACAATAGGAAATCATTTTTCTAAGGCTTAGGGTGCTTTCGGGTTAGCCTGGTGAGAGCAGAGTAACAGTCTGTTCAGCACCGAGGGAAGGCTTTGAGTATGAGCTCGGTGCGAATGCAGCACGCGCTGTGGGGTTATATGAATTCCTTCTGGCCAGGCATCAGAGCGGAAATGCGTGGGATGCGCGGCAGGTTGGCCAGGCTCCTACCCTGGGTGAATGCGATGCAGATGGTCCTACTGAGGATGAAACGGCTGCCAGGGTGATGTTCAATAGGTTAATTGTGCACGTTCTCGGATGAGTCAGCCCATAATTGCTGACACCAATATGTTTGCTGTTGCTGCCTCGGGGGCTTGGTGTGTGAGTCAGATGATGGAAATTAGGAGAAAGTTGGCCTTGTTTCCTGAAATTTTAGAAACCGAATAATAAGTTTTTGAACTTGGTCTGTGATCAGAATCACATTGGGGAACAAACTATAAGCCAGAATGAACACTTATGACTAATACCTCTCTACACATTATAAAGGTAACAGAACTGAAATAGCTAATTATAATGCAACTGGCCACTAGTCTTTATGAAGGTGAATGCAATTAGCTTAACCTAATTTTAAATCTCAGTTTTCCTTCCCCAAGCACATATTTTCTATTCTCAGCCTCAGAATGCTCTTTAGTAAGCTAAGGAAGTCCTCAAGCCCACAGGTGATCATAGGTCACCAGTGGCGGAACAGGTGGGTGAATTCAGCATACTGAAATCTTGTGAATGTTCCCACCCTTTTTGATTTAATTTTATTTTTTTGAATAAGTAAAGCACTTATGTAATTCAAATACATGAAGAAAGGTATACCCGTAGGATTTTTATTTCCATCCCCATCCCTCCCACTCCACACTCACAACCCTCCCCCCATAACCAAATTCATTTGTTTGATCAGGGTTTTTTTTAGAAAATATATACAAAAATAACATGAAAAAGAATAAATAAATATAAATCAATTAACAATTTTTTAAATTAAAGAATAAGTAGTGTGGAAACAATCCAGGTGTCCATCAATAGGTGAATGGGTAAAGAAAATGTGGCATATACATACAACGGAAGGTCACTCCGTCTTAGCAAAGAAGGAAATCCTGCCATTCACCACAACATGGATGAACCTGGAGGACATTACACTAAGTAAAGTAAGCAGGTTACAGAAGGGCAAAGACTGCATGATTCCACTTATATGAGGTATGTAAAATAGACTCATAAAAACAGAAAATTCAATAGTGGTTGCTAGGGGCTGGGTGACTGGAGACACAGGGAATTGTTTCTCAATGGGTGAAAATTTTAAGTCATGCTAGATGAATAGATTCTAGTGAACAATATAGTATTGTGCATTTTGAAATTTGTTAAGAGGATAGATCTCAAGTTAAGTGTTCTTGCCACAGTAAAACAAAAACACATGGACAAAAACAAACAAACAAACCCACAACTCTGGGAGGTGGATATGTCAGTTGCCTTGATTGTGGTGACGGTATCAAGGGTGTTTGCATATCCAAACTCTTTAAGTTGAAATATGTGCAGTTCTTTTTATATCCATTATAGCTAAATAAAGGTATTTAAAAAAAATCCAAAGTAGCATATTATGCCAATATACATGATTTTGTATCTTTCCCTATTAACATTACAACAGACGTCAGAATCCATGCCATAGCTATTCATAAAATTCATCCTCAGTTTTTGTTTTTTTTTTTTTTTTGCAGTTGCAAATCTCCATTGTGTGGATTACCATAGTTTATTCAACAGCTCCCCAATTATTGACTATTTGGATTGTTTTCAATCTTTTACAACTATAAATGATACCTTAATGAAAAACCTTGTGTACATGTTGTTTCCTTTTGTGGATGTATGCCTTCAGGTGGATTCCTACCATTGCGATTGCTAGATCATCGGGTAAAAGCATGAAATTTTGTAAGATACTGCCAATTACCCCCACTTAGGTTTACGGCATTTTGTACAACCCCAGCAATCTATGACTCTAGTGTCTTGTCACCTCACAGTCTTGTCAACAGGGTGTTCCTGAAGCTTTTGAGTTTTGCCAGTCTGAGAGGTGAGATACCATATCTCAGAGTTGTATCGTGCATTTATTTTATTATAAGCAAAATTGGGCATATTTTCTTCCCTAATGTTAATTTGTGTGACTTCTTAATTTCTGTCCATTTTTATATCAGGTTTTTGGTGTTTCTTTTTTTCTCATTTTTAAGAGTTATAAATTAAGAAGGTTACTCCTTTTGTCTATGTGGCAAATATTTTCTACCAGTTTGTAAGTTGTCTATTTTTCTGATGGCATTTTTTTCATGCAAAAAGTTTTACTCTAAATTTCTGTAAATTTATCCCTTTTCTTTCTTGTTTGCTTGCTCGTTTTCTTTCTTTTTCTTTTCCTTCCTTCCTTCCAATTTTGGACTTTCTATTCTCTTTAATTCATGTCCCAGGACCATCCTAGTTTAAAACATATTTAAATCTGACAGAAATTGTCCCCTTTCGTGGATCTCCTTTTTTCGGGTTTTCCTAGATTTTCTTGAATGGTTAAGAATGCATGTAGAGGGATGCCTGGGTGGCCCATTTGGTTAAGCGTCTGCCTCCCGTTTACATCATGATCCCAGAGTCCTGGGATCAAGTCCTACATCAAGTAGGGAGCCTGCTTCTCCCTCTGCCTGCCACTCCCCCTGCTTGTGGTTCCTCTCTCTGACAAACAAATAAATGAAATCTTTTAAAAAATGCATGTAGACATTAGAATTAACTTATTTAGTTCCAGAAAAAATAAACTTTTGGTTTTTTATTGAGATCTCATTATATTTGTATATTACATTGGGGAAACAGGACAAGCTTATGATGTTAGATGGGTTTGTTCAAGAACAAGAGTGTCTTTCTGTTGTTCCAATTAACTTTGTCTTGTTTGGAGAACACTCTAAAGCCTTTCTTATTTGGATTTTCCAAATTCTTGTTCAACGTTTTTCTTCTTTTCTCTTCCATCCCTCTCTCCCTCCCTCCCTCCCTACCTCCCTTCTTTCCTTCCTTCCTCTTTCTTTTTTTAATACTGTAAATAAGGTCTGCTCTCCCATTATATGTTCTAGCTTGTTATTGTTTGTATATATGAAGGTTATTAATAACAATATAAGGTTATTAATAATAATGAACAAGTATACTATTTTATATCTTTCTAGCTTACTGAATTCTTTACTGTTTTTATTAGTTTTGGCACTGATTCTCTTGGGTTCTCCCAGGATACTATTTCATCATCTGCAAAAAAGAAATAATGTTATCTCTTCTTTTCCAATTTCTTTTTTTTTTAAGATTTTATTTTATTTTATTTTATTTGATGCAAGCAGGGGGAGAGAGTGAAAGAGCATAGCAGGGGAGAGTGGCAGGCAGAGGAAGAAGGAGAAGCAGGGAGCCTGATGCAGGGCTTGATCCCAGGACCCTGGGATCATGACCTGAGCCAAAAGCAGATTCTTAACCAACTGAGCCACTCAGGCGCCCTTTCTTCTTTTCCAATGTCTATACTTCCAATTGCTTATATAGTCTTTATTTTTATTTTTTTATTTGAGCTTTTCATGATGAGGCATATGCTTTTTTTTAAAAAAATTATTTATGTGTGAGAGAGAGAGAGCAGTGCAGGGAGGGGCAGAGGGAGAGAGAGAATCCCATGCAGTCTCCGTGCTGAGCATGGAGCCCGACATGGGGCTCCATCTTATGATCCTGATATCATGACTTGAGCTGAAATCAAGAGTCAGATGTTTAACCAACTGAGCCAACTGGGCGTCCCAATGAGACATAGATTTCTAGTCTGCTTTAATCCCCTCTGCTCCTACTAATAAACTCAGCCCACTTCACTCATTTATTTTGCCAGTCTGGCTCCTGAAAGCATTAAAATACTTGACCCCTGTCAACAGTCAACAACCTTGACATAACCTGAGTGGCTCCTGCCCTTAGCACATCATTGTGCATTTCTCCTAGCCAGTGCAGGATTAGGTGGGTCAAGATGATAAGGGTAGGTCAGCACCGTAAACTGGATTAGTCTTGGGGAAACCAGCTATTCACTGTTACCCTTTAGGGATGAATACTCCAGAAAAGTAAAGAAGGAATCTAAAATTAAGCCAGGGAGACTGGAAGCCAAGGCCAAGCCCAAAAGAGAAAGAACAAGAGAATAAATTAGAGATAGTTAAGAGTTAAGTACTCCAAGAAGTTTGGATCAAAATAAGAGCAGACCAGAATTCTACAGGATGATTTCATTACTCATGGGTAGTTGCTTGGGGTTTTCCTTTACAAGCAGGTGGAAGCCTGGGTGGGTGGGTATGTAGGACTGATTAGAAGTCTCAAGCTCAAGATGAGTAATTGTTACCAATGTAAAATTTTTAATATTGAGTTATAGATAGGTTCTAGATTTTTTAAAAAAAGATTTTATTTGTTTATTTGACACAGAGACAGAGATCACAAGTAGGCAGAGAGGCAGGCAGAGAGAGAAGGGAAGCTCAGGTCCCTGCTGAGCAGAGAGCCTGATGTGGGGCTCGATCCCAGGACCCTGAGATCATGACCTGAGCCAAAGGCAGAGGCTTAACCCACTGAGCCACCCAGGTGCCCCTAAGTTCTAGAATTTTTTTTGCCACACTGTTTTCTGAGAGCAACAACATAGAATCCGTCCTCTAAATCAGCACTGTCTGTAACTTTCTGAGATGAAGGAAAGTTTTATCACATCTGTTGTGTAATAAGGTAACCACTTAGCCACATGTGGTTATTGAACACTTTCTATGTGGCCAGTACAACTGAGGAAATTGAATCTTTAACTGTATTTAATTTTAGTTAATCTAAATTTAAATAGAGTGGCTAGTAACTACTGTCTGGGACAGTGCAACTCTAGAGTTTTATATTCAAAAAAGACAAAGGTAAAATGCATGGCTTGTACATGCCTGTGACTTCAGCTCTGCCAGCCACTTGCAGCATGCATTAAACACTTAAATGGCCTCTCATTTGTAACTGATTTGTAATAAAATGTAATAATAATATAATGAAATAATAATTTATAATAAAATATTTTATGTATTATAAACTCTTGTTTATGTTATAATAATATGCCCCTGTAAATTATCATAATCCACATTACATAGCAAGGAAATGTGTTTGGAAAAAAGTGAAATAACTTCCCAAAGACATGAAAATTGTTAGTTTCAAGTGTATGGCTTGAAATAAGGTCTTTAGATTGCAGGCTTAATTTTCATTCTGTAACACAAAGGTGTACTTTTCAGATGTACAAATGAGTCATTAAAAGTGTGTTAGTCTAATGATGTTAAACATATCCTTGCCATATAACCTGGAAATTCTATCCCTAGATATTTACCTAAGAGAAATTAAACCATATATTTACATTAAAACCTGTACGGAAATGTTTATAGAGCCTGTATTCACAATTACCCAAAATTGGAACTAATCCAAATGGCCTTCAGCAACTTAAAGGAAAAACAAATTGTGGTAATACCCATAGTGGAATACTGTTCAGCAACAAAAAGAACCTTTGATACATACTACCACATGGAGAAATCTCAAATGAATTATGCTAAGTGAAAGAAGCCAAATTCAAAAAGTTATGCACGGTATGATTCCATTTATTGGATATTCTGGAAAATCCCAAACTAGTGACATGTAATAGATCAGTGATTGCCAGACTACAAAGTGGCAGGAGAAAATTGGGAGGGCCAGTGGAAATGTTCTGTAGCCTTATTATGACAATGGTTGTGTGACTGTATACACCTGTTAAACTCTTAGAAATGTTCACTAAAGTGAGTGAATTTTATTGTGCAATAGAATATAAAATACACCTCCATAAACCTGCTGTATATAAAGTATGTTAGCATTCTATTCTAGGGAAAAGGAGAATAAGATTTGATCAGAGATGATCAAGGTTTAATCAACTGGTGTTGGGTGCTTGGCCAGCAATCTAAAATGCAGTGAGTAAGGTGATGGGACAAGATTTCTAAGAATGTATATCAGGAAGCTGTGGGCTCAACTATGAGACCTTCAAGACAGTGATGACACCCAGATGGAAACTTCTTAATGGGGAATAGGAATGGCTACACCTCTTGGTTAAAATAGGACACAGCCAGCTTCATGAACCACAAGAATAGGTTCTGACCCAAGGGAGGCATCACCGTATGTGAAGATCTAACCCAGTTCATGAGAACAAGGCAGGACGCCATATATTACCCTTTGGACTCTCTGGGCTTCCTTCTATTCTTGCTGTATGTCGAGCTGGTCTCTACTTTGGTGCCTATCCACGGGCATTTCCCCTGGTTGGAGACACTTGAGTAGAACTTCACTGATCAAGTTACCTAAATTAGCCCTAACTACTCTCTTTTCATTACTTAGTCTGATTCTTCATAGCACCTAATAGTATCTGAGATTGTTTACTTATTTGTTCATGTCTGATGTATGTATGAATGGATGGATCGATTTACTATCTTTATTTAGTGGAGAGCAAGCTTCATGAAACATGGGATCCTACCCATCTCATTCACTATTCTATCCCCAGCCTGTAGCAGAATGCCTGACATTGATTGGTGCTCAATGAATAATTGCTGAAAGCATAAATGGATTGTCTCAGAAACTGGATGGGACTGAGTTAGCTTGTTGCAGGCTATTATGCCTGAAGAATGCATGGCTGAGTAGGAAGATTGACAAGCTCCAATAAATAAAATCCCAGCTGGTGTGTTATTACAGATTGAGGTGAGTGTCTTTAGACTGGCATCTCCGGTCTGGCTTTCTGTGCTGAAAATCAAGCATGATGACAAAAGGCTGACATAACACTTGATCCCAGTGTGCTCCTGTGTATTTAACCAGTGCTCATTTCCCCAGCGTTTCACACATGGAAATCGTCTCTTTGAGGACCAACCGTGTTTTGCAGAGGTGCTTCTGTCCTTTCAGACATTGGCTCGTTTTCCTACTGGTGCTCATCTCAGTTGCTAAGACAGTTTCCATGGCAAAGGCCCACCAGCTAAATGAGGATTACATACAGTAAATATTTTAAACAGATGAACTTGACATAGGAGCAGCTGTTTTTCACTCAGCAGAAGGCAGGAGTGTACTGAGATCAGATTGGGAACTTAAGCTGCATTTTAAACCTTTGCTATGGGATACAGTGACTGACTTTGAGGTTTTTGCCATTGGCATTTGTGGTGAAAAAATATCTGAAGTCCTTCCACAGTGAATGTGCATTTAAGAATATTCCAATTTACCAAAAGGAATATAAGAGCTATTTTATAAAATGGAAGGTTGGCAGACATTTTACAATAAATGAATGATGTAAAATCAGCTAGTCCTGCTATGGGTTGTATGAAAAGTGAGATTCCTGTTAGACGTTAGATGTTAAGAAAAAAAAAAGGCTGTTACAAGGAAGAAATATGGAATGGCCAGGCTTGGCTTGATGGTGTATCATGCAGACCAAATGTTAGGTTCTTTCTACCAAGCACAGGGACCCTAAAGACTTTTCAGTTGGTTTCACTGACAGTTATGGTCATCATGCATTCTCTAGAGCCACAGTCGTATCTGCCTATTTTTCTCTATATAATAGAGATTGCAGTCTTCACCTGCAAATTTCACATATTTTTTTCACTGATGCTGGAAGCCATTCATACATTGGTTAGGCAACCTTCTTCTTGTACAGAGAGAGAAGCTTGTCTCAGTTAACATTTGAGAACTTACAACTTGATGTTCAAGCATTCAACTGATGATATCCTTAACTGTGGCTTCTACATACTAAGCCAGCTCTCACATTCTCTCCAATGTTTTGCTTTCTTTTTTACAGTATTGAGATAAGAGTTGCTTTCTTTATGTCTTACACTTTCTTTTGGAATATTTTAGCAGTTTCTAGGATGTCCAGTCATCCCCGCTTGCCTTTACTCCAGAGTTATACTTTAAGCTCAGTTGTATGAGGACATAACTACTTACAGTTAGAATTCTCCAGCTTATGGCAAGGATCATATATTTTCACCTCTTCTTTATCCTTTTCCCATAAAAAATATTTTTTGATCACCTGCTATGTGCAAAATAACCATGGTAGATGTTACAGAAGGGCATCTACGATGGCTTACAATTTACTCCCACTCCAGCAAGGTTTTGACAAATACTTCCAGCACTTGGTATACTTTTTAATCCTTCCAGCATCTCTGTAACTACCCATTTTCACTGTAGCCTTCTCTAGTATGATGTTATGCCACAAGATGCTGTGTGTGCATGAGTAAGTCTCAACTTGCATTTTGAGTAAGGTGTCCAGGGAAGTTTAGAATCATAGTTTCTCTCTGTCATGCTTCTGATATTTTTTTCTGATGCTAGGTTTAAATGAATTCTAGGACATCCATACTATGAAATACAATATAGCTATTTGGAATGAAAATGCAAATGTATATTTAGTGGCATGATATGTATATTGCTAAATGAAGAAAAGTAAGTTACAATATCTATTTCAGGATAATTCTATTTATAAAAAGAATATATAAATAGATGTATGTCTAGTTACATGCATATATGTATACACTTACATTTACTAAAAAGAAGTCTAGAATATTATAGATAAAATATTCATAATGGTCATCACTGATAGATAGCATCACAGAAGATTCAAACTTGACATTTCCCCTGAAGAAATTTCTTTTTATTTTATTTTATTTATTTTTTTAAAGATTTTTTTCACTCATTTATTTGAGAGAGAGAGAGAGAGAGAGCGCGCGCGAGCACAAGCAGGGGGAGCAGCAGAGATGGAGAAGCAGGCTCCCCACTAAGCAGGAAGCCCTATGTGGGGTTCCACCCTGCGACCCTGGGATCATGACTTGAGCCAAAGGCAGATGCTTAACTGTCTGAGCCACCTGAACAACCCCGTCCCCAAAGAAATTTTTATAATGAATTTGTACTTTTGTGTAAGGGAGGCATCAGCAGGAAATCAGGTTAAAATATGGGGACATACAGGAATTTGGGAGGGATTCTATGTCACATTGAATCTCTCCTACACATATTTGAGTCCTCCTTAAGACCTTATCCCTAGAGGAAATAAAGACATTAGCATTTCAAAACTTGGCTCTCTTTAATGAAACAATAATATACCCAGTCTTCCCCCAGTAATTACCTTTCTCTCTAAAACTGACTTTTAAAATTCAAAGAATACTACAGTTCTTTCATACTGAATCCTATGCAGGAAAAAAAAAAGTAGCAGAGTGTGAAATGGATAAGACAAGGAAATCCCTCTGAAGCTCTTCTTGGGAAGTTTTGTTAAGAGAGTAGCTGCCATGATCTGCCTTGCTCCCAGCTGGGTCTGCTGTTCTAGTAAAGACCAGCAGTTAACGCTAGTTTTCTGCAGTATTCCCAGGTTGCCAGAGGACTTTGAAAGCTGGAAAGGGCTCAGCAGCTACAATGGTATTCACAGTAGCAAGTTTTATTTTCCCCCAAGACGATATTCCTGGGTTTGCATACATTTCCCCTTTTCAGTGAACCATGTACTCTAAATGTCACCTTGCTTCCATTCAGCATGGCCTGTGTTCTGACCGTCCAGGGGCCTCCAGGAGCAGCGAGCAGATTGATGGCTTGCTGAAAGCTCCCTCATTATCTTTCACTGTAAATTCCTTTCATGAGTAATCTCTTGTGTGCCCTGGATGCAGAGTTCCTCTGTATGCGTGCTGTGAAATAAAATCTCAAATAATGTGTGAGCTAATTTCTAATACTCTCCCCACCATTATCCCTACAATGTGACCTCAGAGCTAATATTTTATTTAATTAACAAAGCTCAGTTTAAATGACACTAATTGGAGAAGAATTGAAAAGCAAAGGATGTTAGCATGTTTAAGCAAAGAAAAAGGTGTGTGTGTGTGTGTGTGTGTGTGTGTGTGTGTGTAAAGAACACTTTTGAAAAATGAGTACTGGAAAGTATATATTATTATCTTCTAAAAGATTGACTTCATTATCCTTTAAAAATGAAAGAAAAGTGCTTCTTTTCTATATTCTTACCCAAAAGATGCTCCCAAGGCCCATATATAATTTTTCAAAAATATAAACATGCAGGTTCTTTAGGGTAACTGCTGTTTAAGTTGAATTTGGCACACTCTTCTCCTTACATATGCAAAAATCTTGAGCTCATACCAGATCTTTTTCCTATAAATGATTTCCTTTTCTGCAGTCACATCTGAAGGACTCTGCATCCAAAATACCTTGAAGAAGGCTCTGGGCTCCTCTGTCCCTCAGCCTGGAGAGGCCACAATTCACATTAGGATTGTTTTACTGGGTCATGGTCATTTGAAGAAGACTGTTGACCACCACCATAAAGGAATTGAAACCCAAGGCCAGCAAGACTGTGACTGCTTTGGCTTCTCCCTCTTTTCTCTGTGGATGCTCTCTCTCTCACACAAGGATAAAAAACAGGAGTTGAATAAACAGTGTGACTGACACACCCATGCAGTAAAATATTACTCAGCAGTTAAAAAGAATAAAATACTGGTATCTGATATAACAGGGATGAAATGACTTTATGTTAAGTGAAAAAGCCAGATACAAAAGACCCTATACCATTTGATTCCACTTACATGAAATGTCTAGAGAAAACAATTTGTGGAGATAAAAAGTAGATTAGTTCTCGCCTGGAGCTGCAGTGGGAAGGGGAGTGACCACAAATGGGCACAAGGGATCTTTTGAAGGTTATGGAAATGTTCTAGAATTGTATTATAATGATGGTTGCACAAGTCCGTAGGTTCATTAAAACCACTGAATTGTACACTGAAGATGAATGAATTTTAGGGTCTATAAATTATACTCCTAATAAGGCTGTTTTAATAAATTATAAATGAATTTCAAGTGGTAAAAAAGGAAAACCTGGGACCAATCTAAAGTGAGGAAATTTCCACAGGGAGGATGCTTGGGACCAGCTTTGCTCTGGCAGGGGGGAAAACCCCAGATCTTGTTGCTTCTTGCTGAACTCATATTGGCTTTAGGAGAAAATTAGTATATGGTGTCTCAAGATGCTAGGTGCTCAGCATACAGGCATTTGATGTCCTTGATTTGTTTCTCATACTTAAGGAGGCCTGTCTTATGGGAGAGTCAGGTACATAAACATTCTGTGACAAATAGCTGGCACTCAGGAGTTCTGAACGCCTTCTCTGAGGAAAGGACGTCTGAGCTGAGAGTTAATGACTGAGAGGTAGAGAAGACGGAAACGGTAGAGAGGAAAGTGGAGGAGAGATATGGTTCTGTTTGCTCCGCATGCTACCTCCCCACTGCTTTCACTCTCTATGGTCTCACACCCTGGCCCCCCAACTCATTTCCACAACCTCCTGTCAAGTTCGGGTCATAATTCACGGTTGATGATGAGGGAAAGTCAAGCCCCTGGCATGGCATTTGATTCAAGGGTAGGTACAGGGCTCAAGCAGTGCTGATCACTGTTCTTACTGAAATTTAATATAATTGGTTCTCTTTTTTAGTATCAGAAATCATAATCATGCAGTCTTGTGGGTAGTAGCACACGTATTTTTCTCTGCATTAAGAAAACCTGTCCGTGGAATGATGCTTAATGGCAGAGAGAAGCAGAAGAGCGGTATGTAATAAGTAACAGAAAGTGGGGTTAGTTGGTGATGTTGTTCAAACTCTGGCAGAGCCATGCCTTAAGTAATAAACACCACTCTCCATCACCTTTTTTTTTCCTTATAAAATTTATTTCCTTTGGGTTGAGTTTCTCTATAATCTGAAAGTCTTAACTAAAGGGCTTATAATTGGGACGAACTCTTGGTACATGAGCCTGTGGGCATGAACGGCTGTGGGCTCTTTAGGCAATGGTGAAGTGCAAGTGGACAAAAGGCAGTATGGCAATCGCTTCATCTGGGGTTATGGTTGTAAGGGGCTCTGATAAGCCCCATCATTCTTATTCTGTTTAACTTTCTGGAACCTTCCGTTTAAACTACCTGAGTCATTGAGGAAAGGAAGGACATCATTGCCATGTGAAGAAGTGGGGAAGAATATATGATTCTCTCCTGCTTAAGATGTGGCTCTTTGTGGTAACCATGGCACGCTCCATGTAGAAACAGCACTTGGTTCTTCCAGGACTATTTAGATGCATATGTTCCTTTTCCTTCATGAGAAGAATTAAGAGAGAGCTACCAGGTTTTGTCTTCTCCACAAGCAAGTTGAAAGAGGTGAAATTTTCTTCCTGACTGATCTTGGAGAAGTTCATGGCAGAACTCAAAGAAATGTCTTTTACCCTTGACAGCAACTGTGAAGCAAGAAGGCATTGCATATTTCCAAGATAATATGGAACCTAGGAAACCCTAGAACAAGGTGGTGATAACGTAGCTCTTCAGGTCAGCTGTGCAAGTAGGACATTTACTCCTTTTATGATCTGAAGGCACAGATGTCTTATCTGTTTTCTGGATTTGCCCTGAGAGGGGTTCCAGGGAGAGCTTTGGATTCAGGGTGGAGATATGTAGCTCTCAACCTGGGTGTTCTGTATGACATTCTCCTTTCTTAGTTAAGGGGACATGGCTGCTTTATTATAGACTAGTGAAAAGCTGACAAATAAATGGATAATCACATTTCATCACAGCAGATTTCAGATACTGCACTTGGATTGACCAACATTTACACTATGGACTGCCTTCATCAGAATCAATATCCTTATTAAACTATAGATTCCTGGGGTTTAATCCAAGAACTACTGGGGTGCTCAATATGATTTATAAGAAATACATATTTAGTCATTCAGATTTCTTTTTATATATTTGGTCTTCATCTACTGTTTTTGGCTCAGGGCTCCCAAAACCCTTGGAACGTCCTGAAGGACATGAATAACAAAAGCACTTTTGTCATAATATTTAGTCTCTTGTCTTCGTCCTGAAATCATTTCAGAGCTATAAAGGTGAAATGGGGGTCTCGCTATTCACAACAAGCCCCTTTCTGCCAAGACTGGCTTTTTGTTGATGAGGTGACATTTGGAAAGTAAAAGGACAATGGCTGATTGCCAGGAAAACCAACTCTGAAAAGAGGGTGGGGATTTTCAGTTCCACACCCCTGAAGGGGAAGGGGAGAAGGCTGGAGGTTGAATCAATCACCAATGGCCAATGATTTAATCAACCATACCTGTGTAATGAAGGCTCCATTAAAAACCAAAAGTACTGGGTTGGAGAGCTTCCAAGTTGGTGAACAGTAGAAGTGCAGGTAGAGTGGCACCCTGGAGAGGGTATCGGAGCTCTGCAGCCCTTCCCTGTACCTTGCCCTATATATCTCTTCCATCTGGCTCTTCCTGAGTTATATGCTTTTATAATAAACTGGTGATCTAGTAAGTAAAATGTTTTTCTGAGTTCTGTGAGCTTATTTAGCAAATTAATTAAATCCAAAGAGGGGATCCTGGAATCTCCAGTCTATAGCCCATCAGTCACAAGCTCGGTGATAATCTGGTGTCTGAAGTTGGGGAGGGGTGCAATCGTATAGGACTGAGCCCTTAACCGATGGAATCTGATGCTGTCTCTGTGTAGATAGTGTCAGAAATAAGTTGATGGTATCAGAGCATTGCTTGGTGGAATAGGACCTCCCCTGCAAACACACAGCAGAGTTGGGTGTATCTTGCAAATATGGATTGTAAACAAACTCTCCAGGTAATTCTTATGCACACTAATATTGAGAGCAACTAATTGAGAGCCTGATATGGGGTCATGATTCAGGAGAGGAAACTCAAAAGATGTTCCCTGAATAAAAGTTTCTTCTGTTCGCTTACAAAGGGGACTCTCTAGAACCACACCACACCTTCTTTAGTCTGAAAAATGTAAGAAATAGAAGAAAATTGAGAAATGCCCATTATACACCTGTAGAAAGATAGACAATACTTCCATTTTTCAAATAGGATGAAGGGACTTTTTTCTTCAGCAAGCTCAGTCGTTGCTGGGAGCCAATGGGTGTGGCTTTTAAAAGTGCACCTGGCATGTTGGCAGTTGAAGAGCCACACAGGTAGCCAGGATGCAACCATTTTAATATTTCAATTTCAAACCTTGGATATTCGTGGACATTTCTGAAATGAAATTTGTTGTCCTAAACACAAATTCTTCACTTTATCCTTTCTCCTTTTCATATCAGGACGTGCAGATATATAAAATCCAGGAACCAGAAAAACAAAATATTACATAACTATCACTCGATTATGATTAAGCAGATTCACAGCATTTTCTGTCCATCAAACAAATGAAGCCCTGTCCATCAAGGTAGTATGCAAACAGCAATTATTTTTGGTTTCTCAAACAGACACATACAAGGCAAGGAAACAACTCTCTCCCCCATGAAGCAGCAGCCAATCTGATAATGAAAAAGGCAAACGAATGGCTGTCAGCACTGCCTTTTCCCCTGAGTTTGCATTATATGTATATATATACACGTATATGTGTGTGTGTGTGTGTGTGTGTGTGTGTGTGTGTATATATAGTGAATGACAAATGGAGAGGCAACTGCTGCAGCAAATAGAATTTAAACCCCCGTTAATATTGGTGACTCATCAGCTGGATTCTTTCCCCATGTCTGAAAATGTCAGGAAATTAAAAAGGTATCGTGGCATCTCTGGGAGACAAGTCCCAAGTCAGAGCCGTAACCACTTCTAAATATTCTTGGCCTCATTTGGAAATTGGATGTCACCTGGGACTTGGCCTGGTTTGTCGTCCCATCCATGGGGGCAGGACAGACTATCAATTTCACTGAGTAAAAGCACTTGGCTCGCCCTTCAGCAGAGCTGGAATTTTGAAGTTGTTGCTTGTAATTAGATGTGATGGCTAGGAAACTACATGTGTTCTGGGCTCAGCTTCTTTAAGAGCAGAAGGAAAGAGGGGAGCAGATAATGACTGAAGCTATATCGACCCTTTGTTTGACTGAATATATAAGACATAGGAAGAGACAGATCTTTAGAAACATCTGAATAATTCCATTTTGATATTTGGTATTTCCCTGAAGATTCAATGCTAACAATTAGTTTCACAGTCACTTGAAACAAACCCGATAATCTTATTTTAATTCAACTAGATTATTCAGCCTACACTATGGGGAGTAGTCCCTTGGTATGTATGATGGAAAAAAGGAATCTTTGGAAAATGCGATTTCAAACCCTTATTGCAAAACTGGAATGGTAATATCTAGAATGGTAATGTGGCTCAGATGGTTGTCAGGTTCTTTGCTAAAGTGACCCTTAGCTATAATTAATTTAAATAAAGTTATTTTTTGACTGGGGTTCCGACCAAGAGCATGGATGACATGCGTCACTAAGGAGAGTCCCTGTTTAGAAGCATAAGAGATACAGATATTCATATCTGTACCGGGCTGTGGGAATCAGAGGATGTTTGGGGAAGTCTGTCGCATTTGGGCCATACTTTGATGAAGAGATAGCATGGGTGCATGTGTTGGTGCTGAGGAAATCTCTTCCGGGCAGAATGCAGAAGGAGAGGCTGAGAACTCAGAAAACAAGTCAGGCTGAGATGTTTGGTATCTAGTGGGGAAATGTAATTGAAAAGATGAATTGTGGAAAGCCATGAAAGCTGAAAGGAACAGTTTGTATATCATTTTGCAGTCAGTGAAAGTGACTTATCAGGGATTAAAAGGTTCTTTTATTTGTTCATTTATTTGAGTGATATTATTGAGTTCCTACTATGTGCATTAATTATAGGTACTGTTGATACAACAGTGAAAAAATAAGTACTGTTATCTCAGATTTGGGGAGGGAGTACAAGAGACAGATGAGCAAGCAGAAAATACACACAATACAGCAGAGTAAAGAAGTGTGCTATTTTAGATAGGACTGTAGTCAGGGAAGTCCTTTTGGAGTTGATGTTGTTTGATCAAAGACCTGAAATATAGACGAGTGAATCATGTATGTCGGAGGGAAGTTAATTCCAGCCAACGTCATTCCAGTGATTCCAGCAAACGCTGGGCCCCAAAGCAGGAGCTTGTGTTTGAGAAAGAGCAAGTAAACCAGTGTGCCTACAGTAGAATGAACAGGAATAAATAGGAGGAAGAATACATGGGGTCCGAGACGATTAGGACTCAGATCCCTTACAGCCTTTTGATGGACTTTGGCTTTCCTCTAAGAGAATGGGAGCAATTGAAGGATTCTGAATACAAAAGCCATGATATGTTTCGAAAGCATCCCTCTAGTTTATCTCTTGAGAATAGATTTTATGAAGACAAAGATAAGATTGGAAAGACAAAGAGAAGGAGGCTATTGTCACAATTCAAGAGAGCAGTGATGTGAGTGGAACCTGGGTAGCAGTGATGAAGGTGGTCAGCAGTCATCAGACGCCAGATACGCTCTGAAGGTGGAACCAACAAGATTTGCTGATGGACTGGATAGGGGAAATGACAGAAAGAGAAGTGTCAATAATGACTCCAAAGCTTTGCCTTGAATAATAATTAAACAGGCGCTGTTGAGATAATTGAGTTGAGAAAAGGTATGCAAGGATATGTTTGGTGGGGGGTGGAAATCAAGAATTTGGCCTGGGCATGTTGGGTACAATATAACTATTTGCCGCCAAAGTAGAGACATGGAGTAGAAGGCAGGGTATTTGGATCAGAAGTCCAGGGGAGAAGTGAAGGCTGTGTATATACCCTCAGGAATTATCATGGCACTTTAAACACAAGTGTGGCAAAGTTTGCCTATGGATTTCAGAGATGCAGAGTTTCCAAAACTGAACTGGCAATATTTCAAAGTTTAAAGGCTGAGGAAATGAGGATTATCCATTCTTAGGTCCTGAAAAGGAGAATTGTTTAGATAGAAGAGGAACCAAGAATTGAGTGAATTCCTTGAAGAAAGCATTTTTTAAATCATCACTTCTTAAAGAAGTCGACCCGAGGTTACATAGCCTTATGAGTGGCAATGCCCATGCTCTTAACATATACTATTCTGCCTGTGATAGAGTTAAGTGTTATCTGCCCAGAGTGGAAACACATAAAAACATTTTGTTTTGTAAGCAGGTTTTTAAACTCCGTAGTCAAAAGCTATGTTTGACTCATGAGTCTGTTTCACTACTGCTGAAAAGGAAGAAGCTCAGTAATCCTGATATTTTATGAAGGAGGAAAGAACTCACCCTCAGGTTCCAGAGTTAAGATTTTAACAGTAAAACATATCACAGTATTATTATAGTGTTAGAAAGGAAACCACAGGTCCCAAATAACCATACCAAATCACACCAGGCCGTGATACCTAACCTAACAGGAGTTTCAACCTCCCCCAGAAAAGTTGTCTTAACCTGTCAATTAGGCATTTTCTGATAAGCATTAACTCTATCCCTTCCTGGGCATGATCACTTCTGTGTTGTCTGTTTGTATCCTATGTCGCTTCCACCTGCCAAGGTTCAAACCCAAATATGGCTCCTCCCCTTCTGCTATATTATTTTTCCTTCCTTATCCCTCCCATATCTCCACAGTCACCTGCTCTCTCTAATACATCTCCAACACGTCTGCTCTTGACTGGAGGAGCTTCTGAGTCATCTGACAATGAGCGTGGAAACAGGGAGGAGTCAGAATTGGGGTCTTTTTTTTTTTTTTTTTTGCAAATAATCTACTACAGAGAATAAGTGAATAATAAAGCCCATTTTGGCTATTTTTCTTATGATCTCTATGTATTTAGAAAAGACACTTCCCATGATTTGATTCTAGTTTCTTGCTCTTTTTATGCGTGGAAACGGAACAGAAAAGACTTTAACTGTAAAAAGTTACTATTTGGTGTGTTCTGTCACTTCTAATAGAAATGATGCTGCATTTTTAAAATTATGAAGTGTATGGGGCACCTGGGTGGCTCAGTCAGTTAAGCATCTGCCTTCAGCTCAGGTCATGATCCCAGGGTCCTGGGATCAAGCTCCACATTGGGCTCCCCGCTCAGCAGGAAGCCTGCTTCTCTCTCTGCCTGATACTCTGCTTGCTTGTGTTCTCTCTCTCTTCAATAAATAAATGAAATCTTTAAAAAAAATTATGAAGTGTGAGATGACACAGAGGGAAATTTTCAAATTCCACTGGGATTTACATCAGACATACTTCACAGTTGCAATATAAACACAGTGAAAAGTGTACACTTTATCCTTTCACTTCTTGGGAAGACTATTATTATTTCCATTTCACTGTTTTCAAAGTAATGAAAATGGCTAATTTCTTATTTCTCCTTAGTAAACATACTGAATGGAAAATTTCAAATTTAGCTATTTCTCCTGTTTGATAACATGATTTGTATTATAAGTAATTTATAGTAAGTGAACTGTTTGGACTATTAAGCCAGAGGATCACAGAATATATGTATCTGTCACATATGATTTAAATCCCAACTCTTTTTTTTTTTTCCAAAAAGCGCTCCTAGTTATTTATAATGAAAAAAGTTATATAGTAAGTTCTTTAAAAAACCGTAGAACTATAAAGATGAGGCAAAAGTAAAAATAGAAAAAAAATCTGAACCAATGAAATTACTGTTAAGTTAGCATTAAATTAGTCTTTATGTTTCATAATTAGAAAGAAAATACTGAAAATTCAATTTATTTTCTACGGTAGTGATCTTATCCAAAAGTTAGTAACACAATAGTATCACAAGTAATTCGCTGTTAAAATTGTTAAATTATTTCTTTTTAAAAATATAGATGGAAAGGATTTACTCTTAACCACTTTTCTGACTGGGAAAGAAAGGTGTGTGTGTACAACTAGGTTGCTATTATTCATAGAAGTTTCACTATGCGTAAAATATAAAAATCGTCAGATAGAGTCATCAAAGTGGCCGAAAACCTGTAACTCCAAATAGTGGGGATTCTTTGCCCATGACTAATTAATGGATATTGATTCTTTGCATTAATTTGAGATGTTGGGAGAATATTTCGAACTTTCAGAATGTTACAGCTGTGCAAAGATTACCTATAAAGGGATGGCAGAATAGCCAGCCAGCAGCAGATAGACAAATATCATTGACATCAACACCATCTGAAATAAAAAACTTTAAAAATCAAACCTTATTCTTCTAGAGTAGTTTTAAGTTCAAAGCAAAATTAAGAGGAAGGTATAGAGGTTTCTCATACATCCTATACCCCCACATGTGCATAGCCTAGTTCATTATCAGTGTCCCCCATCAGAGCAGCACATTTCTTAAAATTGATAAAGCTATATCGACACAGATTACCCATTGTTTACATTAGGGTTCACTCTTTGTGTTGTATATACTATGGATTTGGACAAATGTATAATGACATTAACTTACTATTATAGTATTATACAGAGTAGTTTCACTGTTCTAAAATTCTTCTGGTAACTATCTATTATTCATCTCTCCCCATCCTCTAACCTCTGGCAACCACTGATTTTGTGTGTGTGTGTGTGTGTGTGTGTGTGTGTGTCCAAAGTTTTAGCTTTTTCAGAATGTGTGGGATTATACAGGGTGTAGACTTTCTAGATTGGCTTCTTTCACTTAGTAATATATGCTTAAGTTTCCTCCATGTCTTTTTATTATTACTGAGTAATAGTCCATTATCTAGATGTACCACAGTTTATTTATCCACCACCTACTGAATAATGTCTCAGTTGCTTCCAAGTTTTCCAATTATGAACAAAAATGTTATAAATATCTATGTGCACATTTTTGTGTGGACATAAGTTTTCAACTTCTTGGGCTAAAGAACAAGAAGCACAATTTTTGGACTGTATGGTAAGAGTTTGTTTAGTTTTGTAAAATCCCACCCAACTGTTGTCCAAAGTGACTGAACCATTTTGCACGCTCACCAGCAGTGAATGAGAGTTCCTGTTGCTCCACATCCTCACTAGCATTTGGTGGTGTTACTGTTTTGGATTTTGGCCGTTACAGTAGGTGCATATTGATATTTCATTGTTGTTTCAATTTCATTTTTCTGATGAAATATGATGTGGAGAATCTCTTTATATGCTTGTTCACCATCTGTCTATCTACTTCAGTGAGGTGTCTTTTAAAGTCATTGGCCCATTTTTGAATTGCACTGTTTTCTTATTGTTGAGTTTTAAGAGTTCTTTATATATTTTGGATAACAGTCCTTATCAGATATGTCTTTTGCAAATATCTTCTCCTAATCAATGACTTGTTTTTTCATTCTCTTGACAGTGTCTTTTACAGAACAGAATTTTTTCATTTTAATAAAGTCCAGTTTACTAATTTTTACTTCCTTGGTTTATGCCTTCAGAGTTGTATCTAAAAAGCTATTACCAAACCCAAAGGCTTCTAGATTTTCTCCCATGTTATCTTATTGGTGTTTTATACTTTTGCATTTTACATTTAGGTCTTCCATCCATTTTGAGTTAATTTTTATGAAGGGTATAAAGCCTGTGCCTAAATTTTTTTTTTCATATAAATGTTCAGTTGTTCCAGCACCATTTGTGTAAAATACTCTGTTTCATTGTATTCTCCTCACTTTCTGGTCAAAGATCAGTTGACTATACTTACTTGGGCTTATTTCTACACTCTCTATTTCATCTTATTGATGTTTCTTTTTGATAGTTTGTGTATTCTTTTGCTAATACCACATTATCTTGGTCACTACAGCTTTAAAGTAAACCTTGAAGTCAGGTAGTGTCAGTCTTCAGACTTTGTTCTCCTTCAATATTGTGTTGATTATTCTGGATCTTCTGTTTCTCCATATGAACTTTAGAATCAGTTTTTCAATATCTACAAAACAGCTTTCAGAGATTTTGATTGGGATTGCATTGAATTTATAGATCAAATTGGAAAGTACTGATATTATGACAATATTGAGTTTTCCTGGGGTGCCTGGGTGGTTCAGTCATTGAGCATCTCCCTTTGGCTCAGGTCATGACCTCAGGGTTCTGGGACCAAGCCTGCATCAGGCTCCCTGCTCAAGAGGGAAGCCTGCTTCTCCCAATGCCTGCTGCTCCCCTTGCTTTTGTTCTCTCTCTGGCTGTTTCTCTCTCTGTCAAATAAATAAATAAATAAATAAAATCTTTAAAAAACAATTGAGTTTTCCTATCCATGAACATGGAATATTTATTTATTTAATTCTTTTATTTCTTTCATCAGGATTTTAGAATTTTCCTCGTATAGAACTTGTACATATTTTGTTAGATACATATCCAAGTATTTCATTTTGGAGGGTTATAATGTAAATGGTGTTGTGTTTTTAATTTCAAATTCCACTTATTCATTGTTTTATATAGGAAAGTGATTGACTTTTTTATATTAATCTTGTATTCTCCAACCTTGGTATGTTTGCTTATTAATTCCAGGAGGTTTTTTTTAAAAAAGATATTATTTATTCGTTTATTTGCAAGAGAGAGAGTGCGAGTGTGAGTGAATGTGAATGAAGGAAGGGGCAGGAGGGAAGGAGAGAGAGAATCTCAAGCAGGCTCAGCACTTGGGTGGAGCCCAGTTTGAGGCTGCATCTCATGACCCAGAGATCACAACCTGAGCTGAAACCAATAGTCAGACACTTAACTGACTGAGCTACCCAGGAGCCCCCAGGAGGTTTTTTTGATGATTCTTTCAGGTTTTCTACATGGATGATCATGTCATCTGTCAACAAAGTCTGTATTATTTCTTCCTTCCCAATATATTACTTGTTATTTCCTTTTCTTGTTTTATTACATTAGCTAGGACTTTCATAACAATGTTCAAAAGCAGTGTTTTCTTATCTTACTGGGAAAGGTTGAGTTTCTCATCATTAAGTATGATATTCACTATAGGTTTTGTAGATATTCTTTGTCACATTGAGAAATGGCTCTCTATTCTGTTTACTGAGAGTTTTCCTCATGAATGGTATTCAGATTTGTAAATAGTTTCTTTGTAGCTATTGATATAATCATGTGATTTTTTCTTCTTTTTTGTCATATCACACCAGATTAGTTGATGTGATGGATTACATTAATTTATTTTTGACTATTAAACCGGCTTTGCATATCTGAAATAAGTCCTACTTGGTCATGGTTTATAATTCTTATAACATATTGTTGGATTTGATTTGCTAAACTTTTGCTAAGGATTTTTACATCTATGTTAATGAGAAATATTGGTCTGTACATTTTAAATAATATTTTTGTCTGGTTTTGGCATTAGTATCAGCTGGTAAGGTCAGGAAGTTGGAGATTTCTCTTTCCCTAAGTCAGTTAGGCTCTGATAAAAGCCCAGTTGTTTAGGCTCTGGTTTAATAGTTTCTCCTGAAGGCAGACCTTGGTAGAAGAACAGAGCATTCTAGTATGAGTCAAAATTGTTCCTTTTCTCCTCCCCTTGCTGGAAGCATAAAAGGATTTTTCTCCAGTATTCATTGTGAGAACATGGTAGAGCTCTAGAAGGCAAATTTCACCAAAAGTGGTATCCTCCCAGTGACTGGGTCCGCTGTTTTGTTTTTGTTTTTGTTTTAATCTATTGGACTTATCCTCACTGAGCCTCCAGCAATTCACCTTAAATTACCTAAATTTGATTACCTAAAATTACAGTTTAGGTTTTCCTACTCCACTACTGGTTCCTGTGGAGGTTTCAGCTGATGGGTTTCTGCTCCAGTAAGCTGTGATTCTTTGTATTTGTCTGTGAGTCACTCCAGTTTTGGAGGCAATGGTTTGCCCTATGAACCATTTTTCTTACAGATCTAAGAAGAGTTGTTGATTTTTCAGTTTGTTCAGCTTTTTATTTCTTGTTAAACAGAGTGGCTGCTTCTAAGCTTTTTATATGTCAGACCAGAAACCAGAATATATAGGACACCTTTCAAAAGAGTTTCCTGCTCATTATTTCATCTGAAGCTCACAAATCCATAAGCATTTTAGGAAGGGTTTTTTTTTTAATTTAATTAATGATGAATAAGGACCCAAAGACATAGAATACCTTTCAGAAGACAATGCTGTCTTAGAAATGAAAACCAGCCTATTATGGTTCAGGAAATTTCTAGACAGCTCTGAAAAACCTGAATTTACTTTGGTGGAGACCAGAAACCTTCCCTTCAGATTTTTCTTGATTGAATTAAACCAATCTTGGGATGCAAGTGGCTGTCACACCCATTTTAAACTCTTAGCCATAAAATTCTGTCAGCAGCTGGTCATGGCGAAGAGTCTCATGGCCCAAGTTGTCTCTCTGCCCAGTGTAATGAGCCATTTGCATAAATGCCAGTAGAGACATCCTGAGGATATGCCAGGACTGGACTGGGAGAGATGAGATCTTTCTCCAAAATGCTCAGTCTTGCCAGAGTAACTGACTCTAAAAGCTGACTAATAATTAACAGGGACACTTTTTATGTCATGATGTATCTCGATATCATTACTGAGATGTCATTAGCCTGAAAGAGATTAGAGTACAAAGAATTATGGTTTCTTTATCTTGTTTTTCTAATGATTCACTGGTCAGATAATTATTGAACTTAAAGCATTTTTAAAGCCCAAAATGAAAAACTTCATTTAAAGCAATAGAAAGCAGATGGTGATTATGTACGAGAGAGTGAACTCAGAGTTACACACATGTATATTCCTTTCTATACAGATTACAAATTTGATGACATCTTGATTTATTTTTAAAATGACATGTCCTTAACATCATGGTGTAACACCAAGCTTTTAGAGACAATAAAGCTGCTCTTTGTCCTGGAAATAATGCTGCCTTCTACTTACTGAGGAAATTAAATGACAAACTAGAATGCTATATTCTTAACTGACATCAAGATTTTCCTAACTGGAGAAAAGCAATAAGATTAATGAGTGTCTGTAAAGATAATCAATGATACCAGAATGTAATAATTCTGAGATTATTTCAATTATCAGATCTGTTTTTGGGTAGAGGTATAGTGTACTGGTTTAAAGGATAGCCTCTGGTACCAGCCACATTTGAATTTAAATTCTTAAGAACTTAGTGAGATCAGAAAACTATTTAACCTTTTCCTCTTCCAAATGTTTATATTAATGTGTACCTTAAAGGACTGTTGTGGGAATTGAGATTTTATAGAGATTATAAAAGTAAATTTCTCTCCACAATATTAGGCATGTAGTAAACTCTTTTAAGATTTTTTAAAAATTTGTTTGAGAGAGAGAGTGTAAGAGAGCATGAGAGAGAGAGCACAAGCAGGAGGGAGGGGTAGAGGGAGAAGGAGACTCCCTGCCAAGCAGGGAGCCTGATGTTGGACTTGATCCCAGGACCCTAGGATCATGACTTGAGCCAAAGGCAGATGTTTGATGGACTGAGCAACCCAGGCACCTGCATGTAGTAAACTCTTAACAACTTATAAACTTGCATTTTAAAAAATGCAATCAAATGATATGGATAGCTTATTGAGCTATTCTGATTATCACTTGCATTAATTTTGAATATGTTAATTGAAATACAAGATATTCAGGGCTATCATCAAAAAAACAAGACATAAATGCTGACAAAGATGTAGAGGAAAGGGAACATTTCCTAGGTTGTTTCTAGGATTGTAAATTGGTATAGCCATTAAGGAAAACAGTATGGAGGTCACTCAAAAAATTAAAACTAGAACTACCATATGATCCAGGAATTCCACCTCTGGGTGTATATCTAAAGGGCATTAATATATTGTGCTGAGGAGTAATCTGCACTCCTAAGTTCATTACAACATTATGTACAATAGTTAAGACATGGAAACAATCTGAGGTCCATCAACAGATGAATGAATACAGTTCACACACACACACACAGAGAAATATTATTCAGCCATAAAAAAGAAAGGAAATCCTGCCATTTGTGACAACATGGACAGATCTTGAGGGCATTATGCTAAGTGAAATAAGTCAGACTTAGACAAATACTGTGTGATTTCAGCTTATCTGTGGGATCTAAAAAAATACCTCACCTGAAGCTTATATTACACTGTATGTTAAATAACTGGAATTTAAATAAAAACTTAGAAAAAATATCCCCCAAACAAAAAATTCAAAAAAGAGAGCTCAAACTCAGAAAAAGAGATCAACTTTGAGGTTGGGTTACCAAAGGTGGGTTAGGGGAAATTGGAGAAAGTTGCAAAAGATGCAAACTTTCAATTATAAGATAAATACTAGGGATGTACTGTACAACATGTTAACTATAGTTAACATTGCTATATGGTATATTTGGAAGGTGTCAAGATGAGAGATCCTATGAGTTTTCAATACAAGGAAAAAAAATTTCCATTTCTTTGCATCTGTATGCAATGACAGATGTTAACTAAACTTACTGTGATAATCATTTCACAATATATGTAAGTGAAATACACCTTAAACTTATACAAAACTACACATCAAATATCTCAATAACCTGAACAAAAATAAAATAAAAGAAAGAGAAAAGATGCTTCAAATAAACAAACAAAAAAATATATAAGATATTCAGAAATACTGTGGTATTTAAACTTAGAAATTATGTGATACTCTTAACACCAGTATATGTTTCACTTTTTGGTACCTCCCATGGCGCCTTCTCCAGTTATCAGTTAGTGATGGGAAATACAAATTAGAAGATCAAACATGACAATTACCTTTTTTTTTCAATCTTTTTTTTTCTCTCTCAATCTTTTCCTGGTGGCAAATGGCATCCAATCCACTTGGTCTGCTTAAACAAAATGCGCTATGTCCAAGATTTCAGCAGTTAAAAGCTAAATCTAACAAGAGGTGATTAAGCAGCTGGACTTAGAATTTTAAGCATGAACAGGAATTTCTAAGTCTCCGTAATTATCAATGTCTCAGTATCATGATTTTTTTTAAAGCCTGTTTCTTTTATGGAGGTGAAAGTCTCCTCAATCAACTAGTTTATACCAAGATTTTGTCCTCCTGTCATTCCACTGTTGGAGATGGTTCTTTTCCTCTGTCCTATGGTATTTTAAGCGGTTACCAGGCAGTTAGTTAGTTATTGTTAGACAATTCAAACATCTAATTTCTGCCCAATTTACTGCTCTGTAAGTGGTCAATGTTCAACAATGAGGGAGCTGGTAAAATCTTTTGGGAAAAACAAACTCATATATGGAAGTCAGGAGTCTTGGTTTATGTCCTGGCTTTGCCACTCATCATTTCTGAGATACTAGATTTGTAATTTCCCACCTTTGAATAATAATAACTGGAGTCTCCTTTTTATCACAAATTAGCCATTAGTTGTGTTTACTAGCCATGCACTAGTAAAACTGGGACTCCTGACAAGAACGTTGGGGGAGGGGAATCCCTGCACCATGGGTGAGATAGCATATCTTCAGACCTTTCTCTATGTTGTGACAGACAACAAAAGTCAGTGGGTAGAAAACCTAATATCCCTAAGAATTTAGGGTTCAGCAGATTTCATTGAAAAACAGGGCCAGATATGACCCTCAGAGCTGGCCAAGAAAGTCAAGTGGATGGACCAATGGGTCCATCTTCTCCACAGTGCTTCCTCCTTGACCAGCACAGTTCTGTCTCTCCAAGAGTATGCTAGCGTTTTAAAGCTGGTTGTTGTTTGCTGTTACCATACTATTAACACCCTTGGATAGTGTTGGCTGTCAAACTAACTTTCTGAACAATCCAGATCAGATGGCAGCTGCAAACTAAAGGATTTTTAGGATAAACAAGGTAAGCAATATGTATTTCATTAATTGTCAATACAGACAAGATGTAACCACATAGTAAGCTGAGTCATCTATCAGCTGGTGGCCTGGAATTATCATTCTATTTTTTAAAAAATCTCCCAGTCATATCACATGTAAATCATGGAAAATATTAACTAAATCTTACATAGAGGAACTACGTATTTTTAATAAACTTTTAGATCCACCACAATCTATTCCCTGATGTCTATATACTTCCTAAAATAAGGCAATTCTTCCAACAAATGTTCAGGTGGATTAACAGATCCCATGCTCATGAATCTACTTTGCCAAGATCGTACCCTCTTAATAATTTTTAACACAAGAAGAAATCCCCATGTAGAATGTTAGTATTAAGAAACACCAGTCTTATTACCCAAGACAATATATCATAGTTTTTCTGTATGTACTTGCTAAGATTCAAGGGATTCAGTTTTAGCTGTTATATTTCAAAATAATGGCCATAGGTAATAGAATTATGCATTAGGTTCTGGAAGTGTTCCTTTAGGTGAATATAATCAGTGAACCATTCCAAAATTCAAGTTATACAAATTGTGAAAAACTAGTCATATTGACAATATACTCTTGGGATTTGAGGTGAGCTGAGATTGAGAGCAAATTTTTAATTACCTACAAGTTATTACACATTGTGGTTATTTACTATTTTGTAAATTTTCACTTATTTTGTTTTTAATTATGTTGCTTACCATTAATTAGCTGGTATCTGCTAGAGTCTGTTTAAGTCACCACATTTCTAATGACCCCTACAGACAGGATACTTCAGAATAATGAGTCATCGTGTGTTATACAATACTGATGAAATTTTTGGTACCTAAGATAGCCTTGTTGGATTGAACTGAACAAATAAATAGATGTCTTCAGCTGAAATGAAGGTGGAGTTCCTTCATTCCTAGGTACTCATCCTTTTATAGACAAGCTGTCCACCTTTTGCAAGACACCCCTATTTTGTCCTAAAAGTCTATATTCTTTCTGTTATTCTATCCTCCTGTATGAGATCAAAAGAGAGATAAACCAAGCCAGGTATTTGTGGATGGATTTGAAGGACCACTTCCCATTACTGATGATAACATCCTATGTAACCTGGAAAGAATATATCTTCATCTCCATCATCTGGACATCTTTATTCTAAGGCAATGAACTCAGTATACTTGACCATCATGGACAAAAGGAAATCAGACAATGTACAATTTAGGTAGGCCCTGAGAAGGCAAAGAACCAAGTTTTTAACCTGGAGAGAAATCTTAGTCACAATCTGGTTAACTTCACCGAGTCCCATAGAGTCTGATGGTTTGTCCAAGGTTCAAGGTGAATTAGCTGATAGTCATGATTGGACTCCTGACTCCTCAGCTATAAAAAAGGGATAACAATAACCTAGCTCACTGAAGGGTCCTGATGAGTATGTTTTATCTGCAGCACTTTTACTTGTGGGATAGATTTTTTTTCAGATATCCAACATATTCAAATTAAAACTCAAATATTCCAACATAACTCTTGGATTCTCTTGGTAAGAGATTATACTTAAGTACATAACATGTACATTCCTAACCATGATTATCTGAGCCTCAAATCTCTCATCTGTAAAAGATAGCTAATTTGAATAATCTCATGTGATTTAAGAGTGTGAAGTAGCATAGTATTTGTGAAAACTACAGTTGAATGTGAAGTAAATTTTAAAATACTGGTTGGTATTGTTATCTCTGTGAGTTCTTATTTCAGTGTAACCTCGGATGTCTTCAAGAGAGCATCACCATCAGTTTAAATTCGGGGTACAATCAAGGAGTTAGATTAGTTAGCAGAAATAATTAACCTAAAAATATACCCCTCTAAAATGGGGAAAGAGATGTTGTTGGGGAAAGAGTACAGTCGGAACAAAATAATACCAGTGGTAAGCTATTTTATAACTACTACCTTCCCTAGGCATCCTATTGAAGTGTTTGGACATATCTTCTTCTCCATTGGCTACCATGACATAAAATCTGATTGCTACAGATTCCCAGGAAATTATTCTCAAAAACAGAGCCAGATACCTGAGTAAAGTAAGACAGGCAAAAATAAGGTGGTTGTCCAGAAATATTTCTTCTTAAAATGAATTCATACATAAATAGAATTAAGATAATTGATTGCTAACATAATATCATGAGTATCAAAAAATACTATGGTATTTTTAAAATATTTGTAAGATAACAAAACTCAGATTATGTCTGTTTAAGCTAGTGATTGAAAAATGTGCTTTGAGAAAGATGGACATGGTTTATTTTGCTTGTTTCTTGCAAAGAGGCTGAAGGAAAGGACCCTGACAGCAGCAAAGCTTTGGGAACTTGTCCAGGTCTAAGGCAATAGCCTTTTAAATATCTGCTTCAATATGAAATTACTTGATTCTGGTAGATATTTTTAATTACTGTTTCCAAAGACAATATCAAGGGTTCTAGTCACACTTCCTATCTAAGGATTCTGACTGTTAGCTATAGACACAGAGGCACTATACATAAATGTTTTTTGGAATGAGGACAGGTATAAACAAACCAAAAGACCAAGGAGTATATAGTTTTCTCAATCATTGTCCTCATTCTACATATAGTTTCCATTACTTCCTTCAAAAATATATTCACTGAAATTACAAATGGTTTCTGTTATGAACATATTTATTGAATTCCTATTAGTTCAGGATAGCAAGCTAAATAGAAAAGTAACATTGTGGAAGCTACTGATAATTGTAATCAAATTTGGCCCCAATAGTAACTCCTTAGAAAGTTAAACAGTAATTGAATCAATTGAAAAAAATGAGCCATCTTCCTCTGATTAGTAGATGTTAAGGAAAGAAAAGAGAGCTGACAAAAGCAGATTAGGCTGGTGTTCTAATCCTTTACCCAAATGAAATCTATTGACCAACCTGTACTTTCTTTAAAAATCACAGCATGAAATAAAGACAAGAAATGAGTAACAGTCCTGTGTGGTGCTGAACAAACTGGCTTAAGTCATGACTCATGAGATTTTAGTTTTGGGAGTTGCAAAGTCTTTTTTTCTTATTCAAAAGTTAAAGGGAAAGAAACAGATTCTTAATTATGATTCTAAGGACAATAAAAAAGTGATTTTATATTATGTTGATCATTTATATTCTGAATTATATTAAATAAATGATTAAACTTTATATCCTATTTACTTTAAATCTAAAGGAGATAATTTTCTAGTAGGTCTAGCCCTAAGCTAGAAATTAAAAGTTCAGAAAGACTTACTTATTCAATTTTTAAAATAATTGCCTTTCTTGAAAAGCCTAGGGATACAAGTGCTAAGGCATCATTAAGTATAAAAAATATTTAGGCCAAGAGATGACAGTAGTAATACAAAGAAGAAACCAGGACAGTTGAAAAACAGCACTCAGATAATGATGCCTCATTAGTACATTGAAACAGTCAGATTTTTAAATAATGGTCTAAAAGAGAAAGTAGGCCACTTGGTTCACACTGGGCAAAGGTTATAAAGACAGGGATCTTCCACAGACAAACATTTTCAGGGCAAAAATCTTGGGTCTATCTCTTTGTATCATAAAAAAAAAACCAAAATGGATGGCCCAATGCCACAGTGAGAGAAAATTTTGATTTCTGAAGCTGCCAATATTAAAATTAAAATAGGCCTTAAATAAAATCAACAACCACATTGCATGTATAGAGAGAGTTTTTGACCTTCTTTGACTCTGCCCAACATCAAATTCTGATAGTATTCCAATTTCTCCCTGGAGAGTTACCTCTCCCTCATTCTGTGTCTTTTGATTGGGGGAATTATTTCTTCCTTGTGCCTTCAGCTATAGAGCTGAGAGGTCTGTGGCCATCCTCTCCTCCTCCTTGTGTTTCAATGAAGTAGGTGAATGACATAATTTTTGACCTGCTGCTTTCTTCCAAGACTTCAAATTTTGATAGTATGAACCAAGGGAAGAACTATTTATGGTGGCAACTATGGGGAAATTGCCAGATAGATTTTTCTGAGACATTTGTATGTTTCCAGGTCCTAGCCATTTTGTGCTCCATTATAATCTGGTTCTTCTATTTTCTTCAATTTTGTGATACTCTGAATTTCCTAATAACTTCTCTTTGCTTAAGAGTCCATTTCTGTTTCTTGCATATGAAACCACAACTGTTCCACTGTGGAACTTAAGTATAGCCAAATTGCAAAGTTAAGCCAAATGTTTCCTTGCAGAGTAGGGGTTATTGCATTTTGGAAACTCATGGAGATATTTTAAGAATGGAAGTACTTTGAAAGGGGATGCATAGTATTAGTATTCATATACCTTTGACGCCTGATAATGCTTCTTATTGGGGGATGAATTGTTCCTAAAAAATTTAAGGTCTCCTGAAATACTATATAGCCTAGTCTGTACAGGATTGAGAAGAGAAACCTATCTTTACACCCCAAGAAGTTTACAGAAGAGCATTGTGTTCTTGATTTTATTGTTTTGGTAGATCTTACCTATTCTTTCCACACTTCTTTATTTAAACATCTACATAAAAGTAGCCAAAGATGGGAAGAGTGAATCAATACTGTACATTCAAAATTGACTAAAGTCTAGAAATCATGCAGCTCAGCCAACTTCCTTACATTATATTCCTTCTATAACACCTGATCAGTTGCACAGTTGATTGAACGCCTTAAATTTTTTAGTGATCACTACCTCACAAAGACAGTTGCACTTATTAGAATCTTTCTTTTTACTTTGAGTCCAAAGATATTTTCTTTTATATCATATGTATTTGTTGATTGTAAAATTGGTCTATAAAGAGACAAAAAATAGTTTACCTCATATATTTGTTCACGATCCTTTAAATCCTTTTTTTTTCTTTTTATATGTGTACCACTAATTAAAGACTAAAAATGGGGCAACACAGATGATATACAAAAACTCCTAAGGAGGCCACTAAAACATGATTAAAATGAATAAACAAATTCAACAAGATTGAAGAATATAAGATCAATATGCAAAATCAGTTGTATTTCTCTATAGTAGCAGTGGAACTTCCAGAAATTAAATTAAGAAAACATTTCCATTTATAATATCATTAAAATTTTAAAAATACTGAGGATAAATGTGAGAAAATAAAACAAATATTATACATTGAAAATTACAAAAGATTGTTGATGTAAATGAAAAAGTACCTAAGTATGTCTATGTAGTCTTTTGACATCTCAGTTTCATGGATCAGAAGACTTAATGCTGTTGAGATGACAATATACCCCAAACTGATCTATAGATTCAACATAATCACAATCAAACTGCTACCTGGCTTTTTATAGAAATGACAAGCTGATCCCAAAATTCATTTAGAAATGCAAGGGAACATAGATAGCCAAAACAATATTGAAAAAGAACAAAATTGGGAGACTCATATTTTTTGATATAAAAATGTACTATAAAGCTGCAATAATCAAGATAGTGTGGTATTGGCATAAGGATAGATATATAAATCAATAGAATAAAATTGGGAGTCTAGAAATAATAGGTTATTGCATCCCTTACCTTTATGATCAATTGATTTTCAACAAGAGTGCCAAGACAATTGAATGGAAAAAAGAAAATATTTATAACAAACAGTGCTCATATAAATGATTATCCACATGCAAAAGAATGAAGTTGGACTCCCACTTTATACCACACAAAAAAATCCACTAAAAATGGACAATAGACTCACATATAGAATTTAAAGTATAAAAGTTTTAGAAGAAAACATAATTAAATCTTTGTCACCTTAGATTAGGCAATGGTTTCTTAAATGTGAGACAAAAAGCATGTGTGAAAAAAGGAAAAATAGATATACTGGACATCATCAAAATTAAAACTTTCTGTACTGCAAATGACAGCATCAAGAAAATGAAAAGACAACTAACTATTCAATGGAAGGAAATATTTACAAATCATATAGCTGATAATAAACTTATATCCAGAAAACTTAAAGAACTCTTACAACTCAACTATTAAAAGCACAAATTTCCAATTTCAAAAATGCGAAAACGATTTGAAAGTGTATTTCTCCAAAGAAGTTATACAAATGGTCAATAAACACATGAAAAGTGCTTATAAGCCATTAGGGAAATGTAAATCAAAACCACAGTGAGATACCACTTTACACCCACTAAGATGACTATTATCAAAAAGATGGATAATCACAAGCATTAGAGAGAATGAAGAGAAATTGGAACCCTCATATATTGCTTATGGGAGTGTAAATTAGTGCAACTGCTTTGAAGAACAGTTTAGCAGTCCTTCAAATCTTAACCATGAAATTGCAATATGACTTAACAATTCTGTTACTAGATGGGTATCCAAAAGAAATATACACATAATGTCCACAAAAAAACTAGTCCACAAATGATGATAGTGGCATTACTCATAATAGCTAAAAAGTGAAACAACCCCATGTCCATCAACTGACAAATAGATAAATAAAATGAGATATATCCATATGGTGACATATTGTTTGGCCATAAGAAGGAATGAAGATATTTGTACATCAACATTCACAGTAGCATTATTCATTATAACCAAAAGGGTGGAAACAACCCAAATGTCCATAGAGAAAAGAATGGATAAACAAAATATGATATATATATTTAATGGAATATTATTCAGTCTTGAAAAGAAATAGAAGTTTGACATGTACTACAACATGCATGAACCTTGAAAAAATTATGCTAAGTGAAACAAGCCAGACACAAATGACTACATAGTGTATGATTCCATTTACATGAATTGACAAAAATAACTGACAGAAAGTAGATCAGTGTTTTTCTGGAGGAGTTGGGAGGGAATGGGGAGTGGCTCCTAATAGGTATGGGTTTTCTTTTTGTAATGATGAAAATATTCCAAGATTTGATACTGGGGATGCACAACTCTGTGAATATACCAAAAACCATTGAGTTGCATGCTTTGAATGTGCCAATTTTATGGTATGTGAATTATATCTCCATAAAGCTATTTACAAATGTATTAAAAACAAACAAATGAGTCAAGGCTAAGAATAGATTGCTGAATATAGAAAAGGATAAATATAGAAAAGGAGTATCTCCATCACCCTGCATGAGTCTTTTGCAACATTTACCATATTTTGTAATTATTGTGCTTGTTCTCATATAATTGCCTGTCCTTTTCACTAGCCCCTGAATTTCTTGAGGGTTAGGATTACTTCTGTCCTATTTACCATTGTGTTCTCAACACTAAATACAGTGCCTGGCACTTACAGATATCTAATAAAGATTTATTATTGTTGGTAAGCCAACTAAAACTTACTTCTAAGCTGAAACTAATCCATTAAACAAGTCATACAGTAATGTTTCCCAAATGGTTAAGAATCCAATTTTTCAATCTAAACTTTTCTGTGTTGTTCATGAAAATATTTTGAGAGACCACATCAACAGCCATGGAGAAATCTAGTTATTTCCTATCCACAGTATTGTACTGCAACATTAATAAAGTGGTGAGCTGAGTTGGCATAATGTTCCCAATGAGCCTGAAACAACATAAAAGCTTCACATTATGGGAATGAGTTTATTAAGAGTTCAATACAATAAGAGTGCATCGAAAAACAAAATTCGCACATAATTCCCATCACATTAACATCCTAATAATGATATTATCTTTTTTTAAAGATTTTATATATTTGTTCATTTATTTATTTAATTTAGAGAGAGAGAGAGTGCAAGCAGAGTGGGGGGGGACAGAGTGAGAGAGAGAGTTTCAAGAAGACTCCCCACTGAGTGCAGACCCTGACATGGGGCTTGATCCCATGACCTTGAGATCATGACCTGAGCTGACATCAAAAGGTGGACACTTAACTGACTGAACCACCCAGGGATCCCAATAAGAATAGTATCTTAAATGCATACAGTACTCTTCTGTTTACAAGCATCTTTCCCTTGTATCTTCATTTGACCAATAGTCAAGTGAATTGAGATCTGTCTAGAAATCTAAACAACAGCCTGTGGTTTTTCTGGTAAAAAAGATTCTAAAGATTCTTATCACTGTGTTTAAGAAAAGGACAATGGTATTTAATGTCAGTAAAAGAAAATGTAGTAATAGCCTGTTTTTTAAAATTTCAGGGATACTATAGATTGGAGAGAAATTTCATGCTTCATTCATCGAGAAACATCCTTTTTGTGGTCTTATCTTTAATGGCTTCTGTGTATGGCATCCTTTGATATAGGTCATCTAAACAGGATCATCCTCTCTCAAAGTATATTTTTAGGATCCATGTCCTACTCACCATCCTCTGCTATAGGGATATCTTCAGGTTCCCTTGTTACCTCCTGGAACCCATTGCTGACTTGCCATTATGATGGCTCCAGTCTCCTAGTGGCAGAACTTCTGATCTCCCTGGGTGTCCCTTCTTTGAAGTTATTTGACCATCTATGAAATGATATCAAATAATTTATCTCTTAATTGAACAATGATTGACTTTTAGCTAAGTCAGTCATTAAATTTTTCTCCTTATATTTGATATTAATATCACACTTGATCTTAGCCAAAAGGCTGAGAAGCGATTTTTAATATTAATGTCAATAATAATTAGCAAACAGGGATGAAAAATGGAGAGGAAGTGGATACTAAAGCAGAGATAAAATATTTTTTCTCTGCTATCTTAGTTGGGAGAAAACTAATCAAACTCAAGAAAGAATTGGTGTGTATTCCCATCTCTTAATGAGAAGAAACTTCTGTTTTCTGTTTTACAGACTTGTTGATAACTCAATTTTGAGGCATGTCATTGCTTTTACAATTAGTAAAAATATTAAAATATTGCCATTTGAAATATATAGGTACATGAAATGATTAATTGACCCCAATCTTAAGTGCAACAGCACAAATGTTGCTTATTCTCAACACCACTTGATTGACTTAGTAAATGTTTCCTATGCCCAAAGGCTTAACTGGTGTAGATGTGTTAGTAAGAAGCTCCACAAAAGCCTTCCACATTGTCTTAAAACAATAAGGTTTTACTAAATTATTCACTTCTATATAAATAAATGTTCAAGATCTATAGCTGAAACAGATTTTATACTGGTTTCCTCATAAATATTTCAGAGATTAAGTAAGTGTTTTAAATTTCTTGGGAAGTAAAGATGGGGGTCAGAATCAAATCTTTTCTGGATTGTGTTGTTTAGATGGTCATGACTTGTGTTTGGGACAAAAGAGATAAGAAGAGTTGGAAAGATTTCTTCTTGATCATAAACCTAAGCAGTATAAAGAATACAGCTTTAATTCAACCCAGATCCTCTGCAAACACATAATAGTCAGGTTTCTCCTTGCTCTCCTTGCTGAATGACTAGGGTATAAACAGGAATCAATGAAAGTTCTTGCTGAACAGAATTATTGGTTGGGCGACAGAATGGGAGAAGATATTTGCAAATGACATATCAGATAAAGGCTTAGTATCCAAAATCTATAAAGAACTTATCAGACTCAACAACCAAAGAACAAATAATCCAATCAAGAAATGGGCAGGGGCACCTGGGTGGCTCAGTGGTTTAAGCCTCTGCCTTCGGCTCAGGTCATGATTTCAGGGTCCTGGGATCAAGCCCCACATCGGGCTCTCTGCTCAGTGGGGAGTCTCTTTCCCCCTCTCTCCCTGCCTGTCTGTGATCTCTCTCTGTCAAATAAATAAATAAAATCTTAAAAAAAAAAAGGAAAAAAATGGGCAGAAGACATGAACAGACGTTTCTGCAAAAAAGATATCCAAATGGCCAACAGACACATGAAAAAGTGCTCAACATCACTTGGCGTCAGGGAAAAACAAATCAAAACCACAGTGAGATACCACCTCACACAGGTCAGAATGGCTAAAATTAACAAATCAGAAATGACAAATGTTGTTGAGGGGGTGAGCAGAACACTCCTACACTGTTGGTGGGAATGCAAGCTGGTGCAGCCACTCTGGAAAACAGTATGGAGGTTTCTCAAAAAGTTGAAAATAGAGCTACCCTGTGACCCAGCAATCCCACAACTTTGTATTTACCCTAAAGATACAAATGTAGTGATCCAAAGGGGCACGTGCACCTGAATGTTTATAACAGCAATGTCCACAATAGCAAAACTATGGAAAGGGCCTAGATGTCCATCAACAGATGAATGGATAAAGAAGATGCAGTATACACACACACACACACACACACACACACACACACACACACACACAGGAATACTATGCAGCCATCAAAAAACTGAAATCTTGCCATTTGCAAAGATGTGGATGGAACTAGAGGGTATTATGCTGAGCGAAATAAGTCAATCAGAGAAAAACAATTATCGTATGATCTCTCTGATATGAGGAATTTGAGAGGCAGGGCAGGGAGTTGTGGGAGGAAGGGAGGGGAAAAAGTGAAACAAGATGGGACCGAGGAGGGAGACAGACCACAGGAGACTCTTAATCTCAGGAAACAAACTGAGGGTTGCTGAGGGGTAGCAGGGGAGGGATAGGGTGGCTGGGTTATGGACATTGTGGAAAGTATGTGTTATGGTGAGTGCTGTGAGTTGTGTAAGACTGATGATTCACAGACCTGTATCCTGAAGCAAATACACTATATGTTAATAAAATAAAAAAAAAAGAATTATTGGTTGGGTAACATTTGTTGTTAAAAAATTTCAACAAAGCAATTTTCTTTGCATCATTCTTGTTGATGTGAAAATTGCTTGGTTTTATAGAATATTTCTTTCTTTGCATGGTATTTGACTGTATTACCCTTCCAATATTCTATTTCTGTGTCATGGTACTAATATCTCTTTATTTCTAGGGAAAATGTCACCAAGGATAAAATTACCTTAAGTTGTTTCCATGACCTCCAAGTATTAAAAGGGATCTGATTATTTTAGTGCTTGTTTTTGGTATATCACTGTTTCTTATCCTGAGTTGGTTATTAAATAGTATTTGTGACATTGTTCTCTCTTTTCTTCCATAACAAATAAAATAATGGCATAAGCTGTAGAAATTAACCCTGGATTTGCATCAGAAAGGCAGACCTTGAATTCTTGAATTCTACCTCTAGCACTTACTAATTGTGCAGACTTGAAAAATCCACTTCAATTCTCTGCATTCTGGTTTCTTCATCTAGAGAGTGGAAATAGTCCATAAGCCCTGCCTAAAAGAGAGGGGTGTTATTGGAACTCAAATGCAGTAGTGAAAGTTGAATGTCTGGAAACTAGAAAATATAAACAAATATTCTATGACCTTATGATTATGAACAGGTTACTTTCAAAGGTTCATTTTTCAATTAGTTGTTTGGAACACAGACTATATTATTCACTATGCAGGAGATTTTCAGATTTACCCAGGTGGGGGAGCACCTGGAAGGCACGGTGCTTTTGTAAGACACCATGAAACACTGACATTTAATTCCTTCATGGGAAATAGTAATATTCAGCTAATGAGAAATATGAATTAAGTATATGTATGTAATTTCAAATCACAGCCAAGAGTACATGTATCCGTGAAAATAATTTTTCCATTTAAATATCATGTGTTCTTTGTCCAGTCATCACCGATGCCTTGCCATTTGCTGGGCTTAATTGCAGATAAGAAACAATGGTTGGCAATGGTTGGCATATTAATAGAAAGATTTTAAATTGAGAATATATTCCAAGTATATGGATTCTACTCTACTTCCCCCCTCCCCCCATCTCTCCATACCACTATAACTGATATAGAACTAAATTGTGAATCATCAGTATGTGGAAGAAGAGATTGAGAATCATAAAGGGCGATTCTGAACCCAAGTTAGCTCGTCTATTTAATCCATAATGCAGCTGTTCTAACGGTAGTAATGGTATAGGTCATTTATAAACTCAATGTTTTTAGATTAGAAAATGCTGTTTTTTTGAAATGATGAAGAAGGTAAATTCTAATCATCTTTGTGGGTGCTTTTAGGATTAAAGAAAAGCAGCTTATAAAGTTTTTCCTTACATAATAATGAAAAGCACTGAGACTGAAAAGCCCCAGAAAAGCTTTATTGTTGCTCCTGTTACAAAGAAATATTTTTACTAGTTCAGTGAAGACTTGGTTAATGTACAAATTACAGTTTCTCTTCCCTTTTTGCCTACTACTTCATCTAACAATTAAAAAATATATAGTATTGCCTGAAACCTGTTGGCCATTTGGTTAAATAATGTACTGAAATAGAAGAATCAGACTTAAAAACATGGTCATGATTTAGAACAATTTAATAATCTAGCTTCTGGGCTCCTGGGTGGCTCAGTCTGTTGAGTGTCTGCCTTTGGCTCAGGTCATGATCCCAGGATCCTGGGACTAAGTCCCATATCAGGCTCTCTTGGATCAGAGAGGAGTCTGCTTCTCCCTCTTGCCCTGCCTGCTGCTCCCCCTGCTTAGGCTCTCTCCCTCTCTCTCCCTCTCTCAAATAAACAAATAAAATCTTTAAAAAAATATTCTAGCTTCTAGCTTCTATTGACACATGCCAATTAATTACCAAATCATGAAAGTGAGAAGTCAAAATGATTTCTCTGGGACTATTTCAGTTTCCATGGCTAATGCATGAATATTCCATCAAGCTCTACCTTCTCTTCATGACACACACATCCACCATGGGACAAAGCAGCTAATGTAAAGTTTATAGAACATGGTGTCAGGAGATTGAATTCTGATCCTAATACTGCCCACTGGACAAGTTAGTCTACTTCTGTGGGCATTGACTTCCTTGTCTTTAAAATAAGAAGAAATGAAAGTGGTGCTGGGGGCTCAGTCATTAAGCATCTGCCTTCAGATCAGGTCATGGTCACAGGGTCCTGGGATCAAGTACTGTTATGGGCTCTCTGTTCAGGGGGAAGTCTGCTTCTCCCTCTTCCACTTGCCCTGCTTGTGTTTCCTTTCTTGCTGTGTCTCTGTCAAATAAATATCTTTTAAAAAATAAGATGATGAGATTTAGGGACTCTGTCATACTGACCCAGACCTATGTTCCTTCTTACATAAGCACTGGGGCCCTGAGCATGGAAGAGTTTAGCTCTCTTTCTTTGTATTGTCTTCAAAGCCTGGGGTGCATCAAAATGCCCCATCTTCCCTAAATAATCTGCAATCCATGTTTCACTCATGAATTTATCTAATCACTGAAGACCCTAGGCATCTCTGTCTCTGTATGAAATGATCAATTATACTGATAATGTCAAATTTGCCCAAAAAAACCCAGCCATCATCAGGTGGTGCTGAAAAGAGGGAGAATGATAAAGGTGGTAACCTAGTCATGGGCAAATGTAGTCATGGGAACCTGTGCAGGTGAAGGATACAGGGTGTCATGTGTTGTCCTCTTCCTCATCGACCTATTTAGGAGCAGCCAATCTCCTGTGATTTTTGTGCAGATGGAAATAGAAGTAAATTCAGAAAAATAGATTTTAAAATGTGAGTGATATGGTAAGAAGCTAAGTGTTAAAGCAAAATGTTATAGTGATGAATTATAGTTTGCAATTCTTCATGCATTTTCTATATTAGAATTATGTATCCATGCCCTTTGTCATGTGACTCTGTAGAACCACCCACTAGTGTGGTTGGAATCGATTTTCCCACCCAGTGATGTTGTACTGAATTTTGTGGCTGACTTTAACTAATAGAGTGTGAGTGGAATTGACCATGCCAATGCCAGGTTGAGTCCTGAATTCTGTAATGTGTCACAAGAATACAACCTTCACTGTCACTGGTCCAAGGAGAATGGAGAGTCATGTGTAGGAGATGTGAACCCAAACTTCTGTTTTTAATCAAACCCAAAAGACCTAGAAGGCCAATGCAAAGCTGTACCGATCATCTCACAAATTCCTAAGCAAGGAAAATAAATGTGTAAGGTACAGAAGCCTGCATTTTAGGGTGGTTCGCTAACTAGACTTTTGTGGCCAAAAGCACTTAGAAACTATTATTTAATGTGTTAGAAGATGAAATTAGCAATTAATAAATTAATAAAATGTAATAAGTCTACTCATGCTTCCTTTTTCTTCCTCCTTGTCTCCCTGAGCTCTTCCTTTTTCCATTCCTTCCTCCCTTCTCTCCTTTTCTTCTGCAAATATTTAGTAAAAGTCAACTCAATGTTCAAAATGGTGCTGGAATGAGGAAGAAGACTGATATAACCTCTACCCTTATGAAACCTAACAGATATAATATGTGTTACAAAGAAGGACAATGTGATAGAGAGGCATGCGCTCGAAAAGTTAACATAGTCTGCGGAATTCCCCATGGGGCAGAAGAGTTCAAGATGAGGGGCAAGCAGCGGAGGGGGTAGAGAAAGGAAATTTCCAGGATATACAAAAATTTCCTGGATGAAGATTCTGGAACAGGGAAAACTAGGTTTTAAAAACAAAATGAGCATTATCATCATCCACAACAACAAAAGTAAAGAACAATAAATGGCAGAGATTAAAAAGGAATATAATGCCGGACAAAGGGAAGTAAGCAGTTTTGTGGGGTTAGGTAGACATTTTGGACTGTTTCCATAGGAGAATTGGAACTCACTGAGGATTTGAAGCCTGATGTCCTTCAGTTTGGGAGTTTTAGAAAGATCCTCTGGCCTCAGAGCACAGAACAGTTTAGAAGAAGGAAAGAATGGGCCCAGAGTGTTGTAGGCTTTTACTGGGGTATGTGAAGTGTTTTTGGCTTAATACAACTTAAATAATTATAATTATATAAACAGTGAGATTGATTTAATCCAAAAGGGTAATATAACTCTTTGGGGAGGATGGAAGATGGTTGGAGGACTTGTAAAAAATTAAAATCCCATTAAAAATATTTAATTCCAATACAATTAATAGGCAGTGTTTTATTAGTTTCAGGTATACAGTATAATGATTCAACAATTCTTTATTCAGCCTTCGTAATGATAAGTGTACTTTTTAATTCCCATCACCTATTTCCTCCACTCCCCTACTCACCTCCCTTCTGGTAACCATCAGTTTGTTCTCTATTGTTATGAGTTTGGTTTTTGGTTTCTCTTTTTCTTTTTGTTCATTTGTTTTGTTTCTTAAATTCCACATATGAATAGTTTGAGACTAATGGGTATTAACTCTTCTTTATAAATTTGGTGGAATTTACCTATGGAGATAACTGGTCCTGGCAAAATTCCATTTTTTTTTTAAAGAGAGAATTTAAGGGACCCCTGGGTGGCTCAGTCGGTTAAGCGGCTGCCTTCAGCTCAGGTCGTGATCCTGGGGTCCTGGGATCGAGTTCTGCATCGGGCTCCTTTCTCAGCAGGGAGCTTGCTTCTCTCTCTGCCTCTGCCTGCCTCTCTGCCTACTTGTGATCTCTCTCTCTCTGACAAATAAATAAATAAATCTTTTTTAAAAAAAGAGAGAATTTAATAGATAACATACGAGATTGGAAAAGGAACACCTTAAATAATATTGACATTAATTTGAAACTCCTGAGGTATAGACCAGAAGAAATAGGTAAAAGAGGTGATAATGAATGTCAACAAAGAGGAAAAAGGAGAGAGAATGTGAAGGATACTTTTTTAAGTCATAAACCTGACAATATTTGACTTCTGAAATTATGTGTATGTATTACTTTTGTCTTAAAAACATACATTTAAAAAAAGATATAAAAGCAATTATCAGGCTCCTCATAGACACAATTTTCTTTTACTGGAATATTCTGGTTGAACACAAATTTGTAATTGAAATACCCTGACAACGTGTGTTTTAACTATTAATTGCTTCAGTACAGGAATCAGCTTCTATTTCAGAAGGCAAACATGATAACCAGGACAAACAAGATAACAGCAATCTTCCTTAAAATCAGTCAGAATACCTGCCAGAGACCAACTGCTGTCAGCCAAACACTGGAGCTCACACATCTCCCGCAGCCAGGTTCAATTTCCTCCTCTTTTTACCTATGTATCTGGGAATGTAGTCCAACCGCTCCCTCACTGTCGTACCCACTTCTCCACATGGGTCCCACCATGGCCCCTCTGTTGCTGTGACAAAAGGAAAGCTTCTCCAGTTTCCTGTCTCCCTGCTGTCTCTGAATTTAAAAAGGAAACTCTTTTTGGGAAAAGCTTTTAGTATTTTGAGCTCTTTATATCTTCCTTCTCCAAGGAGTCAGGGAAATGACTGAGCTGTGAGCGTCTCACAGAGGAACTCCTCACCCAAATTGTCCTGCTTTTCATTAAACAGTAACAGAAGTAGGCTTCTCCTACCATTTACTAAGTTCAGTTCTGAAATTGGACCCTAATCTGTGTGCCCTGAAAACTCTTGAGCAGACCTACATCATTCTCTGTTTTGCTATGAAAACAAATGAACTCTTCTCATTTGACACACACTAAGTTATTCATGTGGTTCCAAGTGCACTAGTCTCCTGACTGTCACTACAACACATTGAATACCCTGCCATCTTAGGGTCCTTTCTACTTGGATTGCTCCTTTCATGGATAGCTGTGTGATGCAATGCCTCACTTCTTTCAGATCTTTTCTCAAACATTACCTTGTCTATGAGCATCTTCCTGACCACTCAGTTAAAAATTATAACCCTCTCTGAACACTTCCTATACCCCACCCTGCTAGACATGTTTCCACACCATGTACTGCCATTTAAAATACTTACATATTTATTTATCACCTGTGTTTCCCTGTTAGAAGGAAAACTCATGACAACAGGAAATTCTGTCTGTTTTTTATCCCAAGTGCTTAGAATAGTTTTTAGCACATGTCTTTAATAAATATTTTTGAATAATAAAATACTAGTTAATAATACATCTTAAACCCACTTCCAGTCACCTGAGATGAAGGCAGAGACTTTAACCCACTGAGCCACCCAGGCACCCTGATAGTACAACTTTTTAAGCACTTTCCAATAAGTGAATACCTTAGGTAAATTCAAAATATTAATATTTTTAATATTAGGTCCAAATATTTGATGCTGCAAGAGGAAAAATGTTTATGCTTATTTTCTGACATAGTAGTGGTGTTCAATAAATATTTATTGGATGACACTGTGAAAGGCAAAGAACATATTCCAATGTAAAAATATAATCTCAAGTGGCCTCCAAAGACTCCTATACTTCATTATAAGCAATGAGTTTTAGAAGTGGAACAGGAAGGTGTGTGAGGATTGATAGGAAGGAGTGAGTTAGTCAGTTTTGTGTTTTACAAAGAACTATTCCTTGTGGGAGTGGGGAAGATGGATAGCAAAGGCTGACCACACTGACCAGGCCAATCAGGTGATCATCATAGTCCAGGTGGGAGATGATGGGGATCTGAAATAACATTGTTAGATGTGGACCTGAGACACTGATAGTGAGACAGAAAGGAGGGTCTGGAGGCCTAAATATTCATCATGTCAAACCCTTGTGCATTCCTGGTGAGACTGTAAAATGGTACAGCAACTTTGGAAAACTTTGACAGCTCCTCAAAATTGTTAAGCATAGAGTTAGCATATGATCCAGAAATTCCACTCCTAGGCATCTACCCAACAGAATTGAAAACACATGTTCATACAAAAACTGGTACATGCATGTTATTTATAATAGCCCCAAAGCAGAAACAACGCAAATGTCCATCAACTGATGAATAAGTAAAACAAATGTGGAATATTCAAACAATGGAATATTATTTGGTGTAAAAAGACATGAAGTACTGACACATACGACCATGTGGATGAACCTTGAATACATTAGGCTAAGTAGAAGAAGCTAGCCACCAAAGACCACATATTGTATGATTCCATTTATGTTGAATATACAGAATAGACAAATCTGAAGAGAGAAAATAATGGATTAAAGTTTGTCAGACATTGGGGGGAAGATGCAGGGAGAATAACTGCTAATGGCTATGGAGTTTCATTTTGGGGTTAAAAAAAATGTTCTGGAATTAGAGTGTGGCAATGGTTGTGCAACTCTATGAATTTTTTCTTTCTTTTTTTTAAATTTCTTTTCAGCATAACAGTATTCATTGTTTTTGCACCACACCCAGTGCTCCATGCAATCCGTGCCCTCCCTAATACCCACCACCTGGTTCCCCCAACCTCCCACCCCCTGCCCCTTCAAAACCCTCAGGTTGTGTTTCAGAGTCCATAGTCTCTCATGGTTCACCTCCCCTTCTAATTTATGAATTTTTAAATTACTGACTTGTACACTTTAAAAGAATAATTTTTATGATATATGAATTATATCTCAATAAAGCTGTTATTTTTTAAAAATATATTCAGCAAGTAAAATGGATAGACTTTGGTGATGTGTCAAGTGTGAAGGATTAGTGTTAGAGCAGAAGTACTTGGAGCCTCTCAGTTTATATAACTGAGGAAAGATGAGGATCTTTTCCTAAAATAATTTTAGGATATGAAAAGGGGCTAGGCAGGGAGATGCCAAGAAACCTATAGGAACCTGGACAAAGAATGCCCGGGAGAAGTAAATCTATGAATGGAGTGAACAGTGAATTCTTCTTTGTTTTATTAAAATAATTTAAAAAATCATCTCAGGAGGTAAGAGACATGATGGAAAGAGTACGCTCCTCTTTAAGAATATAATCAAATGAAGTCAAAGGTGATTAACCAGGCAAGTGTAAATTGTCCAACCAAAAAATATAAAGATAGAAGTGTCAAACAAAAATGTCATTGGGAGGAATAGGTTTGAAATGGCACAACTTCAGCATAAGGAATTACTGTGGTCCATGAAACTCAGTTTATATGTTACCACATTCCACTGAATAGACTGCATGGCCAAAACTGAAAAAGAAGTTAAAGTAGAAACTGCTCTTTAACGATTTTATGAGTTAGAGGACTAGAAGACACATTCTCAGGTACAAACATGCAGATCTTATATATTTGATGCTAATAGTATCAACTTTAAAAGCTGATAAGAGCAAGAATTCTTTGAGTAAACCTGATTTCAAGCTGCATAGTTGCCATTTTGGCTGTTCCTGAGCCAGCTCACTGCTGTTTGCATCTGCGCAGGGATGGAGCAAACGGGTTGGAGCTTGGCTTGTCTCCAGTCCCAGATTCTGAGGCCAAGCTGTCCTTTCCAGGACTTTTTCATGTTCACACAGTATCTTTTAGCTACCAGTACCACCCTCAACTCCTTGTTAGAAGATGTTGGAGCTGATATTCCTATTTTTATGCATGAGACCATGCCCCTTCCCATCAGATGAGTTCTTCCAAGCACTACAATCCAAAACAAAAGCATTGTGGGAGAACCACATGACTTGAAACCATTATTCTGTGGACTGAAGATCTATATTAAATGAGAACATAGTCAAAAACCCTTTTGACCTCAGCCATAGCAACTTCTTACTAGACACATCACAACAGACAAGGGAAACAAAAGCAAAAATGAACTATTAGGACTTCATCAAGATAGAAACCTTCTACACAGCAAAGGAAACAATCAACACAACTAAAAGGCAGCCTATTGAATGAGAGAAGATATTTGCAATGACATATCTGATAAAAGGTTAGTATCCAAAATCTACAAAGAACTTATCAAATTCAACAGCCAAAAAGCAAGTAACTCAGTTAAGAAATGGACAGAAGACACAATTAGATGCTTTTCCAAAGAAGACATACAGATAGCTAACAGATACGTGAAAAGATGCTCAGCATCACTCATCGTCAGGGAAATACAAATCGAAACTGTATGGGGATGAGATGCCATCCCATACCTGTCAAGGTGGCTAAAATTAACAACACAAGAAATAGCAGATATTGGCAAGGATGTGGAAAGAGGGTAACGCTCTTGCACTGCTGGTGGGAATGCAAACTGATGCAGCCTTTCTCTCTCTCTCTGTGTGTATATATATATGTATATATATATGTATATATACATATGTATATATGTATATATTATTCATATATATATGAATAATAGTCTCTCATATATATATATGAGACTATTATTCATCCATCAAAAAGAATGAAATATTGCCATTTGCAATGACATGGATGGAACTAGAGTGTATTATGCTAAGTGAAATAAGTCAATTGGAGAAAGACAAATACCATATGATCTCACTCATACATGGAATTTAAGAAATAAAACAGATGACTATATGGGAAAGGGGAAAAGAAAAAAAGGAGTGAGGGAAACAAGCCATGAGAGACTTTTAATGACGGAAAACAAACTGAGGGCTGGGAGATGGACTAGATGGATGATGGGAGGAGGTGAGAGATGAACTAGATGTATGATAGGCATTAAGGAGAGCACATGTTATCATGAGCACTGGGCATTGTATGTAAGTGATGAATTGCTGAATTCTACTCCAGAAACTACTGTAGCACTGTATGTTAACTACCTAAAATTTAAATTAAAAAAAGCAATATTAATGTTATCAATGCTTGAATATCTACCACATGTCAAATAGTATATAAAACTGAAGTTCAGTCACTCAACCTGTACAAGCCACATGGCTGGTGAGAAGTAGAATCAGAATTGGACCCAGGGGTACCCATGCCAAATCATATTCCTCAATGCATCATGCTATTGCTCCATGGGAATCCCCTTCGATAATGGCAAATATTTTGCTTTCTACAGTACATTTTTGCTGGAGCATTATCCCAAAACAGGGCTGTCATTCTACTCAAATTGGAGGGGGAGACAAACCATGAGAGAATATGGACTCTGAAAAACAATCTGAGGGTTTTGGAGGGGTGGGGGTGGGAGGTTGGGTGAACCTGGTGGTGGGTATTAAGGAGGGCACGTATTGCATGGAGCACTGAGTGTGGTACATAAACAATGAATTCTGGAACACTGAAAAGAAATTTTAAAAATAAATAAAAATTAAAAAAACAAAAACAAAAACAAAAAACGGTGTTGTTCTACACCTCCCAGGAACACAGCATTGGCCTTTAAGCACTGTAGCATCAAACCATTTAAGCAGGGGTGCCTGTGTGGCTCAGTGGGTTGAGCCGCTCCCTTCGGCTCGGGACATGATCTCAGGGTCCTGGGATCGAGCCCCGCGTCGGGCTCTCCGCTCAGCGGGGAGCCTGCTTCCCTTCCTCTCTCTCTGCCTGCCTCTCTGCCTACTTGTGATCTCTCTCTGTCAAATAAATAAATAAAATTTAAAAAACCAAAAACAAAAACCATTTAAGCGGAATGGGCGATGGGACCAGAATTCCACCCTCAGATAGATTGCATCCATCTTTTGAGAAATTGTTTCCTTTTCTTTCCAAAATGCCCTTTGGCAACCTAGCCTTGCATTTCTAACGGCCTTGATGTGTGGTAAAATACTGGTAGAGCTGAGCTGACATTTCATTTAGGGCTGAATTTATTCAGAAGCGTTTGAACTCAACTTTGTGACTTTGGAGACATGAAACACAAAGAAGATAACTTGAAGCGGTACCTGATTAACACTGAATAATTCAGAATTAATCAAAGTGTATTTTAAGCAGGATGCCTAAGCTAACACATCCTGAATATGAGCCATATGATTACTCAGAGAAAATGAGAAGAGGAGTTTTTAAGTTCAGATTTAGAATCAGCATTTTAATTGTAACAGAACTTCACAGTCTTCTCATTTCCTTTGTCTCCCACAGATGCATTTCCTCCCAAATCCTTATATTTTAATTTTTTTTCCTGTGGTAGTATTTATTTTAAACTGTACTATAATGCAGTTGCTTCTCATTTCTCTACATCAACAGAGAGATATGAAGCAGCACCGCCTTATGGCGTTAAGGATGGGACCAGAGGCACAATGAGTAGCCACTTCTAAGAACAGGAAGTTGTGCAGAGGAAATGCAGCTCCAGAGATGGGAGTGGGAGACTGGGAAAGCAACAGGTGATATAATCTGATAAAAGCTGGGTCCCCACAAGGCTCAGTCTGTGAAAGGTATTACATACAAAGAAGTTCCATCAAGCAAACAATAGTCATAAAAACAATTATATTATTTATTTATCAATTTTAATAATATAATGACCAAGGGAACTAATATAATCCATAACCACACTACATAATGTTCCTTTTCTCACATTACTCCTCATTCTAGAATCCTTTTACTTCCTTCAAATGGGCCCAAACCCCTAGTTCTCCTTCTATTCATTCTCAATTCCACTCCCAATACCCAAAGTGCTTGTCAAATGGTGCTTGCTCTTTATTTTTGTCCCTTGTCCTTTTAGTTCTCCAATCCTCCCTTTCTTCCATTCTCTTCTATTTTCCCCAGCTGGAATCACACAGCTACTGCAGCCAAGAACTGTGCTTCTGCAGTGTATGGGGATGAAGTCCTTACATCATGGGAACTGCCTAGGCTTGAGATGCCCGATACCATAATTAGTTGACTTTTCCCTACAAGTGGGCAAGGCTTTGTTCTTGCAAATCAACTCAAGGGCTTCCAAGAAATCTTTAAGCGTCCACTTTCCGGTAAACAAATGAAAAGTTCAAGGCCCTTTTGCTCATGTGATTGCCTGAATCTGTAGCCCATTCATCTGGTCTGAAGCAGAGTGGGGACTCAATTGGAAGAGAGATATAACTGAAGCATTTCCTGCATTTTCAAGTAACCCAAGTTTGACAAACCACACCTGCCAAAACTCAGTAATGGGGTGAATTGAGATTTAAACCAGAAGTTCAAGAAAGCCTTTTTTATTCCAGTTATGAGCCCATAATCTTCTGATCTATTAAAATAATCAGAAATTCATTTAAGAGATTTCATGTATGTTAAAATAGCACCATAAAATCTGGATAAGCATGACTGGCAACATATGATGCAATTACGAACATGCCCTAAGGGAAGTATAGTAAAATCAGTTCTTAAGGAATAGATTAGTCACCCATCAGCTGTGCAAATGTTGGGCAAGTAACTTCTCTGAGTTTCAGTTTTTTTACTTTAAAATGAGGGATTAAATAATCTGGACTCTGCAAATCTTTTCAGCTATTACATTTTGCAATTTTAACTTACCTGGGTTGTTTTCATCTCATTTTCATCTCATCTCTGATAAACTTCTAAAGATTTTCTACTTGTTCCTCTGTACATTTTGATCAGAAGAGACTAACAGAATCTTATCTACATTTATCATGTCCAAGAGAAGATCCAGAGACAACTGTAAGATTAATTTTTTCTAGTTACTTTAGCAAACATTGTTGATTTCCCCTACTATTTTTCTGGACTACCTCTAGCTTTTTATATTTCTAATACAATTTCATTTTAAAGAACCTGACATTTTCTAAACTTCTGAAGGTCATATTTTCTGTTTGTCTGTGTCATAAAGAATTATTTTTGCTTTCATTAGGTGTTCATGCTATTTAGCTAGAAGCATTAATAACCACCTTAACTTTGTATGTTCATGAAGCCTCTTACAAAGGGTCTTGACCCTGTAGTCTGCAGACTGATAGATGAGGTTGCTAAAAGCTGAAATTCTAAATATAAATCTTAGTAAGTTTTATAGTACAATTATGTAAACCCAAAAAGGAAAGTTCTAAAGGTACCCACTGCAGAGGTCTCCTTACCCCAGAAAATTGTATTGTATTAATGGGTTAATACACTGTATTACTGACACTGTTCTCCTGTCACTCTTTTTTAATGTGGGGAAATAGTTTATGAAAAGTTATCTCCCAGTTGATCAAACTGAAGGAATAACAATGGTATGCAAATCATTTATTATCTATATTTTAAAAAATAGTCAATTTTCATGTAATAGCAACAAAATTATGGATCTCTTTGACTCTGCAGTCACATAGGATGAATTAGAGTAGACCGTATATACAAATGCTTGTTTTGATCCAAGCAGTAATTCCACTTACACAAAATATTGTTTCACTTTAGACAATAGAATGCAACCAGGTACCAGAAAAATTAGGTATTTAAAGATTCTGAGACTCCCAGCCAATTTGCAAGATAGCCTCTGATGCTCTCCTATCTTGGGGGAACCTCTTTTTAAATCTTCAGCACTCTGCTTTATAATATAGGAAGGACATTGAGTGACCTTTGGTAGATTGCAAAAATGACCACAAATTCTTCCCTTGCCTCTAACTTTGTGATGTGAGTCTGTAGCTCTTTCTAACTAGCAGGGGATTCTAGTGCTTCAATCCTTGAATCTGGGCTGGTCTTCGTTGGGGCTGATTCTACGTTAAAATCTGTTAAACCCCTAGGGCCTGCCTGGGCCTACTTAGCCATAGTGACTCCATGTTGCCTAGATAGCCATTTTGTTGTTTAATAAATGTCTCAGCAGTTACTAGTATCGGTTCCGGGTAACCGTTACTAAAACACACAGGTAGGAGACATCCAATCAGCCAAAGCCACATATGTAGATGTCTGCGGTTGTGCCCTATAAAACTAGCCTGTAAGACCAAGGGGTGGTTGTTCTCTTTGGAGGCGGCCCTGGCCGGTCAGGCTGACTTCTAATGCTTGGCATAGAATAAAGCTTTACATAACTTTCACTTTGTCTCAGTCTCATTCCCCTGGCTGGTCAGTCTAACTTCTAATGCTTGGCATAGAATAAGGCTTTGTGTAACTTTCACTTTGTCTCAGTCTCATTCCTTTGATAATGGACCCAACAGTCTTATGACTTGCTTTGACCAAAAGACTATTGCAGAAACAACATTGTTCTAGTGCTCAGCCTAGAACCCAAAATACCTTTCATGCTTCCACTTGCTCTAAGACCCCATGTACACCATTTAAATAATCTTGGGCTAGCATGCTGTAGGATAAGTCCATATGGCTAATTCAGCCCAGTTGTTCCAGACAAGGCCCCAGAAATGTGACCTAAAGCAGCCTGAAAGTCCCAAACTAGCTTAGAAAAGAAGAGTCACCCATAGTCTATTTTGTCACCCACAGAAATATGAGTTCAACTAATTGCTCTTGTTCATACTTATTAGTTTTGAGGATGTTTTAAAAGCAGCAAGTGATAACTAACATACTGCCAGGTGCCATACAGAGATGGTCTCCCATAGTTTATTTTCACCTAAAGCTTCTCACTTTACAGACTTAATATTTCACATTCTTTGACAACCCAAACTATCTGAATGAGTTAGTTAAAACAAGCTGAGAAGGTAAAGTAAGTTCCTGTAAGAGGCAAGTTGCATTTAAAAGGGAACTCACCCAAATTAATCTTAATTGTTAGAATTTGGAACTGATGCCTAGATTGTTCTTTCTCCCTTGAAAACATGTCCCTGGTAGACAAAGACAACTGGGAAATGGAAGATATTGGCCTTTCTGTCATCTTGGTTTTCATTTCCTTAATATATGGTCTCTAGTAGGGAAGGTCTAGAATGCATTTATTCTTAACATCCTATTACCTCTTTCACACCTTTTGAAACTAAAGCATCCTTCCAAATTAGTGCATTATTTTTAATTAGATGTATTAATTTTTTGATTGAAAAAGTAATGCATAGTTACCCAAGAAAACTAACATTCCTTTTTCACAGATTCATCAAGCACTTATTTTAGGGCAGGTATTATTCTAAACTCATGTATTTGATTCTATTTATTTCTACAGCAACATTATGAATTACTATTATCTTATCACTGGTAATTATTATAATGGCATTATTGTTACCATGTTTGCAGATGAAGATATGGAGCCACAGAGAAGGTAAGTGACTTATTGAAAGTTACACAGACCCCAGAACCCAAGCATCAATGCCAGAATTCTATTGTGTACTCTAAAGGTATACCCAGGATCCTACCAAGGAAATAGCCACAGTGTTAGCAGTGCATATTCACTCATCTTTCATATGCTTCAAGTTTTTCTAATTCCATCGCATCATGGATGGAGTTTGAGCCTAACTTCAACCCACCATTGTACAGACAATGGACAAGGATGTTGTGATTCAGCAGGATCATAAGATCTGCTTGAAGATTGTAGGGACCTGTGTGGACGAGAATGTTATCTTTGCTGTTGGCTCCCTGGTGGACAATTACTTGAGTCTTGTGAACTAAGCACTGGAGGCTACTACCTTGTTTGGTCTTCTTCTTGAAGGTGTGACTATCATAATTCCAGTGTTGTCCAGACACCCAGTCTGCTTGCTATAGGGAAGGCAAGGAAGATTTATCATCCCTGGAAGACATTTGGCTCTGCTTACAGTATTACAGTCACTCCTAGAGTTTTAAATGTATGATCTAACCATAAAAGGTCTTTGGCTTTCAAAACAAACACATACTCACTCACAGTTTTAGAAAAACACAATAAAAATATTGCAGTATTTAGTACATGACCTTATTTTTTTATACATCCTTTAATAATAGTTTCGTGTAACCTAGATAGTTTCTGGAGCCTTTCTCTATCCACCTTAAATCTTGATTGTACCTTTAACTGATAGTGGAGTAATAACTTTTTGCTGTATAAATGTTGGAGGACTGATGGAATGATTATGGCCATAGTACTTCTGAAGAACAGAAAAATACTGTGTTCTATTTCAACACGTCTTATTCTTTGTACTATTTTTATCACTGAGATTGAGTAGGAGAAAGATAATGAACTTACTCTTAAAATGATGAAACTCAATCATATATTTTAGACAATGAATTGGTCAGTCTGTAATGTTCAATGGATAACTTAAATGCAGCTTTCTGCAGAAGGAAAGCTCTGCTTTTATGAAAGGAAAAACATTTACCAGTAGAATGGACTTTTTATGCAAGAGCTATAAGGCAAAGAGATTCACAACTGTTGTGGCATCATAATATTTCTCATGAGAAAAAGTAAATTCAGCTAATTGGTTGCATTTACAGCCCATGGAACATCTGCACTTAAATTATTAAACATCACTAATGTTCTAGAACCACCCCTCCCCAAAAGTCAGGAACCAGGCTGCTTTGAAGGCCTTCAGTGATGACTCATCTTAGACCTAATGACAGAGACATAGAAGCAAAAATTTGGTCTCACTGTACCTGCCCTAGGTCCTGTTGCAGGAGTGATCTGTCTGGGTTAAAAGCGATACCCACCACAAAGATTCTTAGAAATTGCAGGCCTTGGCAAATGCCATCCACATATCCTAGTTAGCAAGAGTTTGTGGGAATTTGGAACATTTTAGGTTTAAAACAGGACTCTATATGATCTCACTATTTAGAGTGGGCCACATTACATGGCTGTTGCATAATGCCATACCAGACCAGCCCAACTTGTAGGACTGGTTCTGAATGGAACTGGTCTAGTTCTGCTTTGCGGCATCTATAAAATGGGAATAATAACAGAACCTACCTCAGAATCCTACCTACCTTGTTTCTATATTAGTGCATGTGAAGTTGTTGGAATAGTATTGAGATGTGGAAATTGACCATTATTTTTTTACTATCATAATTATTCTTATGCACAGAGTGACAGTGATAATGCCTGCATTGCAATGTTGTTTTGAGCATTAGCTGAGATGAAATATGTAAATGTTTAACACTGATGCTAAACATGAACTATGCACCCAATGGGAGTGATAATAACAGCTGCCATTTGCTGTGAGCTTACCACACAGCTGGCCTGTGAAAGTATTTTACACATTCTACCAACAACTCTTTGAGGTAGTTATTCATAATATTCCTATTTTATTGAGGAAATAATTGAGGTGTAGTAAAGTTAAGTAATTTGACCTAGGTCATGGAAAAACTGAACATATTCATTAAGATAATGTGAGCTACTATAAAGAATAAACCCAGGGCACCTGCGTGGCTCAGTGGGTTAAAGCCTCTGCCTTCGACTCAGGTCATGACCCCGGGGTTCTGGGATTGAGTCCTGCATCGGGCTCTCTGCTCAGTGGGGAGCCTGCTTCCTTCCCTCTCTCTGCCTGCCTCTCTGCCTACTTGTGATCTCTGTCTGTCAAATAAATAAATAAAATCTTAAAAAAAAAAAAAGAAAAGAAATACCCATAGCTCTTAGTGGCTTCACATAGAGTGTTTACCACCTAAACTTCAAAAGGGCGATTGGTGGATAGTACTCCAAAAACCCAGGTCCTTCTATGTTGTGGTTCTAGAATCTTTTACATGTGGCCCTTAAGGTCACTATGATTCCCATCCCAGGGAGGCAAAAGGGGGAAAAAAACCCATGAAGAATTACACAAGTTTATGGGCAAGACCAATGTACATAGCATTTATGTTCATATTTTATTATTAGAATTTAGTTTTGGCCACATCTTAATGCAAGAGAGGCCAGGATATAGAATCTCATTGTATGCCAAAACAAAACAAAACAATACAATCCCCACAGAGTTTAGTGAAAAGCAAGCCATTTCTGCTATGGTGATGGATAAGGGACTAACACTCAGAAATTATGACCCCCAAGCAATTGACAGAAAAACTTTCTGTGTTTATGTCACCTCTTTTTCCAAATAGCCACTTGGCAACTCTAAGACATCATAAAAATGCAAGTTCCCTATTTTTAGCTCAGCTTCCACAGAGCTGAATCCTTTGACCGACAATACTATCAGGTAATTTGAATTAGAAATACAATTGATCCAGGCACATGGATTACTCATTCTGTTATGCGTCTGACTCTTGATTTTTGCTCAGATCATGATCTCAGGGTTGGGAGATTGGGCCCAGAGTTGGGCTCCATGCTGGACATGGAGCCTGGTTAAGATATTATGCCTCCATCAGAAAGGATGAATACTCAACTTTTGTATCAATATGGATGGGACTAGAGGAGATTATGTTGAGTGAAATAAGTCAAGCAGAGAAAGTCAATTATCATATGGTTTCACTTTTACTTGTGGAGCATAAGGAATAACATGGAGGACATTAGGAGAAGGAAAGGAAAAGTGAGTTGGGGGAAATCAGAGGGGGAGACAAACCACGAGAGACTGTGGACTCTGAGAAACAAACTGAGGGTTTTGGAGGGGAGGGGATGGGGGTTGGGTGAGCCTGGTGGTGGGTATTAAGGAGGGCACATATTGCATGGAGCACTGGGGGTGGTGCATAAACAATGAATCTTAGAACACTGAAAAAAATTTAAAAAAAAAGATTCTTTCTCTTCCTCTTCTCCTTCTGTCTCTAATAATAATAATAATGATGATGATAATAAATAATACAGTTAATCCTTGAATACTGCGAGAGGTAGGGGCTCTGATCCCTATGCAGTCAAAAATTCACATATAACTTTTGACTCCCCCCTAAAATTTAACTACTAATAGTGTACTGCTAGCCAGAAGCTAGCAATTGTTTAACACATATTTTAGGTGTATATGTATCAAATATTATATTTCTACAATAAAGTAAGGTAGAGGAAAAAATGTTAATAAGAAAATCGCAAGAAAGAAAATTCATTTGTAGTACTGTAATGTATTTGTCTAAAAAAAACTCCATGCATAATTGAACCCATGCATTTCAAATTCATGTTGCTCAAGAGTCAGCTGTACTTTCCTATAGCTGGCATCTAAAAGAATAACTTTAATGATCTGTTTCATAAACTATTTATTTGGCTCCTAAAACTACTTAGTATTAAATCAACATCTTCCATTCACCAAAATTCACTCTTTGGATCTGCCATCTACTGGGCATTTCTGTATATCTCAGTTTATATCCACCAAATACTAAGTTAACTAAGTTGACCTCATCCAAAATTTCATTTTTTAAAAACTTTAACTGAAAAATAGCAAACAACCAATAGTGACTGAATGTTTTTATTATGTATTTTAGAAGCTTGTACTTCCAGCCTATGACATTTAGGCTTGCCCAGAATTAGATTGTCCTTCAGCTGAAATCGCTTCTTTAAAATTGTTTTGGCCCCAGGCTGCCTCAGCTTGTTTGAACATGCAAAAATGTCTCAAATATCATGGGCAAACCATGGCAGAAATCAAATAAGAACATAATACCCAGCTGCATCTGGTGCCAAATCTCCCCAAATGAATTTTACTTAACAAGGCTCTGCAAGATTATCTGGAGTCTTGTGGGTGAATTTTCAGTCATCTGATTCCTCTAGCTCTTCTCTATTACCTTGTAGGAAGAATCAGGACTATCAGAGATCGATAACTTATTCTTGGTAGATGGTCTCTTGGTTACCATTCCACATAAAAGAAGAGCTTGGGAATATGGAAAATTGCTCCCCTTCTAGTGTGTGACGTTTTGGAAAAGGTTACTCCCTAGTTACGATACAGCATAACATTCATTCTCCCAAGAAAGAATAGGCAGGCTCAAAGCTCCATCTAAATAGTGAATAAAAGTTTAAAATTAAGAGGAACAGATTCTCATAGGTAATCCTAGTCACTGTGGCTGATCGATTTTTTAGAAAAAGAAATACTGATCAGGCAGCATTCAGTCCCACTGAGGGAAGAGATGGAATCATGTGAGGTCAGGAAGACTCTCTCCCACTCAGTGTAGACCAGCTGTTTACCCTAAGTGTATGGCCCCTGCTGCTACAGGATATTCACCCTTCTCTAGAATGGGAAGGAAAGAAACCATCTTAGCTATGCTGTGGTTGAGAAGTTTCCTGCCTGTAGTAGGAGTTGAGACCAAAAGAGACCTGCCCATACATAGAACATTGACTTTAGGAACACTGAGAGGAAAAAAAAAGTTACTGTGAGAACCAAAGATAATTTTCAGGTATGCTATCCTTTTTATCTTCAATTCTTGTCTCCTGAATTGGGCTCTCTGCCTGTCGTCATCACTGTCATTCCACTCTTTTTAACAAGGTCAGTGTTACTGTCTCTCAGGAAAATAGGAAAGAGGTGAGATCACCATAGGCAACTCTTACTCACATTGTTAATTCAGAATTTTTCATTGTTTCCCACTTGAATAATACAATTCTTTAATAGCTAATGTTAGCAGGCAATACACTATGTCTTCTTAGCCACAGCTCATCCTTAGCAAAAACCGGTAGAATGAAAGAATGTGTTAATCACCATTTATTCATCTCTCCCATTTCCTGGCCTGGTTTGACAGACAGATGACCTGTCTATTTTCAGTACTGGCTGAAGTATTATGTGACCTAAATGCCATAAAAGTTTAGTGAAGTGTGGTACTAATTGAGGCACAAATATTTATGAAAATATCAGACAGGATGGCTTGAGGCTGAGATATTTGAGGAGTAATAGTGGAGCCAGAGGACACCTCAAATTGACTCTTCAAATTCATCTCAAATTCATTTGTTCTTCATGGCTCAGGCCATAATCCTGAATTGGTAGCCAACAACTGACTCTCAGATAAAAGCTATATAATGATATTTGAAGCTAATATTTAGTCATTAAAAACACAAGACCATGTCACAATCTCACTTTTATATTCCATAAAGTGTCATCCTTGTCCTTATGGGATAAAAAAAAAAAAAAGCAATTCTGTCACTATGCAAATAACGTCTGGTAAAGACAACTGAGCCAAGCTCTGATTCTCTTTTACCCCCTGTTTTGGAAAACTAAGGAAATTCAAAGAAGAGCTCCAAATGGCCTGACAGTTTAGTATCTTCTTATTAAGATTTAATGATCAATTTTTGATTGCACAACTAAGATAAAAATCATTGGAATTTCTCACAATTAGAAATGATCATTTGTAATAGATACTGTTGTCATGTGCCTCAATCCTTTCTTCAGGGCTGTGTACTCATGTCCCAGTTTTTGGGAATGTGGCTGCTGAAAGCTCAAAGTTTTGCCCCTCACTTGAAATTGTACTCAGCTGGCAATTGCCTTACCAAGGCTACATTCCCTTCTGGGTGTTGCTCCAGCCAATGGCTGGCTCATGCAGTTGTACAAAGTTCTGGCTCCACTGCCTAAATTGAGAATAACTCTGACTGGTCGTTCCAGTTCCAGAACACCTTATGAAGTCCTTGGAAGCATCCATTGCCAACTACATTGTGGGTCAGCTTCTCTAACAATCTAATTCTGCTTCCCTCACTTCCATGCAGATATATCTGAGAGCACTTCCCAATAAACTTTGTGCAGACAAAATCTGTCTCTAAAAACTCAGTCCAAGAAAACGTCCTTTAACATTTTGATATATTTTCCCAGCGTATGTTTTACAAAATTGGGATCACACTAAATACATAGTTTTGTATTCTGTTTATTTTTTATTTAATGTTATATTTTGAGCCTTTTTATTTTATTGATTTCTTTTTAAATATGTAATTCATCACATTTCAATAAATGATGTGCCATAATTTAATGACTCTTTATTCAATATGTATATTGTTTCCATTTTTCCCATATTATAAATAATACTATGATGACATCAAAGAGTTTTATACATAAATCTCTGACCATTTCAGATTATTTCATGAAAATACATTCTTAGAAGAAGAATTACTGAGTCCAAGAATATGAACTCTGTTAAGAATCTTCGCATATTTTGTTAAATTGTTTTCCAGAAATATTTTTGACATTGTGTTTTTTCATGGCTTTACGTTTCCACTATCACTTAAGATTGTATTGGTCTCACTGTGTTCTTGCCAGAGTTGAATACTTATTATTTTACTTAATTCAACTTCTGGCAGTGTTCTTTAACACCAACATGCTATTTCTCGGTTGAAGTTTAAAACTGACCTTTTCATCCAACTGTATGGTCTCCTCTCAGATTCCTACACACTTTGCCCCCACTGTTCCATTACCCTGTTGGGGGCCATGTCATAAAATGTGCATATCAGTATCATGCTGAACAGTTCCCTTTATCTTAGATGAGAATTATTTGTGGTGACTTTGATTATCAATTTCCTGTTCTTATTAATCTCTATATCTTCCCTAGCACCTAGTATGGGTCCCCGTACATAATACATGTGCAATAAAAAATGCTTTTTAAAATAATTTATTATCAGTGTCATTCATCAGTTGGTCAATTCTACAATTTGCCCACTCTGTGGTTCAAAGAACAAGTGTAAGACACCAGAATAACCCATTAGATAATTACAGGTCTTTCTGCCTTCTAGATGCAACAGAGGCCACTATAAACCGTTTTGATGGGCAAGTCCTTTGATGCTAACGTATTTTGTTTTCTATTTTTGGCCCTGAGGCCAGTTGACTGTTGGTGCTTGAAGAGTTCAAAACAGAAGCCCTAAAGAATATGATTTTCTCATTTATTTACTTATTTATCTTAGTATATTCATTTCCACAAATTTATGATCCTAAAGCTATGGCCTTAGACTTATATATTAGTAATAATGAATATATTTTCAATATAGTTGAGTAAATATCTAGTGATATTTGTTAGGCAATTAAGTAAAATCTATTTTTGAGTGACTCAAGTCTGCCAGTTTATACCTGAATAAGATTAATGAGTTAATGAAATTGTGGTGACTGTGTCCTTCAGGCCGCATGGAATTGTATTTTACGTAGCCCAGACCAGATTTTCCCTATACGTGTTTCTTATTCAAGGGGAAAATCCAAAAATCTGCTCTGTTTACAAGAACATCAAATTGCAATTTCCCACTCTGATTCAGATCTCCAGTTTCTAGACACTTATTGAGCTTTTTGTAGAATTCATATTGGCTAAAATCAATGAAGCAATTCTAAAACTCCTTCACAATACCCCTTGGTACAAAATAATTAACTCAGGGGCTCTAATGTTTCAGTGAGTAAGCAGCCCAATTTTCTCAGGCAATACTCAAATCTCTGAAAGTGTTGGGTAGTAGAAATTCATTTTTGAAAGCCAGTGTTGGATCTAGGGTATTTTTATTTACATATTTAGCAGTGGTTTATATGGCAGTAAAATGAATTTATAGAGCAAGAATTTCTACCGCTTTCAGTCCATGAGGAATATAAAACTCCTGTGGGTCATTCTGTGATAAATTTAAGATAGGTAGGAGTTTAAGAGCAAAGGGAAAGTGAGGAAACTCAAGGATAGGGATTATAATCATTTTCTCAAAGTGACTTCTGTGAGTCTGCAAGCACCAAGATTAAATGTCTTTACTGTAAACCCCTCAAGGCTCTCTTTCTTGATTTCCATGCAAATAGAAACAGAGGTAACAGAGAAATGAGTTGCTTTCAACAATCAAAACAAATCAAAGTGCTGATGAGAGTAAGGGTAGAAAACATAGACAGCATCTCCATCCCAGAAGTGTATATGGTTGAAATCATGAAATCAAGAAAAGATTACACTTTACTAATCTAGGCCTATCAGTAAAAGTCTTTTAACAGCAGATGACTGCAATCTAGTAAGATAAGCCCTAATACTTCAAACTCGTGCATGGAGAAATATGAGGTAAATCCAAAATTGTATTATGAGTGCTTGTATATTTCCCCATATTGGTTAGATTTAAGAAAGATGTTTAAAACAAGAAAGTGATATGAGTATAGAATGTAAGCTGACTTGTTCTTAGAATCAGACAAGTAGGTAAAAAGTGTAGACACCAGATAAATCAATATAGTATTCTGTGGGGGGACACACCTAAATATGAAATAATAGTTAAAAGCTTGAGTTATTTCTTAAGCTTTGATAATTAATAAATAACTGCTGGCTCACATGAAGAATTTATGATATTACTCAAATGAATGATTGATGTTATGATTTATTTAATCAGTACCCTAGAACATGACCAAAGTTATTCATAACGAACTGTGTCAGAACACATGGACAAAATTGTATTTGGGGGAAATGAGTGGCTGATCATGGTGAACTCACTAGAACCTGTATGCCAAATTTGGTTCAAGTTGACTACCACACATTCTGAACTCAACACATTCTGAATTTATAAGCTTTTTTATTATAGGTGATTCTTTAATATCATTAATATCTCTTTAAAATCCATATAAGCCCATTGTTTTTAAGTGTTTCTTATAAGGTAAAACCAAAACGAAATAAGAGTATTTTAGGGGGAAAAAATCTTCCTTCTCTCTTAACCTATCAAAATTACAGTAAGTATCCACTATTCTCCTAGGAGGAGCTGAAAAAGTTATATTGATGAAGAAAAATCGAAGTGTCCCAAACTGTCTTTAGAGAGAATGAATTTGAATGATTATAAACTTAGATGTTATCTGAGATGCAGCATTTTCCTGGGTTTGACCTTTCAAGAAACCCAGTAAGTGTGTTTCTCCAAAGAATCAGAATTTTTACTCTGATTGTTAGGCGGGATTCAGCTTTCTTTTCTAATTCCTCTCTCCCAAATTTCCTAAGCTCTGCATTATACACACACATACATACATACGTACACAGGGAGAGAGGGGGCTGGGAGAGAGAGATGATATGATGATGATATGAAAAGTGTCTCAGTATAAAAAGGTCATATGTTCCAGGAAACCAGAATGAAGATTAGAGAGGAAATTTAAATGTGGGAATTTGTTTGAAGCCCTCAACTGTCAACTGAAAACACTCTAATGTACCTCCAGGCAGGCCTAAAGGTTGGGGCTTGGCAAAGTTGCCTTGTCAATCCCATCCTACTTAGTTCTCCACTCAATAGGCTGTTAACAGCCATCAGGAATTAAACTATCTGGAAAGATTAATTATAAGGCATTAATGACTTTGAATTTAATAGAATAGAGGCTATAGAAGGCAGAAGTAATGACCCCCAGAAGATGTTCATATCCTAATCCCTGGAACCTGTGAATATATTGGGTTATATGGCAAAGGGAAAATAAGGTTGCAGATGAAATTATGATTGCTACTCAGCCGAGCTAAAATAGTGAGATTATCCTGGATGGTCCGGGTGGGCCCAAAGAAATCACAAGGTTTCTTAAATGCAGAAGAGGGATGCAAACGAGTCAGAGTCAGAGAAGGATGATGGAAGCAAGGTCAGAGTGATGCAATATGAGAAGTACTCAACCCCCATTGGGAGATGAAGATGGAAGAAAGGGGTCATGAACCAGGGAATGAAAGCAGCCACAAGAAGCTAGAATAGGTAAGAAACAGATTCTCCGCAAGAGTTTCTACAAAGGAACAGTTCTGGCCAAGGCATTGATTTTAGACCAGTGAGACAGTCAGTCTTCTGACAGACAGAACTGTGAGGTGTTAAATTTGTATCATGAAGTCACTAAGTTTGTGGTACTTTTTTCTAGCAGCAACAGGAATTGAAAATGAATAGTTTTTGGTATTGAATGTGGGGTGCTGCTGTAACAAATACGTAAAAATGTGGAAATGACCTCGGAATTGGGTGGTGGGAAGAGGCTGAAAGAATTTTGAAAAGCATGCTAGAAAAATGCCTAGAGTGCCTTGAACTGTGAAGAGAAATATGGAGTCCGATGGCTCTGCTAGTGAATGTATAAAAGGAAATGAGAAATATCTTCCTGGAAATGAGAGAAAGAGGACCCTTGGTATACAGTGGCAGAATACTTACCAGAGTCGTGTCCTGCAGTTGTGTGGAAAGCAGAACTTACAAATGTTGAAATTCAGGAGACTTCCAAGCATTATACTGACGGTGTGGCCTGTGTGTCACTGTTGCTAGCAGTAAGATTTGAGAGGGAAGACCAAAATGGAGAAACTCCTGTTAAACGAAAAATAAGTAAAGCTTGATGTTTGAGCCAATTCTGAGCTAATTCTGAGCCAGTTCTTCTGCAAGTCAATGTCCAGTCACGCCAAAGGCTATTTGAAGAGAATGAAATTAGATCTTCTCATTCACCTTAGCAAAAGCTAAAAACAGAGATAAGCTCGTTGAGGAAAGATCCATTGAGAAGCCTCTTGTATGATGGAGGGAATCCTTGTGACATACATGGAAAACATACAAGTTTCCCCAAGTTTTTAATCAGCATAAACATTGCCACCTTGGACTGAGAAAGACAGAGAGAATTCAGTGGCTTCAGGTACAAAGGGGCTAGACAAACATTGGAGTAGATCTTTGTTTTAAGTAGAATTCACCTGGAAATGTCATAGCTTAGTTCTTTCTGCAGGAACTGAAATGTAGACTCAAAGACTCTTGGAAGAGTAAGGAACTAGTAGATAATAAGAGTTCAATTCCCTTAAAAAAAAAAATGAGACATTGGTGGGGAAAAAATGTAAAAGTAAGTGAGTTTATAAATGTTTGGCTGATTTTATACAAGTGCTGTTTCAGATAATAGTGATCCTTATCTGTGGATAAAATACCATGGAAGTTTTTGCTTTAACCAATATTAATAATTTCTTATATTAGAACAGACCATCCAGGATGGGAGTCTTCTATAATAAGTCCAATATGCAAGAATCTAAAATGAAAAACATATTTGTATACATATCAAAGATGTGATGACTTTATGTTGCTAATTTTAGCAGTTGATAGACAATTATTGTTTAAAGGGCAATTAAGTAGAAGGTAATTCTTTGAAATAGTTCTACCTATTTAAACTTCTCCCCTTCTACTCCTTGGGTTCCTAACATAAAAACAGGTAACATTTGTGGTGGATTTATTATATCTCAGACCTGTGCTTTACACAACCTGGATAGATTATTTCATACATTTTCACAAGACATAAAAAGGTATGTACCATTATCATCCCTATTTTTCAGATGAAATTGAAGTGCTAAGGAGTAAAGTAACTTGCCCATGTGGTAAATGGCAAAGCAGAGACTTGAATTCAGCTCTGTGTAATTCTGGAAATACAGTCCTTAGCTATCAAATTACCCTTCTTTTTAAGTATTTGAACAGTAACTCCTCATATTCATAGTTCCCTGATAGACCTAGAGGTTAGCATGTTTCTTCTAAAGCACAGGTTTCTCAATATGGTGAATACATACAGTAACTTCTCTATAATATTCCTGCCTGAGTTCAGGGAAACAAACTGAACTAAATAGAGAATGCCCTAAATTGAGATCCATTGTCTATGTGCCTCCAGAAAGGAATAGTAGTAATAGTTTGTATATGTGCTGCCGATGCGAGCACAAGTAATAGTATAGATTGTCCATATATATTACCACCTAAATACTAGGCCAAGGACTTTCTGTACTTCATCTTGTTTAACCTTCACTCACGAAGGAACTTATTTTATAAGTGGAAGAAATTGCAGCATGAAAGGCTTTTCAATCAAATTACAGCATGGAAAGCTGGTCATACAGCTGGTTATACTGTGAGCCAAGGTTCCAGACCTATACTGAGACCACTGTGATTTCCTGCCGTAGTTGTTGCTACATGTACATATTTTTGCATAGGAAAAAAAAAATGGTGAGTTAAACAGTCTGCTCCTTTTTGGTAATATTTAGATGCTGGGTAGGATTCAGGAGAGGCAAAATGTAATTTCTCAGCACATGGAGGGAATGAATGTTTTGTGCCTGAAATATCCTTTGGTAGCTCAAGGCAAATTCCAGATGGTTCCTGACTGGGCTATCACCTCATAATGTTTCAATGTTAAATAAGTTTTTCATGCCTCATTTGCCTGAACCACCTTAAAATCCCGAGACAGTTTCCCCCTCATCTATTTTCAACAGGTTGGTGATGCTGTCTCCCCAATCTGCTATATTGAAGTACAGCTGGTGCCTCAGATCTATGTGGGTCCCTGAGTCATAAAGAGTGGGTACTTAGCAACCAGATCAGATAAGCACAGGATGTTCCATCTTTAATTGTATGATTTATAGTTCAATATGTCTTTCCATATCATTTGTTAACATTTTAGACTATAAACTGATCTCAGAACAGTTTGGATTAGAGAATAGACCAGGAAATCATTTCAAATTGTGGTCTGACAAATATTATGGTCTGAAATTCACCCTAACATTTTAGTGTGTGTGTGGTTTTTTTCCACCTTTCCTGGTACTATAAGTGACTTTAGCTGCATAATAACAAATTTTAAAGGTTGCTGGATGGTTTTCTGTTCTTATTTTTCTCTTCATGTTGAGGGAAACAAAAAATGAGTTGTTGCTAGGAAAATACTAATAGTCACTAACTGGTTTCCTGACATTTGAGTGAGTTTAGAAGTCCATCAATAGTACATTATGAATCAAAGCTGGTTCAGATAATTTCAGCCACATCAATCATTGACTGTTCTTGACAAACTACAAAGCAGAGAAGACTCATAATATTCTACAATGTAGCTCCCATTTTCCCACCTTGAGAAGCAGACTTTCTGTTGGCTTAAATGCTACTGATGTGTACCCATAAGAAGAGAAACCCTGAGAAAATGTCAATATACATCAAAACTGACTTTTGAAAAGAAGGTTGTGTTTTGTAATCAGTAGGTAGACTGGGCAATTTCCTATGTAGTATAATGTAAATGACACCAAAGTGTTTCTTGTCCTGAATTCTTTTCCATGGTTTTGACCACAAGCGTACAATTTCCACATTTCCTATTGGATTAAAATATAGAGGGTATTTTTTAAAACTTAAATGTTTTTAGGAGTAATACATGAAATCATGTAATGACAGATACCTATAGAAAGCAAGTGTTCAAGGGAAGGAGATTCAAGACTGGTAAGAGAATCAGGAGAGATATCTCATAGGGAAATAGGGATGGAGGAAGAAAGAAAGGCTGGCCTGAGATCAGTGGACAAGTGTAGGCAAAGCCAGGGGCTGTGACAAGAGTGTGAAATGAAGAAAGATGGACAACAGAGGGAGAGATAGGTAGGTGGTACAAGTTTTGGAAGAAACATTAGACAAACGTAAATTCAACATTTTCCCAAGAGTTGAGCTAAAGTTATCAAGTTGATAATATTTATCAGGAAGCTTAAACTTATTCAAGCCTTTGATTTATTAATTCTATTTTGAAGATTTGAGTCTGATATAATAATCCCAAGTACAGAAAATATGTATCATTATTTGTAATACCAAAAATGTGGCAGCCACCTAAATATCCAATCATACGTCAACCACTGAGTGAGCCATGTCTATCTACTCAATTAGATCTTGCAAATACTTTGAAAGTTATGTTTAAAAGAATATATAATAAAAATGTTTATGAGATAAGTTGAGTTAAATAAGAAAAATACAAAATTAGATACACAGAGTGATTGTTGTAATAGAAATGCATTAACATATTGATTGGGGCATACCAGAGTGAATGTATTTTCATGAAGGGGATGGTAGATGACTAACCTACCATCCCCTTTCCACCAATTATTTCTTTTAGGGGCACCTGAGTGGCTCAGCTGGTAAGTGTCTGTCTTCAGCTTAGGTTATGATCCCAGGGTCCCTGGATCTAGCCCTGCTCAGCGGGAATCCTGCTTCCCCCTCTCACGCTCCCCTTGTTTGTGTTCCCTCTCTCTGTCCCTCTCTCTCTCTGCCAAATAAATAAATAAATAAGGTCTTTAAAAAAAGAAAAAAATTATTTCTTTTAACAATCTATATTTTCCAGATATACTTTAATAACTATTATTATTTTTGTGAGGGAAATTATTTAAGTATCAATATCACTATGATCCCAAGACAAGACCCTAAGGCTGGCTAAACATGTATTCCTTTCCTCTGAAAGTCTTAGCTTAATCAATGACAGCAATTCCAGAGAAAAGACAGATCGCTCGGGTCAAAGATATAGGATTAATTCATCTTCCTCAGCAGAGTCTCTAAACAGGAATAAAAATTTACATCCAACGTATGGAAAAAAGAACACATTAAGGTTATTGTATCAGATCAACTAGTTGTGTTCTGTCTGTTAGATGAAAGATATAAATGCAGATTGCAATATCTTCAGAATAATTATTCAAAGTTTGCCTTAAAGTTAGCCAGAAAGATAGGCTCTTTTCTAAGGGTAATGTGGGGACACTTGAATCATCTGTCATCTTGAATAGTCCAATACTGGCTAATCTTGATAGTAAGCAGATGAGCAGTTATTGCCACCATAATTGGATTTTGTTAGGATAGGAGACAGAAATAGAGATGGATCTATTTTCTTTCCTTAGAGATTTGACATTTTAAAAGATATCCCTGCCAGTGGAGAATTTGGTGAAGGCTGCTCTTTTATAGCGGAAATCTTAAAGAAAAACATGCTGCATGATGATTCATGGGAGGGGTGCCAGCCTATTTAAATGGGGACGAGGTATTATTTTAATGCTGAAAGGAGCCTAAGAGTGTATCTGGTATTTCAGAAGAAGGCTGTTTACATTTGTAAATTAATTATTCTTTTCAATACTCAACAATGGATTGGGCCATCATGGAAACGGAGACAGCATGCAGAGCGTGGTAGATGTTGGAATTAGGCAGAGCTGGGTTTGGAACACTTACCCACTGCCTTGGAAAACACATTCCATACCTTTGAGCCTCACTTTGCTTATCTCTAAGAAGTACATAATAGTAATAATAACTAGCCACTCAACCGAACACTTTATATTCATTAACTCATTTAATTCTTACATTGACTCCATGAGGAATACATACATGTGGGAATACATAAGACCATGTATAAGAGACAGAGGGCACATTTCATAGCACATACGGTGAGGGGGACAATAAATTTGATCCTTTTCCCTTAACAGTAAGATTTACGATCCTGGCCCACAATCTACTGACACATGAATATTTAGTGGTTTGTTAGAGTGGTAGCTTTTGTTGTTTCTATCCATTTGGATGAACTTGAATAATTTTCATTCTACTAAAAGCAGATCATGAGACAAGGATTTGGGTACAAGTAGTTTATTTGGGCAGTGGAGAACTAATAATGGGGAAGTTGAATTAATAAGTGAGTCACAGTTTGGGGCATTTGGGGTTCAATCATACCAGGGCCCTTCTGTGAGAATGTTTAAAAATATCTCCAAATCTATTTCCAGGGTGGAAGGTAGGTAGAGAATTTATGTCACTTCTTGGTGGACACCCCTGGGCCATTGCCCACCCCCCTCTGCTTCTGGTCTTCTGCATGCTAACTTTGAGCAAGATCCCACAACCAGAAAGGGACCAGGCCAGTGACCTAAGGGGTGAATAGTCACAGCTTCTGCTATAGTTATGTAAGAAACTAATGTAACAGTAAAACATCAAGTTTACTCTGGAAGGAAAGGGTTATCAAATTTCAGTAATTCTACATTTCCTTCATTTGAGTAGCTCAGATTTCTAAAAGTGTATGCCTTGCACAGACTCAGCAGAAATCACACCACAACTTTGGATTTACATGAGACATAGACACGCAGAGGGACCATTTAACAAATTATTCTAGCTGTTCAGAACAAACAATTAAACAAATAGAACCTGCTGCTGCTTGCACCCAGCTGTGCATTTCAGCCTAAGACATGGCTCTGACGTATTAGGCAAGAGTGTCATCAAGAAGAGAACATCAGTGGAGAAATGGTAGAAATGAAAGAGAAAGAAACCTATAGCTTAAGACCCCAAAGGCAAATGGAATTCTGGGACCTGGAAGGATCCAGAAAAACAGGCTCTCTTTTAATAGCATAACCATCAAGAGACAAGTTCACTTTCCAAGAAATGCAATGGCCTTAAGGCAATAAATATTTGGAACCAGGCAGGGGTACATGCTGAAAACAATGGTTCCTAGTGTCTAACAAACCCTGTGCTATGTATGTCTCAGGACTGATGTGGAAAATAATTTGCCAGTACTTTTTTCTACAGGACATTAAAAAATAATATCCACTACATTGGTCTTCAAGCAGATAGGACATTAAGGGCAAATGCAGTGTTGGGGAATAAGAAGTAGTTAATAGGACAACTAAGGGAGAGATGTAGGTCCTGGGGAATGAATTGACAGTCTAATTCATTCATTGGCTCTACAGAAAATAATGATATCAGGCTTGCTTTTATTTATTTTTTAAAATTTTATTTATTTATGAGAGAGAGAGTGGGCTCCTGCCCAAGTAGGGGGAGCAGCAGGCAGAGGAGAGGGAGAAGCAGGCTCCCCGCTGAGGAAGGGCTGAGGGAGGAACCCAAAGTGGGGCTTGATCCCAGGACCCTGGGATCATGACCTGAGCAAAAGGGAGACACTTAACTCACTGAGCCATTGAGGTGACCCTCAGCCTTGCTTTTAATAAGTCTATATTCTAGTACAGTAGATAGATGTGCTGGTAGATCATTTGAATACCCTCTGATAAATGGCACAATACACTGGAAAAGAGGGTACATTGGCATGATAGAGGAACAATTAATTAGTGCCATAGAAGGTCTGAGAAAGCACCCTCTTGTTGCCAATGCCTTATCAGAGATGAGAAGGATATTCAGCACCAATACTTAATCTGGTGTATGGGATGGATTGAAGCTTGGAAAGAGAAAGAGTATGAAATACACAGTGCTGGATAAAATATTCCATTCCTACTGGAAAGGCAAGAACAAGGCAAGGTAGAGCCCTTTTGGAAGTGGAAAAACAGCACAGTGGCAAACGAAGTTAAACGGGCTAATATGTGCTATCATGTGCTACCATGGATATAACATAAGCTCACTGTTTAATAAAATTTTTCTTTTTTTTAAGATTTTATGTATTTATTTGAGAGAGAGAGAGAGAACAGACAGGAGAGGCAGAGGGAAAGGGAGGACCAGGTTCCCCACTGAGCAGGGAGCCTGAGATCATGACCTGAGCTGAAGGCAGATGCGTAGCAGATAGCCACCCAGGCACTCCTAAAATTTCTTTATTCAAATGTCTAATGGTATGTTTCAAAGAATTTTTGAATATTTTCCAGGGAAAAAGTTGTTGGCTGTATTCATTATTATTTTTTCTACGTTTGATAAATTCATGCAGGCTGCAAGCTTTGGTAATACCCTATGGGAACCCCTCTGTGACCTAGGGATGTGGACTCAAGACAAAAGGGACATTTGGAAGAACATCCTTCTCTATCTTCAGTGAGCCTGGCATGTGTGTGTGTTCAGCATCTGGGGACACTTCTTATCAGTCTCTCTTTCACTGAAAAACATCTTTCCTCTCCAAAGAACCCTCCACTTGCAGGACAACAAACTTGTTGTTATTTAGCCAAACCCACTTTCCCTAATCAGGGAGATGTAAGGAAAGCTGTACACAGTAGGAGGGACACATTGGTGCACATTTCAATCAAATGCATCATCTCATGGGTGTTAGGGTGTATTCTAGTCAGCTGGTTGGAGTATCAGGACTCAGTTTCTTTGACAAATAGCAGAGTATAAAAGAACCAGGAAATAGCCTGGCTTCAGTTTGAGTGCTTTCTGGTGCTATCAGCCCATTATATGGGGCAAACACAATTATGTCTAAACTTCCCTGGGTTTCTGGGTGGAGGTGTGGAACCTTCAGCTCCCACTTTTTCCTTGACATTGAAAGTCAGAGCAGCCCACGGAACTGGTTGTTCATTAGGAAGAGCTGAGATTGGACTCGAACTGGGTGAGGGCTGACAATATTAACTTAAGGATATCATAAAACTAACTTGATAAGCTCCATTATATAGTAATTTCTCCCAAGTCAACTGAGACCTGTATTTTGGCTGTACTTCATTATTCGATATTGTGGTCTGGAATACCCTAACTGTGGATTTGGAGGAAAAAAATGCTTGTAAAAATGTAACTGCTTAAAATTTGTTTAAATATGAAAAAAAAATCAATAATGAGGAAAGCCAACCCTTTCTTCTCTGGAAAGTGTTCCAAAAAATTGAAATGTACTATTAGTGGCTAGAATAAGGGAATTTTATTATTAAAATGATAGAAGATGTATAAAGAGGCACTAAGCAAGCTTGGGGAAAAACACGAACCCTGCTGAACTCATCTGGAGACCCTAGGTAGTTGGGGAAGGAGGCCAAAACTCTTCAACTGTGGTTCTCAAACTTCAGTGTATATATGAACTACCTGGACATCTTGGTAAATTCTGGTGGTAATCCAGTAGGTCATGGACAGGGCTCAAGAACCTGTATTTCTAATGAGGTGGAATTCTAACACTTCTGACTGACTGATGTTATTGGTAGGGGACCACACTTTGAGTAACAAGGATCTAAGGTGAGAGCTGGTTTCTGACTCTCCACCAGGGACTTTCACTTGCTATGTAACTTTGAGAATGTGACTTTGTGCAGATGTGTCTGTTAGAGATAAAGAACTTCAATACCCTTGCGCTAATAGGAATTTCTGCAAAAAATCAATAGCAGAGAGCACAAGGGACTTGTCATCTCTAAGATCTGGGCTTGATTCCAAGCTCTACACTATTGTGTGACCCTGAATAAGTCATTTAACCTTGCTAAGACTCATTTTCCTCAGGTGTAAGATCTATTCCTACAACCTCTGTCTTCCTACACTTGAGGATAGTTTAAAAGATCAAATGATAGTGGCTAATATTAATTGTATGCTTAATATTTGCCAGTGACTGTGATAAACCCTTTAAATACATTAATTCACTTAATCCTCACAACAGCCCAATGAAGGAAATAACATTATTGGAGCCTCCTTGAGGGTGTGTAGGGCCCCTGTAATTATCCACTTTTTGACTTTTTAAATGTATTACGAAGTTCACAAAGAATGTAGTCAAAGATTCAGAAAAAGGTGTAGAGAATACAGAAACCCTCTCTTCAGGTCTCTTATTGTTAGACGTGCCACTCCAACACTTTAATACCTCCCACCACAGGAAAAGATAGCAATGCCACCTGTATTAATTTTCCATGCTGCATAAAAAATTACCTCAAAATTAACCACTTAAAACAATACTCTTATGAAGTCACAGTTCTTGAGGCCAGAAGTTTAGACAATGCATGGCTGAGTTCTGTACTCAGGTCCCACACCCTGAAACTGGAGTGATAGCTGTACTATATTCCTTTCTGGAGGATATGGGGACAAATCTATTTCTGTGCTCCTGTTGTGAGGGTCACCCAATAAGAGTGTTCCTTGTAGCTGCTGGACTGAGGCCCTCATTTCCATGTTGTTGGCTGGTAGTCAGGGGCTCCTCTTGGCTCCGAGTGGCCACCCATTCCTCACCACATGGCTCCTTTTATAAGTCCTCTCACACTTCAAATGATTGATTGATCAATTGGTTGCCAAGAAGAGTCAAGTCACTTTTAAGAATTCACCTGACTTAGGTCTGGCTCACAAAGGACAATCTCCTTTTTCAAAAGTCAACTCCACCATATAGCATCTCCTTTTCACAGGAGCAAATTAATCATATTCACAGTCCGAGTGGTTATGCTAAGTGTGCTCACCAAGGGGTAAAAATTGGAGTGGGGGAAGTTAAAATGTTGTCTATATAATCATGGTCCTGTGGGACTATTTGTATTAAAATAATATAGATCATTTTGCCTTTGCATTTACACAATGCCATTTGCTCAATGCTGGTTGTATCATTATTTATTACACTGCATCATCCATGTGCTACCCAAGAAGAGTTATTTCCAATGGTATGCTCAAAAGTTCTTTGCTGACCATAAACACACAAATACAAGCCTTGTTCATAATATGTGGGGAAAAATGTGAATGACAATTCATTTTCTGGATCATTTTAATTTATGTAGAATAAATGTAGAAAATGTATCTTTCAAACATGTCACCTATTGAATCCTTTATCTTGCAATCAATGTATTCCTAGAATGTGAATTCTTTTAGTGTTGACTGCATCCCTGCTATGTATATACTATGGAGAAAAAAAAAAAAACTGTAAACTATGACTTAAGACTGACAAGGAGTACATGACACCACATTGGTTGAAGGCAAGAAAAGACATTGATTGATGGGATCCACTGGCATTACAGAGGACTTGCATTAAAAGCCCTCAAAGGAGATAGTTACGGCCACCCCCAAAAGCCAGTTTGATATGTGATATGAAGATTATAGAAAGAATAAAGTGATTTCCCTGGGTGCCATCAGTGGAGACTCAGAGTTTAAAAAATGTCTGCCACCACCATTGCTACCCTTGGGTGCTATAGACCAAAGATGGTGTGACTGAAACACTAATAGGCAAGAATTGATGAATGAGTCCCCATACAGAGATTAAAACCAAAGCTTGAGGGGCCCCTGGGTGGCTCAGTGAGTTGAGCATTTGACGCTTGATTTTGGCTCAGGTCATGACCTTGGGGATGTGGGATTAAGCCCCACCTCAGGCTCTGTGCTCAGCCAGGAGTCTTTCCCTTTGCCCCTCCCCCTCTGCCCCTCCCCCATGCATGTGCAGATGTTCTCTCTCTCTCAAATAAATAAATAAATCTTTTTAAAAAACATCAAACCAAACCAAACCACAACAAAAGGGAACAGAGCTTGACAGTGAACCTTCCCTAGTCTAGTGTCCTTACTTTATCTTTTGTTGCATATGACTGAGAGTCACCCTAAATGACCATGCCAGCATCATTCTGGTGGTCCAAGCAAAAGAAAATACAGCTTTAGTCAGTGAGAATAATCTATAGACTGGACCTACCTTCTGGATCTGAAGCCCCAGATGCCCCCACTGTTGAATTCCTAAAGTTTCTCAAGGTATCTGGTCAGCCCTATATGCATGGCAGTTCCCTGGTAGGGACAAATGGAATCTGCAGGGTATATAGATCCTGGTCTAGATTTGGAATTCTCTGCCTGATAGCACTGTCAGTCCTGGCCAGTTCCAAGCACTGGAGGTATACTCAGACAGAACATTTTAAAGAACTCATTGGAAAGTGCTCCTTTCTGTTCCTACCCTACACAATGCAGAGCACCCAGCAGAGGCTTTACTTGCCTATAACTGTAATACTACTTATTATCATTCTTGTTTTATAGATGAGGATACCAAAGTATGGAGAAATTAAGTAATTTTCCCAAAGTTAAATTGCTAATAAGTATCAGGATGTAAAATCAGAGAACCTGATGTTACAGCACGTACTCATAACCAATTTGCTATGTGACCTCTGAAATACTGTAGTGCATGTGAAATCATTCTGTGTGAATGAAAGATATTTCTCTACTTTTCATAGAGTATGACGTGTTCTAAAAATGCATTCCAGCTATAAATATAAAATGCTGTGAAGGCTAATTATTAAATAATAAAAAATATGATCACCACAAGTCATTAACTCAATTAAAAAATAAAAACTGCAGGAATTATATAAGCAGAAATATACAATTGGAAGAGAGTCCTTGCATCAAAAACATGAGCTCTGAGGCAAGGCAGGATACTCTCTTTTACTTACGGCTGAGTTCCTAATCAGAAAGATTTAAAATAAGACTGAATTACATGGTTAGGACATGGCTACTGAAGAGCTATAGAGCAATTAGACACTGGTATTATTCTTCCTGTTGAGAGAGAGAAAGAGAATGAGAGAGAGAATATGTTAGCAATCCCATTATAGAGAAAACATTGAAGGTAGAGAAGATGGCCTGGACTCAATATCAAACCAACTATACTCATTGATCAAGGGGTGGTTTCCAGAGAGCTGGTGTATGTGTGAAGTTTCAGAGTAGCAGCAATAGATTTCTCTTAACATTAGATGACTCATTTTTTTTTTAAGATTTTATTTATTATTTTGACAGACAGAGATCAGCAACAGGCAGAGAGGCAGACAGAGAGAGAGGGAGGAAGCAGGCTCCCTGCTGAGCAGAGAGCCCGATGCGGGGCTCGATCCCAGGACTCTGAGATCATGACCTGAGCTGAAGGCAGAGGCTTAACCCACTGAGCCACCCAGGCACCCCCAGATGACTCATTTTTATACTCAGAAGAGCTACTGGAGGAGAAGGAGTTCCAGTCCCAATAATGGCAGAAAGCTTGTATCAAACTAAATGTCACATGGATAAAATTATCAGCAAAAAATATAAAAGAATATTTCTATAGAGATATTGGAAAGTAATCAATGTAGACAAAATTGAAGGGAATATAAGCATTTAAAGAAGGGAAATGCATGAGGCAAATTTTATATTTGTAACAATTTCCTATGAAGGCTCTGTTTGATATACAAAATGTAAGGTAACTAGAATCCTTGAAAATGTACAGTCTTACTGACTTATGTACCATGGAACAAAGTTTAAGTTGTTAAAAGACAAGAAATTGGTGAATCCACTGATATGCATATAAACTTTCCTCAAATATTTGTGTACCCCAATAACTATTAATGTCCAGAGGAGAATTCATGGAGCACAGCAAAAAGCAAAAATTAGATGGCTTAAAAATCTAAGCAGAAATTTCAGCTGTTGTCTACTACCCAAGTTATCTAGATCACAGTCTGAATGCTCACAAAAAGAATGTCTCAGAAGTAAATATTAGTTCCCAGATCTGAATTTAAGGGGAAAATTGAAACATGTCTCTTTTTTTTTTTAGAGCATTAACAAAGTGTAAAATCAAGTTTCCACAAGTCCAAGGTAGTCAAGGTAAATATAATCAAAACTATACTTAAGCAAATCAAAAGCAAATAGCTGAAAACAAGAAATAAAAATAAATCTTGAAAGTATTTATTGATTCAAAAGCACATCACAAACTGGAGAACAATGATAAGAATATGGCTAATAGCTCATCAAAAACGGTAATAGCCAGTAGACAATTGAGCAACAGGTTCTCAATAATAAGAAAAGTCATCAACCCAGAGTTTAATTTCCAGCAAAGATATCCTTCAGAAATGAATGTCAATAAAGACATTTTCAGATAAACAGAAGCTGAAAGAATTGACTACCAACACACAGATTTATACCAAAAGAAATGATTTGAAAAAATTCTTTAGGCTGAATGTAAGGAACATCAAATAGAACCTCAGATTTGCAGAAAGAAATGAAGAGCACAATAAATAATTTGTATGTGGAAAAATCAAATAATATTTTTCTTTTCTTTAAAGATTTTATTTATTTATTTGAGACAAAGAGAGCACATGACTGGTGGGGGAGGGTCAAAGGGAGAAGCAGACTCCCCACTGAGCTGGGAGCCCAATGCAGGCCTCTCTTCCAGGACCCCAGGATCATGAACTGAGCTGAAGGCAGATGCTTAACCAATTGAGCCACCCAGGTCCCCAAAGAGTATTTTTCTTTATAAAATTTTCAAGAAGAAACTGCATGTTTATTGCAGGAATTATAATATCATGTTTGAGGATTTTAACAAAGTTTGATATAAAATACATGACAATTACAACTTAAAGTGGGAGAGTAAGTGGAATTAATTATACTGTTACATGGTTTTTATATTTTATGTGAGGTGCCACAATATTAATTCTAAGTAGAGTGTGATAAACTATGGACACATATTTTAATCCCCCGGGCAAGCGTTAAATAAACAAAAGTTATGGTTAAAGCCCCAACAGAAAAATTTAAACGAAATACTAAAAAATATACAATTAATTAAGAGTAAGGCAGTAAAAGAGTCATAAAAGTAAAAAATCAGGTTGGACCAATGGAAAACAAAAAGTGTCATGTTAGATTTTAATCCAACATAATTGATACTCTCATTAAATAGATGTAGTCTAATCGTTCCACTTAAAATGCAGAGTGGCACACTAAATAAAAAAGCAAGATCCAATATATACTATCTCCAAAAAATTCACTTTTTAAAAAAAAATGTAAGGACACTGGTTAAAACCAAACAGGTAAAAATTAATATTTCCTGCAAAGAATAGTCATAGAAAAGTTGAAATGGTTATCAAACACAGTGGATTGTAAAGTGAGGAATTTTGTCAGAAATAGACATTTCAATGATAAATGGCTCATTTACCAAGAACACACAACAATCCTAAATATCTGTATTCTACTACAGAGCTTCAAAGACAAAAAGAGAAAATGACAAAATTAGGGGGAGAAATAAATCCATGATTGCTGGAGATTTTCAATATTCCTCTTTCTTGCAGATGATGAAGTCGGAAAAAAAAAAAACGAAAATATAGAAAGAACTTTGATTTTTGACCTTAATGAAATAACTGGAACAGAGTTTGACATCCACCTTAACAAATAGAAAACTGTACGCAAACTATCAAACAAATTTAGAAATTAAACAAAAGGTAGCACAGGACTAGGATCCCTGTGAGAAGGTCAGCCAATGTGGTGAGACTTAGAATCACACGGCTTTGTGCCTGGAGTTGCTTTCTGAATCAGCCTGTGAAGTGGGTTAACTGGAATATTCCAGTGGTCTCACAGAAGAAACAAGTAGAGGGAGTAGAAATTGTGGGGTTGAGTCCCAAAGGGAAGAAAGTCACAGAGAGAGACAGCTCTAGAAATCTGCATAGGGTTTCCCTCAAATCTGCTGCTAAATACTAACCCACTTGGGCAAAGGATGAAATATCTTGAGGACAAGCAAAGAATAAGTGGGGTGCTCCAAGCTGAACAGTCCCTAGAGCTCTCTCTTACCTAGGATGCATGGAGTCGTGACCAGTGAGAGCAAGATGTCCCACTGATCACTTGGGGCACTCAGTGGAGACATCATGCATCAGTACCAGAACCATACTTGCCCACAAATAAAGGCTTATCTAGAACCCACCTTAAGAAAACTAAAATCAAGGCTGGAAGCAATCAAGCTAATAGGCAAACAGCATAATTGCTGGCAAGTACAAAGTTCAAGACTCTTTTAAAAATAGCAACCATAATCCAGACACTCAACAATGTAAAATCACAATGTTTCAAATCCTGTAAAAAAAAAAAAATCTAGAAATACCAAAAAGCAGGTTGTTATAACCTATTGCCAGGGGAAAAATTAATCAATAGCTACAAACCCAGAAATAAGGTAGTTAGTAGAATTATAAGACAAATTTATTTAAATGGCTGTTTAAATAAGCTCAGAGTCACAGAGAAATTGATGATAATGTGAAAAGGAATGGAGGGTGAGAAAAGTAAATAGAAATTCTAAAGATGAAAAATTACATTATATGAAATACAAAATTCACCATATGAAAAGCTTTGACTAAACTCAACA